>NC_143141.1:10547386-10853409 GCF_059928025.1 Delphinapterus leucas
ACAGGTCAGCATACACAGAGCTGGAGTATGGCCCAGGAGAAAGGCACTTCACTTCAAGCTTTCCATGGGTCTAGCGAAATCTGGAAAGGCTCCTCCACAAGCATTGCAAAGATGCTTTTCCCACTGACCATCTGGGTTTTACGTTCACTGTTTCCAAAAATCACTCACCTGGACTAGTTGCTTTTGAGACTTCTCTCTCCAGCTCCTCCCCACACTCTAACTGAGAGATTACATCAGGCTTGGAAATTGGAAGCCCTGTTTGTGGGGAAAGAAAAAGGAGTCTGGTAAAGAGCTCAGTGTTAGATCCTTGGTCGTTAGAAAAGACAGTCAGTATAAGAGAGAGAAAGGTCGGTTCTGGATTTCTCCCTCAACAGCGCTCAGAAGAAGGTAGGAAGATTGATATGGGGTCTATTTGAGTTCAGAATAATTGAATCACTTGTTTTTACCTCTCCCTATTAAAAGAATAAGCACCCATCTCTTAAGAGGTGTTTTTATTAGAACTTTGTCTCAACATCCTTGGTCAGGGAGTAGGGAAGAAGGACGCTACCGCCTAGGCAATTACGATATAAAGCTGTCCACTTCTGACTCCAGAAGGTTTAAACTTATATCCAGAAACAAAAAGAAGAAATTGCCTGCATCAGACCTTACAAAGGGATTAAGAATCTTTGAATCTAAGAACGTCAGAGCTCCTAGGAACTGAGGAAGCAAAGGTACCACACTGGGTAAATTCCCACACTGGGTGGGGGCCGGGGTGATGCTTACCCAGCAAGACCAGATTCCTATGCTTCTCAGGCACATCTCCTTGAGGAGTGTTCAGCTGCCCCCACTGGGTGAGAGCCTCAGCCATATCCCTGATCATCGACTCCTGAAAAACCGAACACATCAAGTGCTCACCAAGGGACATCCTTCCAGAAGCCTCTGGGAAGGACTCAAGCAGACGGCATAAGAGGAGAAAGACAGGAAGGACAGGAAGGTTAGACAAAACGACCTCTACCATCCCTTCCAATACTAAGATTCTCTGGTGTATCTGGAGTCACAGACTCGCTCCTTACCTCCACGCATCAGAATTGCATGTAACCTGCAAGTGGGAAAGAACACCTGCAGGGTAAAATCTGAAGGTACCAAGTTACTAGTTTACGTGGTGAAAAGTTAAATTATAGAACTACAGAAATCCTTACTATTTAGATATGGGAAAGTGGAGAAAATATAATTATGAATTAAGTATTTTCTTTATGGTATGTTTTTAAAATACAAGAGATTCAAGAAATATGAATTATTTTTCTCTCTCGTTTTCCTTTGAGAATAAAATCAGTCCAATATGTTTTCTAAAAATTAAGGTGTTTGCTACACATGTCACAGTATATAGATCTGTAAAACAGTATTTCAAGGGCTTCCTGGGTGGCGCAGTGGTTGAGAGTCCGCCTGCCAATGCAGGGGACACGGGTTCGTGGCCCGGTCCGGGAAGATCCCACATGTCGCGGAGCGGCTGGGCCCGTGAGCCATGGCCACTGAACCTGCGTGTCCAGAGCCTGTGCTCCTCAGCGGGAGAGGCCACAGCAGTGAGAGGCCCGCGTACCGCAAAAACAAACAAACAAACCAGATTTCAAGCCCAAATTATCAGAGTTCCGAAAGTGTTCTTGCCATTCCTCCCCAGTCAGTCTGACCACTCTCTCCCCACCTCCACCATCTCCTCTCTACCCCATCATACACTGCTTCTCCTGCATTCTCTGTGTTCCAGCTGCCGGCTGCCCTTTGGCTGCCTGAAATGTACGTCATACTCCCTCCCTTCTGCCCCTTTACACACACTGCTTTCTGTCCCTGAATGTTCCCCCCTTTCCCCATCCTTTCAGCTATTTTAATCCTACTCACACTTCGGATCTCAGCTCAGGGGTTACCTCCTCAGGGAAGCCTTCCCTGATTCTCTGGGTGGTAGCACCATGTTCCTTCCCTCCTCTTGGGTTATGCACACAGCAAGGGGACTTTGTGATTAACGTCTGTCTGTCCCATTAGAAGCTGACCTCGAAGAGAGCAGAGGCCAGGTTTAATTTTTCCCAGTGAAGCAGCCCTAGTCTTTGGCACAGAGCAGGAACACGGTGAATATTTGTCAAAGAATTAAAAGAAGGTGAAACACTTGAACAAGAATTAATAGAAACAAGAATTAAGTTTAAATGGGGTGTTCTATAAAAGTGTGCCTGGGAACAGAGGTGGGAGGGGAACAGAAGTGTATCAAACATTGAAAACATTACAGGAGTGTTTACTTTACCTTACCTTGACCTAGATGACAGGCACAAAGTTTAGACCGTCTACTAAAATGTAGGGAGAGTGTGCAGGGTGGGTAATGCTCCTTTGAATCTAGAGCTGAATCTGTTTACTGCTGATAAAACAAATGTCTAATAATTTTTCTAACTCTATTAAAAATTTTTTCTATACAACTTCAACGTAATGGAGTCACATTGAAACAGACCAGTCCCTGGGATGCTAGCAAATGAACGAGTCATGGCTTTCTTTGAAACACCGCTTTTGCCCATGCCCCTGAATATATATGTATATACATATATACATGTTATATGTATACACACACACGTATATATGTGTACATATCCTCCAAAACCAACTGGTAAAATAATTCACATAATGACACAAAGTTAAGAGAACTTACTTTGAAAATCCCTTGCTCAAAATAATTTAAATCTTCTTCTAACACTTGAACTATGAAATAACTTCCCTTTTTATTTAAGTTACGGTCCCTTAAGGCCACATGCCTCAGGAGTGCTCAACACAAGCCATGTAATTTGTACAGTCTCTTTTCTTTACAAACAACGCAGCAGTAACAGACCACCTAGCAGTTCCTTTCAGACTTTAGTTCTGAGAAAACCTCAGCAATCAAACTCATTTAAGGAGCTGCTGCTCAGCGTGAGTATGTGGGGGGCTTGAGGGCACAGGTAGACCACATCTACTGCCCAGCAGATGCTACTGACTCTCTCTCCTCTTCCCTCTGAAAGAGATCTACCAGTTCAGATCAGAATCAGTACTGGTGTTTCTTCCTAGCGTTCTGCATGCACTGTTAGCACCTGGATGCTGTGAGGCAGGTCTGAGCTTGACAGGCAGTCCCGATGCCTTTACCACGGGGTCTGCCATTCTCCCAGTATCCTAGACCAGATCCTACAGAAGTATCTTGACTAATCTTCTCTCTCCAATCATTCACGGCATGTTTCGTCTTGCTGGGCCTCTAAAAACTTTCACGGGGCCTCCTCTGCCTTTGGAATAAGATCCTGTGTGGATTTTTCCTGTGGTCTGGCTACAACACGCCTACACTTCCCTCATCACACTCCAGCTCAGTCCACAGTGACGCACATTCTCCCTGAAGACCTCGGACTCTCTCATCACTTGGAGACTTTTCTCAAAGCTGTTCTCTCTCTTGGAATATTCCTATATTCTATTTTCCAACTACCTACTCTCTCTTGTCTTCCAAAATGCAGCTTTTATCCCAGCATTTTACCCCCAAATACTCTAGGGGATGGAAAACCTCTTCTAAGGCCTTTTATGACTTGTCTGTACTAGTAATTTCTCTATTAAAAAAATATATATATATATTTCTTCTTGCTGTTTAACTATTTTACTTATCTGTATCTTATTTCCTCAGTAAACTTCACAAGGCAGAGGCAACTGGCTTTTATTCCTTTGCATCTCGCCAGGAAGCCAATTACAGCACTGAAGAGCTTGTAAGTGTGCATCTAGCACTAAGTGGATAGAGAAGTGATGCCAGGAGGGAAAGTTCTGTCCATGTGAGGAGCATTTACTATCAGGTTCACTGCTCATTATTTTATTAGGATGAAGCCAGTGGTCTAGGAACCACGGCTGAGCAAGTCCATAACAATGCTAGAAACCATATTCATGTTCTGAGAACAGAAAAAAGAAGAAGAAATTTAAACCCACCTGGTATGCAGGGGTCAGCAGCACAGAGGTCAGGCCATTTTCTTTTGGGTTTCCAGCATGGGGAAGGTCTGAATTCTCAGAAAGTGACCCTAGAAGTGGAAATGGGAGCCCCAGTGATTACTCTTGCTTGCAGTACACTCACAGAAACTGCCACACACAACTACTTGTCACCTGAGAAGAGTCAACACAGGGAACCAAGGGACAATCCCACAACATCTCTTATACAAGACAGCCATGACCATGGCTGCCTCAGGTTCCTCCTATGCTCCTCTACCCTTAAACTCCAGTAGAACTCTGCTACGAGATCCTGGACACTTAAATACATATTTCCATTTCTCATCTGCTGAGTATCGTCAAAATAATCTCAAATAATCTCGGTGTGTCAATCCGTGCCTCAATGAGTCACTCCTGTTCTATTCCAGGCTCACCGGATGAAAGACTAGTTAAATTCTTTTTGAACATTGGCTTTTCAGATACAAAACTGGCTTTCTCAGAAGAGCAATGGGCCTGTGGGGAAAAAAATCCAAGCACTCTAAATAAATCCTGTGACTTCTCGAATCCTCACTTTCCCCATCTGCCAAATGGGTCTATTTGATAGTCTCCTTCCTCCATAACCGCCTTACGAGGTTCCTGTGAGAACAAAAGAAAGTCATTATCAAAAGCCAAATTGTCAGATATGGTGATTTGGGGGGGGTGGCAAAAGAGGTATACATCATCCTAAAGACCAGCAGGGCAATGTAGGTAGCGGGCTCCCCTTAAACCCCAACATGAGACCAGCTGGTAGGAATGGTCTCTCTCCCAGAGAAGATGTGATGCTTGTCCTTCCAGAGCTTGCCCCAGCCAGAGGGCAGCCTTTCTCCTTTTTTCTCTCCAGCAGGCGGCATCCTTCTGAAATTCTCACCTCTGTCCTTAGGCTCCATGGCGACTTCCTCCCCTCCGGCGCCAAGTGACGACCGTGGGAAAATGGCGCGACGAACGCACTAGGGGCCGGGGGTCCACAGCTCTAGTCCACCCCGAGGCCCGGGAACACGCGCACGACCCTACAGCTGGGCAGCCCGGTGTCCTCCACCCGGAGGCCCTCCACCGCTCTCCTTCCGGCCACTCAGACTCCGAAGGACACGCGCTCAGCCCTGTTGGAGCCCAAGCTCGACCTCGCGAACAACGCTGTGGAGGCCCGGCTCGCGACAAAGGTATCTAGGAGCCGGCCGGGCCGAGTCGCGCCAGCCCGAACTCGCTAATGAACTACAACTCCCAGAATCCTCCGCAGGGCGCGGCGGCGCGTCACCGGAGGACGCTTCCCAGAGGACCCCGCGGGACCACCTTTGCCCCCGGCCGTGCATCTCTGCGATGGCGCGCGGCCGTGCCGGGTGTTTAGGAGCGCTCGGCCTCTCGGAGAGCTCTTTCCTGGACGCTCCAGGGGCCGCCCCTTCCTCAGTGTGTACTCTGGGCTCCAGCCCCGGAGGACGTGTTCGGCCGCGCCAAACCCCGCCGCGAGAGGGAAATTCACTCCCAGGCAACTGTAACTGGCAGAGGGCGGCGCCCCGCTACCCACCCAGGATTCCTCCCTGGCTGCTCTGCTCCCTCGGAGGGAAGGCGCCCGCGTTCCAAGGATGTTCACCCCACCACGTCGCTTCCCCTGTACTGCGCCTCCACGACCCACTGTCGGGGGGCAGAGATTACCTCAAGTAACCAGGGATGTTTATTCCATGCAGCACCTCGAAATACTGAAAAGCAGAATCTCGGTCCCGGAAAGCACCTCAGTCCGGTCCCCAAGAAGCTATTAGTTAATAGTTGATACCGCTGACCTTAAGGTGCCTGGAACATGAAAGTCTTTCAAACTCCCAAGGAGCTCTAGGAAACGTCAGCTGGGAGTGGGGTTATCTTCAGGCTGGTGCATGTTCTCACCTTCCTTCCCACAATAAAGTGGCCAATTTTCTATCCAGCTCAAGTTCCCAAGAAAGAAAATCAAAGTACCTAACTGTCCCTGCTTGGGTATAAACCACAACGTCTGTTTGTCCTTTCTCTAATAGAATCCCCAACTTGTAGCTAGGCTTAAGGCTGCCTGGAGTAAAAATGACATTCCTCATCATCCCTGCCTCTTGCGGGGGGGATGAGAGCAAAGTGATTCTTTTTTTTTTTTTTTTTTTTTGCAGTACGCGGGCGTCTCAGTGTTGTGGCCTCTCCTGTTGCGGAGCACAGGCTCCAGACGCACAGGCTCAGCAGCCATGGCTCACGGGCCCAGCCGCTCGGCGGCATGTGGTATCTTCCCGGACCGGGGCACGAACCCGTGTTCCCTGCATCGGCAGGTGGACTCTCAACCACTGCGCCACCAGGGAAGCCCCCTCACTGTTTTATATTTACAGTTTTGGAGTGTCCATTGCCAGCACCCATTCATGCTTTGCCATTCTAATAGAGCTTCCTCCTCCCTCCAGAATCATAATAAATGGATTCTAATATCCTGCTCAGAAAGAGATAAAATACATGATCACATGAAGTATCTTTTAACTTTCCCTAACTAGCAACCTTGGATACTTCCTCCTCCATATCCTCATTGGGTTGTTAGAGGTTCATCAAGTAACATCTTTTCCCCACTTGAGTTCTGATCGAACTCAGAACAAAGGAGGCAGGCACATAGAGATCAGAACAGCTGTTTTGAGAGCTGTTGAAAAATGTGTCTGAGGGACAGTGACAACAGGTTTCCCCAGCCTGGACCCCACCCAGATATGTGTCCTACTGGAAGCGGAAGACTGCTTTCTGCAGGTACACAGTGCTTGCCACGTGGCCAGGAGCAGGCATCCCTCTAACGTCTCCAATGATCAAAGTAATCCCTTACCTTTTACCTCTAACAGCCCCTGATGATTTTGCAAAACTGTGCTATACAATACAATAGCAGTTGCCCAGAGTGGCTACTGAGCACCTGAAATGGGGCTAGTCCGAATTTGAGATGTGCTGTAAGAATAAAGTACTTGAAGACTTAGTTTTTAAAAAATGTAGTATCTATCTCAATGCTTTTTATATTGACTCTATTTTGAAGTTTTTAAAATATTTGAATGAAATTCAAATATTGATTGAAATGAAATATTAAAATTAGCTTTTGCTGTTTCATTTTAATATTTAAAATATGGCATTATATTCCTGTTGGGCAGCACTGATCTAAAATGCCTGGACTCGGGTATAGGGCTTAGAGTCTCTTCAAGTTGATTTCATATTTAATGGTCCTGGAGGGGAAAGGTACTGCAGTTTTCCAGGGCCAGATTTGGGTTCTTGTCTCTCACATTGGTGCCATATGATCTTCACACTTCTACTATCAATATAAGCTGATACATACATTTCCTCTGTACATTCAGGCTCTTGTTAATGCATAGTCAAGGAAGACTTTCACCAGGATCCCCATCACCTCAACATGGGTACTTCAACTCCTTTCTGCCTTTTTACCGCAGAAGTCCCACCTCGATAAGACAGACCACTTAGGAACTTGACATCCACAGCCAGCTTTCTCTTGGACTTACTAAGGAATCATGATTCTGGCTTTATCAGTATGTTATCTAGGGACTTCCCCGGTGGTCCAGTGGCTAAGATTTTGCGCTCCCAATGCAGGGGGCCCGGGTTCAATCTCTGGTCGGGACACTAGATCCCACACGCATGCCGCAACTGAGAGTTCGCATGTCGCAACAAAGATCCCGTGTGCCGCAACGAAGACCCGGTGCAGCCAAAATTTAAAAAAAAAAAAAAAGTTATCTACTGACCGGCACCCAGTAGCCTTGCTCCCCAGCTCCTCCTCACCTCTGTCTTATTTATGTGAGACTTGAGGGTTAATTTATTCTTAGAAGCACAGGCCTGGGGGTGAGATGAATTTCTGGGATTAGTAGTCCCACCAATTCTCTGTCCCAGGCTTCAGTGCACCGGTTTTCTCTATTTACCATATTGTCTTCATCTCAAAGTTCCCTAGCATTGCTTATCCTTTTCTTTAAAGTGTTGATTCATGGTGTGCTTCTATTAATTTGTGTGGTAAGTGTTTAATTCTCTTAAACTTAGATAGGGCTTATTTAAGCATCAGAGAGATTATTTCATTTTTTTGAAACCCCTTTTAAAGTATTTTGCCTTGTATCTTAAAGAATGTTGGCATAGGGACTTCCCTGGTGGTCCAGTGGGTAAGACTCTGTGCTCCCAATGCAGGGGCCCAGGTTCGATCCTTGGTCAGGGAACGAGATCCCAAGTGCTGCGGCCAAAAAACAAAAAAAAAGATAGATAAAAAAAAGAATGCTGGCATACTTCCAGTTTGTCCAATTTCTGATTCGAAGATTTCACCCTACTAATGGCCATTCAGTGAAGCTAAAACCTCAAAATTTAAGAGCTCCACTACTCCATACCTTATTGAGAGGTAAAATGGCCCTTTCCTCAGAATTTTTAGGAGATGGAACAGTACTCCATCTTTTAAAAATGCTCTGCAGATCACCAAATTTTAGAAAGGAACAAAGGGAGAACTGCTGACTTTATGTCCCCACTCTGTTTCGATTACCACTTTACTCAAAAGTCCATTCTAGTCTCATCTTGCTGACAATGGCAGAGTATCTTAGGGGAATACCTGACATTCAATTTACTTTTAACAAGGCAATAAATTAAAGATTCAGAACTCTCAGAGACAGTCATCAGCCAAAAGTCTGTCAGTAGTTTCTTTTATTTTGTACTTGACATTATTAAATAATGATATTATCCACTTCAGTAGATTCTGCACTCTGTTTTTCCTCAAGTTACTTTGAGAGTCCACATGTGAAAAGTCTTCCTGCCGCTTATCTGCTTTAAGAAAGGTGGATCAATAGGGTTGTGGGTAGATTAGGGAAGGGTCTGTTTGGAATTCCAGCTTCTTGAATCAGACTTTTACTCCCAGGGAGAAATGCATGTTGGTCCACTGGGATTCATGCAGGGCGAGGTAAGTTCCAGACAGCCTTTCAGAATCAAGTCCTCTTCTGGGCTTCACCTTAAGCAAATAGAAAGGGAATGCAGAGCCTAGAGTCAAAGCTGCCTGGTGCCTGACTGTCAATAAAATAAAAATATAGGACTGGGTCCAGGGAATAGCAGGGTTTTGGGAGTCGAGATTTCAAGTTTAGCAATGTGGGATCACCTCATGGCAGACCTTAAATATTCAGAGACGTTTTCATTAAACAGGGAGCTATTTTAGGTCTTGAGTAAGGCAATGATGGGCAGGAAGGGATCATTTGGAAAGACCGGCCTAACAGTAATATGAAAAATGTAACTTGTGACAGAGGCTGTTTATATTAACCAAATGTTGAGGTGCCTGTTGACTTTCCTAGTATCTTGGTGCTGGGATCTGGTTTATGAGATATAAACAGAAGGGATGGCCCTGAAAAATATCCCAGCATACCCCCCAGCTTTCTCTTCCATGATGACCTTGGAGGCAACATGTTCTAAATGATGAGGATGAAGGAAGACAGACTCATATCTGAGTTTATGTGAGAAATGAATCTTTATTTGGGGTTCACTTATTGCCCCATAGCTCAACATCTCTCTCCTCAATAATGAAGAGGAAAGAATTCGAATCAAGGAGTGTCTACTGCAGTAATGGGAGCCTGAGATGACAAAGGTACAGGCTAGACTGTGAAATTCAGAGAAAGGATGTGAATCTAAGAGGTGTTTTAAATAGAACTTGGTAAGTCAAAGAGTCATTAATTCAGATAACTATTTATTGAGCACCTATTATTTGCAAGGCACTGTGTGAGATACAAAGACATATAAGTCACAACTCCGAGTGCTTACAACCTGGTTGAGGAAATAATACATGTACATAAATTATAAAACAAACCTTATAGCATTATGGTAAAGAGAACAGACTTTGAAGGGAGACCTGTATTCAAGACCTGGCTTCACCTTTTACTAGCTGTCATATTGGGCAAGTTATTTAACTCCTCTAAACTTCAGTTTGCTCAGCTGTAATATGTGGGTAGTAACAGTACCTACTTCAGAGGGTTAGTGAGAGGAGCAAATAATCTACTCCTTGCAAAACTCTCAGCTGAGTGCTTGCCCCATAATAAGCACTCAATAAGTGCTAGCTACTAGTAGTAGTATTAAGAGATCTAGAAGCTGGGACACAACAGAACAAGGTCAGTGCCCAAAAAGTCTCCAAGAGAGAGGGACTAACGGCTATAAAGAACTGTTCTGGAAACAACAGTATTGCTCTGACATTAGTGTGCCTTCCCCTCCTGCTGTGGCCTCCAGTTATTTAAAGTGTAGTGATACCTGGGGCCTAGGACGAGAGGTGTGTCTGAGGATGGCCTCCTAACGTTTGTCCCTATCGTCTGACGAACCTCTGCAAAATGTTGACTCTAAAGAGTCACATCCTAATTTCTGGCATCCCACATCAGCTCTATAACACAGTGGGTAGAGAATGTTCCTTCAAACACTGTGGTAACAGAGGCAGGTAAGGAGAGTAGTAGCCAGAATAGGTGCAATGACTGGGAGATGGATTTAAGTTGGGGAAGACCTATCTTGAGTTTGCATGGAGGTCCTTTAACTAAAGCTTTTGCTCAACTCAGTCTATTCCCTGTTTGGCATAACGCCTTTGATGTTGAATAACTGATGATTTGGAACTGAAAACCTTCCCACACACGCTGCATTCAAAGGGCTTCTCTCCTGTATGAACCCTCTGGTGTCGCGTAAGCCGGCACCTCTGGCTAAAGGCTTTTCCACATTCGCTGCATTCATATGGCTTGTCTCCGGTGTGAATCTTCTGATGTTGAGTAAGGGAGGAGCGGTCAAAGAAAGCTTTCCCGCACTCGCTGCACTGATAGCGAGGCTCTCCAGCGTGGGCTTTCTGATGTCTATTCAGTGATGAGACACCATAGAAGGCTTTCCCACACTCGTTACATTCATACGGCTTCCTGCCCGTATGGATTAGCTGATGTCGAGTAAGAATACTTTTCTGGCTAAAGGCTTTCCCACACTGATTACATTCATAAGGACTTTCTCCAGTATGAATTCTCTGGTGTCGAGTAAGGGACGAGCGGTCAAAGAAGGCTTTTCCACACTCATTGCATTTAAAGGGCTTCTCTCCAGTATGAATTCGCTGATGTACAGTTAGGGATGAACGGTCGAAAAAGGCTTTCCCACAGGCATTGCACTCGTAGGGGCTCTCCCCAGTGTGCGACATCAGATGTCTACTGAGACTGCTCCTGTGACTGAAGGCTTTCCCGCACTCAGGACAGTCATAGGGCTTCTCACCAGTGTGAGTCCTCTGATGGCGAATAAGGGAGGAGTGGTCAAAAAAGGTCTTCCCACAGTCACTGCATTCCTGGTCTCTCTCTTTAGTGAGAATTTTCTTGGGAGGGGTTGCCCCATGCTGCAACCTTTCCTCCTGAGAAAGGGATTTCTTGCAGGCCTCCAGTGCAGGGCTTTCCTTCTCTGTTCCCAAACCACCATCCACTACATGAACTTCAAATTTAGGAGGTGAAGGACCTTTCATTCCAAGCTTTCCCCTCAATGTTCTTTCTGATTTTTCTTCTTCTGAAGCACCTTGAATCTCAGGCTTAGTCTCCCAGTCTGGAATGGACAGAAAACACAGATGCATGTTTCTTTCTTGGGCTAGGAAATGTTACAGCAGAGAGGAGAGATGCTATGATAAATCTGAAAAGTCATGTACAGTCACCGCATTGCTTGCTCCCAGAAAGTGTTACACTCTAGGGAGAAACCAAGACTTGGGACTGAAACGGGGAATAGAACTGATAGTGGAAATCTCAGAAAAGAGGAGAATTTCCATTGGGAGCATGGCTAGGTTAATTAGGAGAGCTGGCTAAGTGGAGGGGATGGTGAGGAATAGGAATATCAAAGTGTGAATGGGTAATGTGACAGGTCTGAGAAAGTAAACATTTGGTGAATAATAGTGCACAGAACTTTAAGGTGTAGAGAAAAAGAAAAAAAAAAGCACTGGTGGGGGACAGAGAATAAATAATAAAGGACAAGATTTGAATTTGAGAAAAAGGTGATACCCAATACCCCCTCCCACATACACCTAAATAACAACCACAAAACAAAACAAAACAAAACTCTGCCCTGCCCAGTTCGTACTCAATTACCTTGTGAGACATTCTCTGCACATTCTTTCCCCTCAGATCCATGAAGCTCCACTATCCAAGGCTCATCCCCTCTCTTCAACTGAAAAATCACATCAGGTCCAGGAACTGGAAGTCCTGCTCATGGAGAAAGAAACAAGCCAGGTGGTCATGTGTGATTAAATACACAATGATTCCAAAGCTAATCCCAACCTCTACGTCTTTCAAAGAGCAAATGCAAAAGGCAGAAAGTGCACACCAGGAATACAGACTATGAAGTCATATAAGGAATTCAGGAAACTCTGAATGGAGGTCAAGACTGAGGTTCTAAAAAGGAACAAATAGCATTTGGTCAGAGAGTTGATAGACTCCACTTGAATTAATGTGTTTATTCTTCCCCACGAAGTGAATGGGATGATCCTAGCTTTAGCACTGGTAGGATGGGGAGAAAAGTCCTTAACTCAGAGAAGATGAGAATGAAGAAAGGTCACAGTGAATAAGAATGTGTGATGTGGGGGCTTCTCTGGTGGCGCAGTGGTTAAGAATCTGCCTGCCAATGCAGAAGACACAGGTTCGAGCCTTGGTCTGGGAAGATCCCACATGCCGCGGAGCAACTAAGCCCATGCGCCACAACTACTGAGCCTGCGCTCTAGAGCCTTCGAGCCACAGCTGCTGAAGCCCGCACACCTAGAGCCCATGCTCCGCAACAAAGAGAAGCCACCGCAATGAGAAGCCCGCGCACCACAACAAAGAGTAGCCCCCGCTCGCTGCAACTAGAGAAAGCCCATGTGCAGCAATGAAGACCCCACGCAGCCAAAAATAAATACATTTATTTTTTAAAAAAAGAATATGTAATGTGTATTATATAGGTGCCCATTTTTGTTTGTTTATTTACCCTTTACTATTGTGATTTTATTTAAACAAGTGGATCATGTTCATTGTAGGAAATCTAGAGGCATGTACAAGTAATAAGAAAAATCACCTTTCGTACTTTGTATTCATTTCTTTCTTTCTATTCACTTTGACACTGAAAGATACCTATAGATACATTTTGTTAAAAACTGGATAATGACAATTATATCTCAATTTTTGAGAACAATAAAAAACTACTGGAGAGCGATTTTGGAAAATAACTAAGACTACCCCAACTAAAATCATTCCTATTTGATTTATTTTGACATCTACAAGTAGATAATTTCTAAATCCATAACGATTCACTATATATAATATATGTCACTCCAGGCACTTTTACATTGAAAACATCATTTTGGGCAGAAGACTCTCAATTAAAAAAACAAACAAACAAGGAAAAACCCCCAATAACTGGATAATGAAATAATGTTAAATTTTAAACTTGATTTTTTCACATAATAAAAAATTTAAAATATTACTTTAATTAGCACAGCTCTACCTCACCATTTTTTTTTTTTTTTTTCCGGTACGCGGGCCTCTCACTGTTGTGGCCTCTCCCATTGTGGAGCACAGGCTCCGGACACGCAGGCCCAGCGGCCATGGCTCACAGGCCCAGCCGCTCCACGGCATGTGGGATCTTCCCGGACTAGGGCACGAACCCGTGTCCCCTGCATCGGCAGGCAGACTCTCAACCACTGCGCCACCAGGGAAGCCCCTCTACCTCACCATTTTAATGGCTACATGGTATTACATTGTATGGAATAACATCATTTATTTAATTAATCTCTTGCTGACAGACATTCCAGACTGTTTTCAGTGTTTTGCTAAAACAAACAATGGTATGATGAATATCTGTGTACACCACAGGCTGCTAATCTTATTATTTCCTTAGGACAAATTTCTAGAAGTGAATCTGTCCATCTTTGGTTACATTTAAAAAACAAATCCCCTCCTAGAAATAGTCTTGAGGTCTAAACTTCCCCTGCATTGGGACCCCTGACTTGGGCAAGAGAGGTACTTTCTTCTTGGGCCCAAGGATCATCGATCTGGTTGTATGCTGACTCTCTGCTGAGAACGGCCACATCCATCACCTGCCCATGGCTTCCTGTCTCTGTCCTTAGATTTCTATTTTTCCTACCAAAGTGACAAAGGCTCAGCAGTCTCCCTTAATGCTCCCTAAACATTCTCTTCTGTTTCCAGATTTGTCCTGTTTAAGCTACTCCAGGGTGTTGTGCTTGCTTTTTTGACCTGCCTTGAATGAAATCTGCGATGTGACTCCTTTTACTGCCTCCTGCTGCTGTTTTTAAGTCTATTCTAAATCTGTACACACTCAGCCTCTTATCCTGGAAGCTCCTGAGAGGTTCTCCTTACAGGAGCCCAACTTTACTCTCACGAATACCTCACATCAGCAGTAGCTCTTAATTTTCCTTTTGTCACACAAGTCTCTATCATTGCAAAGTGCCTTCTGCAGGCATCTCTCTAAGATGTCCTTAAGACAAATATACAAAATCAAACACATTTCTAGTGACCTACTCTGAGCTACAACCTTCTAATCTCACCCCTACATGCCCTCTTTTATTTTTTGGCATGCGCGTGTGGCATGCAAGATCTTAGGTCCTGACCAGGGATCAAACCCACACCTCCTGCAGTGGAAGCACAGAGTCTTAACCACTGGACTGCTAGGGAAGTCCCCCTCTTTTTTTTTTAATTGAAGGATAGCTGATTTACAATGTTGTGTTAATTTCTGCTGTACAGCCAAGTGACTCAGCTATACATACATATATATATATATATATATATATATATATATATATATACACACACATATATATTCTTTTTCATCAATAGATTCTTTTCCATTATGGTTTATCGCAGGACATTAAATATTGTTCCCTGTGCTAAACAGTAGGACCCTGTTGTCCATCTGCCCTTTTTTTTTTAAATGGAAACACTTCTTTCCCCCTCCTCTGTTTCTCTGAGGAGAAATTTTCCCTCAAAGAGAATGCCCCTTGCACTCCCCCTTAGTACTCTGGATGGAGCTGAGTAAGTTACTGCTGAGCTGAGGGAAGACCTGGGCGTAGGTAACTCGGCCTCTTCTGCTGGCCCCAACCCTCTGGAGAGCAGTTCCCTGCAGCAGGCTCTCACATGCCCTGCTCCTCCTGGCCCTGGCCCTGGCCCTCCGTGTTGCAGGGCCAGGCTTCTCAGCAAGGGCCCCTTGGTTGTCCAGTCTGCTTACAGCTCAGGGAGCAAGCCTGTCCCAGGCTGGGGTTCAGGATTAAGAAACCCACTCTTGCTGTACACCTAAGCCACATCCCTCTGCTCTTCGATCTTGTCTCTCAGGGGTTCTGACTTGGGTGGGAGGAGAAGAGGTGTCAATTTATTAGCCTCTCGAGCCCACATCAACACAGTACAGAGTCTACTCCTGGTGGGAAACTCTCCTTACCCAACGAGACAATGCTCTTATAGTTCTCCAGCATCACCTCCTTGTAGAGGGCTCTCTGAGTAGGGACCAGACACCTCCACTCTTCATCTGTGAAAACCACCGCCACGTCCTCGAATGTCACTGGGTCCTGGAAACACAATTACGTTCTCCTTATTCATAACCCTTCTCTTTACATGGCCAGAAAAAACTATCATCATGATGACAGCCTGGAGGATGCAGAGGGAGTGGAAAGAAAATGGTTCTGACAAAGTAAGGCTTTGAAGCATTTGGGGAAAGTGCTATACTCCCCCGAGGCATGAAGTTCTTGGTCACAACCCCACACTCCCTTCCTAGCCGAGCCTCTGAATATCAGGGGCTCTTTTTTCAGACTTACAGAAAACGTGCAAGAATATAACAAAGAATTCCCATGTACCCTTTACCCAGCTTCCCCAAATTAACATTTTCCACACTGGCTTTATCTTTCTGTCTCTCTCAGTACACGCACATTCACCTATCTTCTTCCTGAACTTCTTTAGAGTAACTTGCAAACATGATGTCTCTTTACTCATAAATGTTTCAATGTGTATTTTGTAAGAACAAGGATATCCTCTTGTATAATCACAGCATGATTGTAAAAATCAGGATAGCAGTGATATTATATAATTATCTAATCTACAACCTTAGTCAAATTTCACCAATTGTCTGTGTGTGTGTGTGTGTGTGTGTGTTTTAAAAAATCCTTCAAATAATGGTGTAGATTAGATCATCTTTAAGCTCTCTCTCATTTCACTCTGCTGTCCTGTGATTCTGTAAGGTTGCATCTTTACCCCCAATCCTGAAACCCAGATGAGTCTCCACAGTGTCTGCAGAAGCTCTAAGCCAGAGCATGGAATTCAAGACTCTGCCCTTGGGCAGGAAGGGGGTAAACCACATGTCTCTACCCACACAAAACTCTCTTCAGGACTCTTTCAACTTCACTGAGGTGCTTTACAGTATGTGTCACGTTCTCCGCCTAACCCAACAACTCCCTGGGATATGGGGACCTACTTTCAGTCCATACATAGTGGATGTACTAAAGGGAAGTCAGAACTAGAAACAGCCTGCTGTTCCCCAAACCTTCCAATCAGACCCGTACCATTGGTTTTTGGGCAAAATTGCTTAGGGTGAAGGCCACAGGGGCTGCGTGCCTGGTGACAGGCTAGTGGGCACATGTTCAAGGCAAGGAAGCATCACTGAAAGATATCACAAATCAAATGGGAAGGACACACTCCCTAAGGAGTCCTTCCTCCACCTGGTTGGGTTTGATCAAAGAAGCTCCAAGATAGAGAAAGAAACGTGGTTACATTCTGGAGCCTGATAGAGTATTTCAGAAACACAAAAGTCCAACTCACCTGGAATCTGGTAGTCGGAGACACAGTAGCCATTCCCTCCCGAGTGCTCTCTTTGCAGAGAAGAGCCGAGTCCTAATGAGGCAGAGGTGTGGGATGAGAAAGAGGGTAGAAGAGCAGTCTTGTTTTGTAGTTTTGTGACCCATGAAGCAAGAAATCTCCACACACCAGTGAGTTATGTACTCACCTTCATTCTCAATACCCTACAAAAAGGGAAGGCAAAGTAAAGCAAGGCCAAGAGCAAGCCCACCCCATCCCAGAACTAGAGCGAAAGGCCATGGATATTGCTATGCAGAACACAATGTGGTGCTTGTTTTACCATAATCTTAGAGGCAAAGTTCTGTTCCTGGCAGTCAAGAACATCTTAAGGCTCATACCGTCTTTACAAATTCACATTCAACATTGCTCAGAATGATTACTGGACAAAAAGCATAAGAGATTTTATGAATGGCTATATGGACAAGTTCTGTCAGGGAAATACCCATAGCCTCTTCAAAGGAAAAATGCCCCATTCACAGCAATACCCGATGCTAAAGGAGCAGCCCTTGGGCAGCCACAGTTTGTCCCGCGTGACCCTGCCTCTCACTCCTGGAGCCACACTGATTAGGCCACAGGTGGGCAATGCACAGGCTGACCAGTGGACGGACGGACGGTCTGGCTTGAAAAGATGACATCCATCCTCAGGATCGTGAACTAAGAAATGCTGGGACAACGAGGGGGTGATGAGCTGAAAGGATACCATGAGGGACAGAAGTAGCCACGAGGGTCAAGGAGCCAAAGGTACCAGGAAGCAGAACCCATGAGCATGTGGGAGGCACGAGGTAGAGAATAGGCTGTAACAGACTAAACACAGGCGGGCACATTGGTGGTGAAGCACTGAAGCAAAGACCCAAGAATTCCTGGCCTTGAAGGCCCTAATTCACCTAGCACCACCCCAGGCAGCAATTTGCATGCAGACCAGCCTTATTTATTCTCAGATTTCCATAAGACTGTAACCCTCTCAGGCTTTGTGTGACTCTTTATGACCAAACTTTACTTGCATTAACTGAGTCCATCTCAGTTTCTCACAATCAAGAGTCTAATTGAGACATAGTCAAATCAAGCATTTTGGGGATTCACGAGTGGGGTGTGGGGAGAGTGTGGTCCTGAGAAGGAGAAGGAAAGGGTGGGTATGTGGCTCAATGACTACTGTCCTGCAGCCAAGGGAATGTATTCATTGATCCTTGTTATTCCTTCATCCATCTATCCAACCAACATTTATTCAGCACCAACTATTTATGCAAAAGAAGTATGACACTGTCCTTGTCTTTCAAAAGCTTATGGACTACTACGCAGGACAAACAAGTAATCAAGTTAACATTTCACTGCAGGATGAATAGATGCTCTAAAGAGATGTGCCCAGCTAACTACGAGACAGCACATCAGAGGCTCGCCTAACCCAGACGCGAGGCAGGGAGGAACACTGCCGGTTTCTTGGCAGAAGTGGGACCTAAGGTAAGTTTTGATTTGGGGGAGGCATTAGAACATTCTAGGCACACACAAAAAATCAAGTTTTCCAAAAATAAGGAGGCAGGTCTTTACAGGGAAAGGATTAAAAACTGTAATGAGTTTAGAATGGCAATGTTTAGGTTGGGGCAGTGCTGGGGGGGAAGATGGGGTTGAAGAAGTAGGCAGAGACCAGCTAGATCAAGGAGAGCTCTGCGTGGTCCTACTCCCACTGGCACGGGGATCACAGGATTTAAGCATGGAAGGGTCACCACCAGATCTGTGTTTTAGAAAGATCTTTGCAATTTGTATCAAGGGCCTTAAAATACATATCTTTGACCCAGCAATTTTCTCCTCGGAGTTTTTCCTAAGGAAATAAGTAAGAACACATGCAAAGTTTTTTATTAATCGTCACTAACACTAACCTTTACTGAGTGCCATGTGAGGCAACCTCCTAAGCACTCTACATGTGTCATCTCATTTAATCCTTACAATACAGCAAAAATTTGAAATAGCCTAAGTTTCTAACATAGGAGATTTGAGGGCTTCCCTGGTGGCACAGTGGTTAAGAATCCCCCTGCTAATGCAGGGGACACGGGTTCGAGCCCTGGTTCGGGAAGATCCCACATGCCGCAGAGCAACTAAGCCCATGTGCCACAACTACTGAGCCTGTGCTCTAGAGCCCATGAGCCACAACTACTGAAGCCCATGTGCCTAGAGCCCATGCTCCGCAACAAGAGAAGCCACCACAATGAGAAGCCCACGCACCGCAACGAAGAGTAGCCCCCGCTCACTGCAGCTAGAAAAAGCCCGCGCACAGCAATGAAGACCCAATGCAGCCAAAAATAAATAAATAAATAAATTTATTAAAAAGATAAAATAAAAAATAAAATAGGAGATTTGATTAAATAATTTATGGTCCAGACCATACATACAATGGAATACCACTGATATTATCATATTAATATGGTAATGTTATCATATTTTAAATGTTACTTTATATGATAATTAATATCATATTAATAATAACTAGCATTTATTGAACTTATGCTACCGACCAGGCACTGTACTAGTACTCTTTATAAGAATAGTTTAATTCCATCCTTATGAATCAATAAGGTACGACTGTTTCACAGATTAGGAAATTTAGGCTTTGTAAGAGGCTGAGGCAGAATTTGAACCCCAGTCTGGCTAGCAGTTTTTAACCTCTATGCTGTAATGATTTATTTTCATGAAAAGATAGCCACACAGATAACAGACCAATAGACTAGAAAATACCAAAACATATCAAAGCAGGTAGGAAAGCTTGACACATGACAGAAGTGGCATCACAAATCACTGGGGGAACGATCACTAGTAATAAACTGCAAACAACTTACATGTTCATCAATAGGATAAACTGTGATTTTATATGTGTATGTGTGTGTGAATATTATACCTTGATTAAGATGAATGAACTAGAACCTCATGTTAGTAATACAAATTCCAGAAATATAATTACTGAGCAAAAATAAAGTTATAGAATGACTTACTATGTAATAGTTATATAAAATTTAAGAACAGGTAAATGGTATCTACAAAAATCTATATGGGACAATAAGCAACAGATTGTGAGTATCTCTGGGAAAGAAGGGAAATAGGATTGGGGAGGGATACCTAGGAGACTTCAACTTTGTAATGTTTTGTTAAAAAAATCTAAAGGGAAAACAAAAACAAAGAAATTCACACAACATTAAGTGAAGAATGCACACTTTTAAAATTACATAATTGAGCATGCACACACGTACAGAAAAAAGACTGGAAGAATATATATTAAAATGTAAATGGAATTTGAGTGGTGGCATTACAAGTGATTTTTATTTCTTACAATTCCTTATATTCTGATTTTTTTTTTTTTACAAGAGTTATGTGTTTACTTTGGTGTACAGGAAAAATAACAGGAAGGAAGGAAAGGAGGTGTGCAGAAAGTTATAGCAGACCTGAGACTGCCATTCTTGGGAACGTCTACTTGCAATGTTGGCCCTTGGCTGGGGTCTGGGTACTTCAATTTTAAGAGGGTTTCCTAAGAGGTAGGGTGGGCCATTATGCCTAAACTATTTGTGCAAACAATATGGTTTCTGCTGAACACCTGCTGTCTTGCTAGAGGGCCTGGAATTTTGGTATATGTTAGGCAGGAGGTGCCTACGTGGCTAGCCCTCACTAAAAAGCTTGGGCTCTGAGTCTAAAGAACTTATTTGGGCTGACACATCACACACATGTTGCCGCATTTTCATTGTCGGAGGAGGAAGTGCTCTGTGTGACCCCTCATGGGGAGGGAGAGAGCATGAGGAAGACTTCCCATGGGTTCCCCCAGACTCTGCCTATCTGTCCCCCTTATGATCTGGCTGTGTATCCTTGCGAGATCACTGTCCTCATCTTAGCCATGAGTATAACTATGGGCTGAGTCCTGAGTCCTGCTAACAAATCCCTGAATGAGGGGTGATCTTGGGCACCCCCGACACAGGCGGCCATACCACTCTGGGTAGCTGTGGCAGAATGGGAGCAGAGGAGGTGAGGAGACCGGTGAGGAGACTATTACAATTAACTAAGCAAGAAATGATGAAGAACTGGACAGCAGATGTAGAGAGAAGGGGAATTACTGTTGAGATATTAAGAATAGACCATAGATTAGAAGTGGAGGCTGAAGGTGATGGGAGAGGCAAGGATGACTCCAGGTCACGGATCTGAGCAATGTGTGAATAATGGCACCATTCATAGAGATGAGTGACAGAAAAGGAGTTTTGGAGGGAAAGCTAAGAAGTACAGTTTTGGGCATTTAGAATTTGAGCTGTTTCCACATCTCTGGATAGGAAAAGAATCAGATGACTCTGGCTCCCACTGACCAAGTTGTAAAAATTATTATTGCCAAATGAAATCACTTGAATTTTGAAAAACTGTGAGTTTCAGTCAAAATAGAAAGGTTAATATAAAGTATTTTTAAAAATGGTTACAATACAAAGAAGGCAATGTTCAAGCCTTTAGTTGTATATAATAGTACTTTGTTTTTTTCTATTATTTGTAAGACTATTCACAAAGTATAGACGTATCCTTGAGATATATAGTTGTATTCATTCACATAAGCATGAAAAAAGAAACCTAGGAAAAGGGGATAAACAAAGTAATCCCAGAAATAGGAATTCCGTACCCCAAACAGGAAGGACTAACCAGCAATGGGACCAGGTAGAAAGAACATGGACTCCTCACAATGAACCAACCTCAGATTCTAAAGAGGCAAAGTAACTGCAGACTTAATCCTTCTTCCCTTAGGAGATGAGCCCTCCAGCTGGTCTTATTAATTATAAGATACTAATAAGGTAAGTTACGTTTTCAAAAATGCCAAAAGACTAGATCAATATATACTTAATAGACAACGGGTTAACACCGGCCAAGCAAACTTTAAAAGAATATTGCCTTGAGTGAACAACAGTTTGCAAAAACTAAAACCTATGTGAAAGGCAAAAACTTAAAACAAAACTTACTGGAAAAAGAAGTTTGGTGTAACTATAAAAAAGAACCTCAACCTGAGGAGAGACTGGGGTTTGAATCTTGCTAGGAGGCCAAGAGGATACCTGTACAAATGGAAACAAATATACGACATCAGTTGGCAACCAGAGCCTCCAACTTGTGTTGTCTGAGGCAATATGTATTCTTATACTTGTCGGTCTGTCAAGATTCCTCCATCCCCAGGAGGGTCTCAAAATATTACCCTTGGGTCCTATGGAGATGTCAAAATTAGCATTTAGAGATACAGGAGAGTATAGGAGTAAAGGCTCTGGCAGACCGCTTGAAATCAAAGTCCAGCTCTGCCTCTTCCTACCTGTGTGACCTCAGGTAAGTTTCTTAAACTCTCAGTTTGCCCAGCTGTAAAATTGGGATAGTGAAAGCACACATCTCATAAAGTTATTGTGATCCTTAAATAGGATAATACGTGTGAGGCATTTAGAATAATATGCTAAGTAAGTGTCAGGAGTCCTAGGAAGGTAGAAATAAAGAAAATATTAATTACACTGTGTCGCTGCTGTTTTAGAGTAGGTTTAAGTGTAAGTGTAGCCACAATATTGGGATCAAAGTATTTGTACATGTTGTCTAAAGCATCAGAACTTTTTGAACAAATCAGCTGAACTACATCTGAAATTGTGGTTGAAACTGCTCAATGTTTAAGTGCTTAAAGACAATTTTCAAAGTTTCATTTATTAGGTTATAACTTTAATACACTGAGCATTAACCAAATTACAAACAAAGGTGAGCATAAACGCTCCCCAGCCATTAAACGACCAGCTAATGTTCCCAAGGTGCTCATCGTCTGTGGGCTCCCTGCCAGGCCAACTTCATTCCCCGTCAGGTCTAGACTCCACCAGCAGTCACTTCGGTAAGCTCTCAGTGGTACTCAGGACTCCTCAAATCCACCACATTCACATGGAATCACTGCCAGCAAAGGGTCACCTCTGTTTTTCCTCTCCCTATTTCTGGATCTCAGAGTATTTCTGGAGAAAATGCTTTTCAAATTCTTATTCTATACCTTCAAAGAGTGCTCGCCTAGAAAGCTTTTACCATTCCCATCTTAGCTACACAGCTATCCCAAACCTCCATGGTTACCCTTCAATTTCAGCAGAACACTGTCTTTCACCACACTGAAGCTTCGCAAGAGTGAGTTCTGAGCAAGGTAGGACTGTGGTAGAAAGCATTCCACAGGCCTGGATTACTGACTGTGAAGGCTTGGGCAAGTTACTTAAGCTAACGGTTGACCCCCCATCCCCTGTTTTTTAATACCTATTTCACAGGGCAGTTATAATAGTAAATGAGACAATTAATGTAAAGCATTTATCTTACAGTCTGTTCAATAAATGAAAGTTTCTTTCCTTTCTACTGCCCAACACCAGCCCATTCACAACCAATATTTCCAAGTACCTGTTATGTGCTAGGCAGCCTGGGTGTGAGGCCAGCAAAATGGAAATGTCTCTTCTCCAGGACTTTACCTTAGCGTCCTACATCTGTGTCCTACTTTCTTTTCCACCATTGTTTCCTCTCAGAATCTGCTTCCTGCATGACCCACTCTTCCTTTCTCCAGCATCTCCCATCGCTTCAGGAGCTTCTTCACATATCTGCAAACAGATATAATCCTCCTCGATGTGAAATTATCTTCACTGAATCCCATGGCCTCCCTCTGGCAAAACAGTTCTCATTTAGATTTTCCTTTCATGATCAAACTTCTTCTACATACCTACTGATGCCACATCATCACCACCTACTCTTCTCAAAGCCATTTTTTTGCTCCTGCCACCCCTCACACACCTGAAACCGCATGCTTGAAAACTGCCAATGCATTTCTGAGCTCTAATTCCGATAGTCCTTTTCTCCTTATTTCTCTGCAGCTTTTTGACTGTTTTGACAAGTTTCTGATGCTGCCCAAGGCTCAGACTGCGTACAGCGTTCTTCCCGCTATCCCGCAGAAAGTCCATGCACACCTGGTGCTCCATTTCCGCCTCTACAGAAATGCTTCCCGAGTCTAGTCCCAACCCCTCTTCCAAACTCATCCTGCATTTCCAAATGACTAAGAATTTTCAATTAGGCATTTTGTTGGCATCTTAAAACCACCTTCCCCTATGCAATTCCCCACATGACCTCCTCTCCCTGTCCTTACATTTCTAGCAGATGTTCTATTATTCTCCCAGGTGCCCCAAATTCAAACTCTTACCTAGCTATCTTTCCTCCCAAATCTAGTTAGTCACCAGATCCTTCTGAGTCTTCTTTTGCAATGTCATTTGTATCCTTACCCACCACCGACACCATCATCATTCAGGTCCACAACAGCTTGCTTCAGGACTACTACCACTACCAAGCGTTCCTAACTGGTTCCCTGCACTAGTCCCTTCCCCTCTCTAGTCCTGGATGGAACCTCTAGAATAACTGTACCAAAATAGTTTTAGTCCTGTCAGTCCCCGATCCGTCCCATACAATCCACCCTGCTGACCGTGTCTCGTCCTGATACTCTATGCTCTGACCCCACTGTGCTTCTCCCCACCCTTGTCTCCCACTGTTCCTCGATACTTCACTCTTATACATAGCATTTCCTTCTCAAATCTGCCTAATGCTTCGCTACTTCTTTCCTATTTTTTTCACATCAAATTCTACCTCCTCCACGAAGGTCCCCTGATCTAGTGCGGAGGCCTATGGTAGGGAGCTAAACGAGACAATCTGATGCGATTTCTGGGAAAGACGGAGGAACTGGAGTGGGCGGCACCCTAGATTTAGTGTCAATTCCACCCACGTTTATTAAGCACCTATTATGGTAAGAAGGTACGGGAGGTGCAGAGGAAGTCTCCAAACTTCCCACGGAACACACGCACACACGGGGGCTGGGGGGACAACTTTCCGTCCGCACCTGTCCGAGCCGGGACGTCGACACACACACGCACACGCACACACTCACGCACACACGCACACACTCAGACGTTCTGCAGGTTGGCTCCGCCCGCGTCACCTGTTCTACTCCCACAGCACCTCCCCCAAGTTCTCAGTGTCCCCTTCTCTCGGCCGCTGCGCTCACTCGGCTCCGCCAAGACACACATCCACAGCCCTCACCTCCGGCACAGACTGCTCGCGACCCAGGAAGACGGCGCCTTTTCAGGTCGGGAAAGCAGTGCGCCGGCGCAGGGGGTTCTGACGTCCGCGCTCCCCACCAATGCTCGGCTTTGGCAGACTCCATTTCCCAGAAGTCTCAGCGGTTGGCGAGCTTTAATTTGATGTCTAAAGATCTGCGCAAGCGTACCCTTCTAATGAAGGGGTGGGCGGTGCCGAACCGGATCCGACGCGGCAGTGCGGCAGCCTGAGCGCAGAGAGGGAACCGTCGTGGATGCTAGGGACGCTTGTGGTCAGCCTGGAAGTGCTGCCTATGTGTGCTGTCACGTCCCTCCAGCCCTCCGATGAGAGGGCCGTCCTAAGGAAATGTGCCTCTTTTAGCTTTGGGGGCCGGTCCCTACTGAGAACGACTTCGAGTCTTCTGGCCCTCGGAAGGGGCTTGTTTCCGCTTCAGCTTGTTCACTTTTAAGGAATTTGGTTGTAAAATTTGGGCAGGAGTGACGCAGAGTTTGGTTCTGAGGATGCGGCTGGGTATGTGCACATTTTTGTGCAGAAAAGAGGAGAGCCCAGGAGTAAGGCAGGTAGCCCGACTCCCGACATTTTGAGTGCACACCAGCCTGTCTTCCTTGGTGCTACTGGAAGGACCCTCGTTGGAGTCTCGCAGGGCTTCTCAACCTTGACTGCACGCCGGAATCACCGAAGAGCTTTGATACATTGATTCCTGGGGCCCACTATGAGGAGTGAGAGTTTGAAAAGATCTGCAGGTGATCCTAATGTGTAGCTGAAGCGAAGAATCACTGCTCTATAGCTTCAGGGAAGACTTGAGATTATACAAAGAATGTGATGGAGTTCTACAGTCAGGAACAAGTCTACACTTGCACTCAAAAAACCTAAATTGCCTGCCGTAGGCAAGGCATTGTTACAAACACAAATAAGACACAGTTACTGCCCCAAAGGAACTCGTGTTCCAGTGGACAAATCAGAATGTGAAATTGTTACAACACAAAGCAGTGTGTTCTACAATTATGTCACTATAGGGAGACACTATTGGGAGTACAACTGAGGAAGCAATTAACTATGGCCGAGAAAGTTGGAAAAAGCTTCCTATAACTGGTATACTTGAAGAAGAGTAATTAGAAAAAATGCAGAGAGAATAGCATCTGCAAAGGTATAGGCTAGAGGATAAAAGTGCAAAGAATTAGCAGCAAGATGAGTGGCTGATGGGTAAGGTTTAGGGGCTGATAACCATGACTTGGAGCCAGATGGAGGACGATTTTGTGCTATAGTAAGGGGTTTGGACCTTCCAAGAGGATTAGGACTTGGAAAAGTTACAATGTCCAAGACATATTTTCTTGCTGTTCCCTTCTGTGGGTGTTTTTTTTGTTTGTTTTTTGTTTTTTGCAGTACGTGGGCGTCTCAGTGTTGTGGCCTCTCCCGTTGCGGAACACAGGCTCTGGACGCGCAGGCCCAGCGGCCACGGCTCACGGGCCCAACCGCTTCGCGGCATGTGGGATCTTCCCGGACTGGGGCACGAACCCGTGTCCCTTGCATCGGCAGGCGGACTCTCAACCACTGCGCCACCAGGGAAGCCCAGGTGGTTTTTATTATTCGTTTAGCCTTCTGCTGAGAGTGGAAATTTGTGGGTCCTGGGTGAGTTTCTTAGAGTTCCCAACCCTTGGGCAGGCCTTAGGGTTTCATCGCTACCTTAACTCCCCGGGTTGCTGTCAGAGTGGGAGCTTAAGTACTCCAGGGTTTAGCAGGGTAAGAGTTGGGTTTACTGCTCACTCACCTCTCAGGGCTGTAGCTCACACTTCCTTATTTTTTTAAATTGAGGTATAGTTGATTTACAATATTATATTAGTCTCAGGTGTACAACATAGTGATTCACAATTTTAAAAGATTATACTCCATTTATAGTTATTATAAAATATTGGCTATATTCCCTGTGCTGTACAATATATCCTTGTTGCTTATTTATTTTTTACATAGTAGTTTGTACCTCTTAATCCCCGATCCCTATCTTGCCCCTCTCCACTTCCCTCTCCCCACTGGTAACCACTAGTTTGTTCTCTATATCTGTGAGTCTGTTTCCGTTTTGTTATATTCACTAGTTTGTTGTATTTTTTAGATTCTGCATATAAGTGATATCGTAAAGTGTTTGTCTTTCTCTGTCTGACTTATTTCACTAAGCATAATACCCTCTAAGTCCATCCATGTTGTTGCAGGTGGCAAAGTCTCATTCTTTTTTATGGCTGAGTAGTATTCCAGTGTGTGTGTGTGTGTGTGTGTGTGTGTGTGTGTGTGTACACACACACAAGTCCACTGTCCTCCTTGGCAGCAGATGCCCATTGAAGGAGACCCAGCCCAACCTACCCCCATTCTTTGCTGGAATATTTTATACCACATCTTATTCATCTGTTGCTGGACAAAGGTTGCTTCCATATCTTGGCTATTGTAAAGCTGCTGTGAACATTGGGATGAGTGTATCTTTTTGTTTTCGTTCTTTCTTTTTTTTAACTTTGCAAATTCCTTACTTTCATGCCTGTGTGTTTAGAGAGATGATTTATAAGTTTTCAGCATTTTTAGTTAGTTTTTTTTCAATTAGGGTTGTTCAGGGAACCCAATCTGCCATGCTGCTGGAAAGATTAAGGGAATTTTAGCCAGTTTTCTTAGAAGAGTTAGGAAGGGCATATGGATGCTGAACAGCCAAGAAACAACGTTGTTTAGAATAAAACAAGGCCTGCCAGCTGGAGGCTCTGCCAAATTGCAAGATGTTACGGCTATCTGCTGCTGTGTAACAAATCACTTCAAACTCAGTGGCTTAAAACAACGTTTATTATGCCAATAACTTCTGTGGGTCAGGGACTTGGACAGGGCACAGCAAGGGTGGCTTGTCACTGCTTCACACTGACTCCATTGGGAGGACTCAAGTGTCTTCATCACTTGTGTGTCTGGTACATGGACTGGCATCCATGGCTGGGCTCACCAGGACTGTGGACCAAAGTCCCTACACGTAGCCTCTCTTTGTACTCGGACCTCCGCACAGCGTGGTGGTCTCAGGGTGGTCAGACTTCTTACATGGCAACTCAGGGCTCCAAGAGAGAGAGTCCCAGTGAACAAGACAGAAGCTGCATGGCCTTTTATGACCTAGCCTCGAAGATCAATTGTCACTTCTGCTTTACACTGTTGGCTGAAGCAGTCACAAGCTTGCCGAGATTCAAGGGTAGGGCGTTACAGCCCACCTCTCAAAGGGAGGCATGTCAAAGAAACGATGGTCGTTTAAAAAAAATCTGCAACATAGGATTTTAGCCTTCCCCTTTCATGGGTGTTTCTCTATGAGACAGGTGGGGCGGGGGTGGAGTGTGGCCTTGCAGTGCCCCTATTTTCAGCGGACAGTTGTGCTGTGTCTCGTTGTTTTGCTCAGCTGTGTTGCTGTCTCCTGAACTGCTGCAGTTTGCTTCTAACAGCTCCTCCCAGGCCCCCTCTTGCAATTCTAAGACCCCTCTTCTTGGACACCCTTTGACCTTATTTCTCTGAGCGTCTCTTCTCTTTGCTGCTACTACCTGGTACTCTGTATCCAGATCTACATCTCTCCAAACTCTCTGTCAAAAGAAAACATCATTCTTTTATATCATGTGGCCTTTTAAGAGGCGTTATCTTAGCAGAAGAGCATGGGCCCTTAGTGATAAGTGTTTTCAGTTTTACCACTCAGTCTATGGGGTAGAGGATGGTTTGTCCCCTAGCAAAGGGATTTGGCTAGTTAGCAGTAATATTCTTTATTTTCTACTACCACCTCTCTTTTCCTGGGGTGCATGTGTATCATCAGAAGCTGGGTAGATGAGGTGGAAGAGAAATATTCAGGCACGATTTTACACTATACCTGAAAAGCATTGTTTCTTCTGATGCCTAGGTCTGATTCCAGGTCAGATTGGTAATCTACTTCTATACCTTTGTTTGTTTAATATATTTTTTTCAAAATAGATACCATTGGATTTTTTGTCCACCCTAAATGACTGTATATGCCTGAGCCCTAATTGTGAACAGGTTCCTGTTTTTACCGTGGGACTCCTTACCCAGGTAAGTCACATGGCGGTGCTCTAACATCCCACATTAGTTAAGGAGGCTCTGTCTGCTAGAGCACACGTTGGACCTGCAGAAATCTCTGTGCTTCAATTCTGCCTTTCAAAAGCACCAGCCAGTCTTTCACATTTTTGTTTCTTTTAATTAGTTCTTAAAATTCCTTTGGCTTTTTAAACTAGAGTAAGCCATCTCCTTCAGGCTTAAGTGAGTTAGGGAGATGCTCTTGCTATCTGATTTTCCTCTGGATAAAATATTATGAGTATTGTTCTTAAAATCTGATATTTCCCATTATTTTTCTGTGGTAATAGAATTTTAGCCAGGCACAAGAATAAAGACTACATTTCCTGGTAGCTAGGTGTGGTCATGTGTTCTGGTAAATAGGATGTAAGTGGATGTGTTGTACAGCATCTTCTGACAACCTTCCATAAAGGAGAGCTGGACTCAGAACAAAAAGGAATGAACTACTGATACACATGACAACATGGCTGGATCTCAAGGACTTTATTCTGAGTGAAAGAAGCCACTCTCAGAAGGTTACATACTGTATAATCTTGTTTATAAGGTATTCTGGAAAACTACAGCACAGAATAGAGCAGTGGTCACAAAGGGTTGGGATGGGAGAAGGGTTTGAGTACAAAGGAGCAGCAAAAGGGAATGTCAGGGGTAATGGGGAAACCTATCAGGCTGCTGGGGACCAGGGCTCCCCTGACTGCACTTGGCATCAAATGGCACACCAGAGCACTCGGAGTCGGGGAAGAGACATCACTGTTAAGCTATTGATTAACTCTCCAGGGTAACAAATGAGCATTGTAACAAGGGCCTCTAGCTCAAGTCTGTCCCAAAGGACGGAATTTAAGAGTGGGAAATGTCAGGCACTGTAGCAGGCCAATGCCTAAAGGAAAAGGTATCAGGGGCGGGCAGAGCCCCTCAAGTTCATCTGAAGCAGTTCCATTTCTAGTTATGTCAGCCACCAATGAGATGACGCTCTTTTCTCATGTGTCCATACCCTCCCCTTTTTGGGTCCAGAGCACAGAAGAGAACAGAAACTCCTGTGCCAGCCATGGTTCCCAGGCAGCACCCCCTTTCCACACCTCCTCGGCTTGGGAGAAAGAGGGCTTACTTGCTGGGCAGTTGCTGTTCCACCCTGGCCATCTGTGCCACCAGAAGTGCTGGCAGAAAAGTGAAACAGATTGAAAGAACAAGAAAGGAGAATGGGGACTTCCCTGGTGGTGCAGTGCTTAAGAATCCGCCTGCCAATGCAGGGGACGTGGGTTCTAGCCCTGGTCCGGGAAGATCCCACATACCGCGGAGCAACTAAGCCCATGTGCCAAAACTACTGAGCCTGTGCTCTAGAACCCGTGAGCCACAACCACTGAGCCCACGTGCCACAACTACTGAAGCCTGCGCACTCTAGGGCCCGTGCTCTGCAACAAAGAGAAGCCACTGCAATGAGAAGCCCATGCACCACAACAAAGAGTAGCCCCCCTCGCCACAACTAGAGAAAGCCCATGCGCACAGCAATGAAGACCCAACGCAGCCAAAAATAAATTTATTAAAAAAAAAAAAGGAGAGTGGACTTTTTACCCTGATTTAATAGGTTATTCTTCCTTGAACCCCTAATTAGGGTCTATAAATCAACCTCTCAGTCCTCACAAATCCCCTCTCTGATTGAGGAGTGCCCCCAGAGAACCACTGTTTTAATATCCAGACCGTTTCTCCATTTCATTTAGGTCCTAGATGATACGCGTTTCTAGAAGAGGAGGGAGTCCAAAGCCCCCCCTTCTTTGAGTTCACCCTTCGCTGAATCCAAAACCGGGGGGCAGTGGGAGAAAGACAGGCACGTTAACAGCCTGTAGAATGCAGTTAGTAGCCTGCAATTGATCTCAGGTGGCCTCGGCCTGCAGCGGCTTGAAGCAGGGTTTCGGTTTGTAGCCAGAGATTGAAGTCAGGCCGTGGCAGTGAGAGTGCTGAATCCTAGCCTCAGACCACCAGGGACCAGTGGCCAGTGACAAGGCCCTGGCCCATCAGCTGTGTAGAAATGAATTTCCACATAGAGTAAGAAAGTAGTGAAACAAAGTATTTATTAGGAGGAAAAAGGGTACGTGTGGATAGGCACACAGGTGGGCTCAGAGAGGGTCCTGCCCCTGTGATAGTTTGAATCACTTTTATGGGGCATTTCTTCCACGTTTCCTTTGGCCGATCATCTTGCTTTGCCTGGTTCTGAGTTCGTATTTGGTATATCTCAGGGTCCTCTCATATGTGCGCATGCACCTCTTAGCCAAGATGGATTCTAGCGAAGAGGCCTATGGGTAGGTTGACATCACCTACTATGTGGTGGCGGCCCCTCCCTTTTTGACCTTCAAGGAGCCTTTCTGCGCATGTGTAGTCAGGAAGGTCTCCTCGACCTCGAGATGAGAAATAAGCGGTCTCTTACCTGGGCAGCGCTTAGCTTCTCCTCCTTCCTGCTATTTTGGCCCCTTCCAGCCTGGGACCCATCTATCTCCTGCCTCACCATGGGCCATCAGATCTCCTGGGCACTTTATAAGAAATACACATGTCTGGAGAGCCTCCTAGAAATTCTTATTTGGCAGATTAAGGGTAGGGCCCAGGCTTTTTAACAAATCTCCAGTGACTTCTGTTCAGCAGCCCCAAGCCAGGCTCTCCGGCCCAGGTACTAAAGGCACTCCCAATATGGGGGTTGCTTCCGGTTCCCTGCCCGTGGCTGGGAGCAGGGTGAAACCTCCATCCACGTAGCTGATGCCCACTTCCCCCGTCCGCAGCTGCGGGAGCACAGCACCCAAGATTCCCCAGTTGCCAGGGCGCAGGCGCTGCTGGGTCCCGCCCTGCAGCCGCGCCCCCTCGCGTGGCGGCCGGTCTGCGCAGGCTCAGGACGGCTCCCGGGAGGCGGGGCTGGGGCTGGAACCCGGGCGTCCCTTGGGTCTTTGTGGGTTTAGCTACTCCTGGCGCGCAGGACTGACCTGGGCACCGGGCCCCGAGCCCGTGACACAGTGGGGAGTGTCCCTTCTTCTGCCCGCCTGCGAGGGGCTGAGGAGGCCTGGAGCTGGGCGCAGAGTTGCGGGGCCGGTCGTTTCCCTGTGAGGCTCTCCCCAGAATCCCTGCTGCCTCCGGGCAGTGGAGGAGCGGGCACCGAGGTCACAGGTGTGGCTGGGGCCGTTTTTCCTGGTGCTCTGCGTGAGAGCTGGGTTCCAGAGCCTGGTCCCTAGGAGGAGAGTGGCGGAGCGGAGCCCGTGGGCGGAGGCCGGGCGCGTGAGGGGTCTGGGAGTGGGAGCGGGAGAAGAGCATCGCCCCCGCAGCCATGCTGCGCGCCGCTGGGAAGTGGACCCGGGTTTGATAGCCCTGCTCTGGGCGCTGCGGGTTGGCTGGGCGTCGCTGCCGGAGTAGGAATGCCTGGTGTCACCCAGCTTGCTCCCCGCTCCCTGAACCCCGGGAGGACCGCAGGGACCCGGCCGGAGGACAGAGATTTGGACCTAGTGAAAGGACATCGTCCCTTAGCACCAGCTATGGACTCCACAGCATCAGGTTTGGCTCTCGAGGGTGCCGCGGGCCAGACCCCTCCTGGGGGGGTTAGTGCTGGGTCGAGGAGGAGGGCCCTAGGAAAGGGGCCGGGGAATCCCACTGGAGAGGCAGAGCCTGCAACCGCCTTCCCTGTGGCGGTGCCTTCCAGGCTAATGAGCGTGAAGTCCCAGCATCCAGAGACCATGGAGGGCATGGCCATGGGAGACTTATCCCAAAGGCCAGAGGACAGAGGGGAGAGCAGGAGGGGATCTCTTCCTGCTGTGGCAGGGAGACGGCAATAAACCTGTGAGGGAGTGGCCCTTGGCCAGGGATCAGAGGACAGTGGGGCCATTTGGAGCCTTGCCACCCACTTCCTTTATTACTTCCTTAAGTAATAATGTTCTTCCGGAGCAGCTGGGTACAAGGTCAGCAGTGTACACGGTGGGCACCTCCTGTGACCACCGTCTGCCCCAGTGTTGGGGAGAGCGCAATCCAGGTGACCCAGGAGATTTTAAGCCATTCCTTTCTTAGTTTAGAATCTCCCGCCCTTCACCAAGTGGGCATTTTATTTTTGCTGCGTTGGGTCTTCGTTGCTGCACGCGGGCTTTCTCTAGTTGCGGCGAGCAGGGGCTACTCTTTGTTGTGGTGCACGGGCTTCTCACTGCGGTGGCTTTTCGTTGCGGAGCACGGGCTCTAGGTGCGTGGTCTCAGTAGTTGTGGCTCACAGGCTCAGTAGTTGTGGCGCACAGGCTTAGTTGCTCTGCGGCATGTGGGATCTTCCCAGACCAGGGCTCAAACCCGTGTCCCCTGCATTGCCAGGTGGGTTCTTAACCACTGCGCCACCAGGGAAGTCCCGGGTGGGCATTTTAGTTCTTCAGTGCACATGCTCAGGGTCATAAAACTGGCCAATGACAGAACTGGGCTAAATCTCTGGGACTCTCACCCCCTCTTTTTTCCTATATGCTTTGTGGTCTGTAGACCAGCAGCACAGGCTTCCCCTGCAAGCTCTCTAGAAATGCAGACTCTCACGCCCTACCCCACATCCCCTGACCCAGTCTGTTTAGCAAGATCCTCAGGAATGCATATGCACATTAAAGTTTGAAAAGTGCTGACCTGTGCTATACCACGCTGCCTGCCTACCTCCCTGCGTTTGTTGGTGGTGGCCGTAGCCACTTCTCTGGCATGGTTGGGGTTAGTTTTTTGTTTGAAGACTTTAAAAAGAGTATGATACAAAGGCCTATAATAGAGGGGCTCTCAAAATACACTCTAGAGACCTAACGGTGCTTAAGAACATAGAGGACAGCTTCTCAGGAAGAGCTGGCCTCTGCATTGCTTCCCAGGGATAAGGGGAGAGGTGTAACTTCTTCCCCAAAGTCCTATATCCCTATGTGGCCTCATCCTAGGCCTTGTTTTGTATTGTTAACCTGTCTTATATCCTCAGGTTACATTAAAATTCCTTGAAGTTCTTATTCACGTTTATATTTTCAAAAGGCCTAGTAAATGACCTGCATTATTGGAGGCCCAGTAAATAACTCTCCGATAGAGTGGCCAGACTGTGGTCACACTTCAGCTACCTACAGCTTGCTGTGGCCTATGGACAGGTGGGGACCTCACGCAGCTGTGTACAAGGGCAGCCTCTAGCCCGTCCGTCAGCTCCCTTTGGCCCAGCCTTGTCCCCAGAACCATGGAAGCGACACACTGACTTGGGGAGTCTGGGAGCTGTAAATCTCATGAGGGTTAGCCTTCCTTATGGCTCCTTTTACCTTCCTAGTTCTCCCTTCTCAGGACCCTGCTCTTCCTCCAGAGAGATGCCCAGGAGAAAAGGGAACAGCCAGCTTATTCCTGAAAGCCAGGCCCCAGGTGAGTTGGGCTTCTCTTGATTTTTCCTCAATTGCCTGAACTATGGCTAGTTTTGCCTCCTTTTCTCTGGAGCTTCCTGGTTTGCCAAAGGGAACTGACCCCAATTCCTGCTCTGCAGGAGGCCGAGCCCATCAAGGCTTTTGCTGGCCTCCTTGCCCCTTGTCCAGGGCCCTCTCCTCTCTGCTCAGTGTGCACTCACTCAGATCCTTTGGTTTATTTCTGTAACGGGCACTGTGGTGAGTACCAAGTAATGTGAGAGCACCCTGGCCCTGAAGGAGATGTCACAGCCACGGAGGGGAGGACTCTCGCACCCGGGATGCAGCCCCAATCACAGTAAGGATGTGTGTGGTTTGATGGCAGATGGAATGGCATAGACAGGCCTTTCCATCAGAGTTTGGGAAAAGGAGAACCAGCCTGTGCTGGAGAGGTTGGGGAAGGTGCATGGAGAAGTGGGGACAAGGAGGTTCTGAGGGTTCGGACAGGTGAGGAGGTCATTTGAGGCTGGGCCCCCGTGCACATGTTATCTTCCCGGGTTAGTGTGGAAACACACTTAACTTCCCTGCTTCTGGCTGCGTGACCTTGGATGAATCACCTAAACTCTCAATGCCCTGGTTTTGCCAACTGTAAAATGAGGATGATAATCATGTGGATGATAACGATGAAAATAATAAAAGCTATTATTTGCTGAAAACCAAATAGGTATCAGGAACTATTCTACACAATTTATTTATAGTAATTAATTTCATCTTTAAAACAGTCCCATTTTGAAGAATGGCAACTGAGGCACAGAGAGGTAACCTGAGGAAACCAAGGCACAGAGAGAGAAAGTAACGTGGTCCTGGTTATCTAGCTAATGAAGGGGGGGGAGCCAGTTTCAGATCTGGGTTGTCTGGCTTCAGACTCAACCACTCAGTAACACATCCACCTCATGTAGCTCTTGGAGTCTTCTGGCACATGGAGTTGCCTAGTCCTTGTCAGCTTCAGTTGCGATGGGGATGCCGGGGTTAATGGTGACTGACTGTAGAGGTGGATTCAGGTTTGGCTGTAGGAGGCTGGATGTGGAGGGAGAACCAAGTGGAGGGCCGTGAACGCCAGCCTGCATCGTTTCCTAGCATCCAAGATGGTGGTTTAGTGGGATTCTGGCTTGATAATAGACATTCATAATTAGTTTTCTAGTCAGTAGGGGAAACCCTCACCAATAAGGAATCGTCTCAAGTAATTAGTAGAGTAATAAAGAGCTTAAACCTCTTTGGCCTTGATGTACAGCATTCAGAGGTATATCAGAGAGCTTCATCTAGTTATGCTGTGGTAGCCACAGCCCCCAGCTCTCACTGGCTCACGGTAACGAAGTGTGTTTCTTCTATACGTTACCTGTCATTAGGGGGCTCGCCGTGACTCTGCTCCATCCATACCCTCTTTACTCTGGGATTCAGGCTGAAGGATCTGCCCTCCTCTGGGGTGTGCCGTTCTCGTGGCTGGGGGAAGGTGCAGTGTGAGGCTCAGGAGACGGCTCTCCAGGCTTCTGCTGAGAACTGGCATGTGCTGCTTCTGCTCACAACCCATTGGCCAGAGCAGGTCACGTGGCCATGCCTAATGTCCGTGAGGTGGGAAGTATAAGCCTCTCATAGTAAGGGGCCCAGAGGGAGGGGCAGTAAACATTCTGAACAAACAATTACACTGTCTGTTCTCTTGCTCACAGATGTTCACTTCCCTCCCTCCTGCACACAAAATCTCTCCCCAGGGGAGATATAATCCAAAAGCCCCATCCAGTCAGAGCATCAGGACTGAAGTCCTGGATGGTGTGATATTTTGGACATCAGGTCTGGATATTTCTCCTCTGGATATGGAGATCTATGAAAAAAGAATCCATATATCCCACATACAGTGGAACAATGGGGCGGGATAACCACAGTAAACACCCCTGTTCAGAAAGGGGAACCATGGGAGGAGCCCAGCAGTCCCTGGTCTGTAACAGTTAGGAAATTCCACCGGGCAGAGTATGCATATGGCTGATTTGCTTTGTTGTGCAACAGCAACTAACCCAGAACTGTGAAGCCGTTATACTCCAATAAAGATCTCTTAAAAGAAAAAATTCCACTGGGCAGACTTGGTGAGGACCTTGGCCTCGGGAGTGGGGAAGTCTTTTGGTTATATGCAGTGGCTCTGCTCCCTGGGTACAGCTCCCCAGTCCAGTGTTCTCCCTGGCTCTTAGCTCTGCCCTCCAGAAGTTCCTTCCTTTTGCAGTATCCCCCTTGGTCACATATGAAGATGATGTTGGAGAATAAACTCTTTTGAGGGCTAAGCAGCTTTTTCATTCTGCCTGGGTAGGTTGATGGCCCAAGGATTGTTTCAAATCATGAACATTCAGTGTAACTCTCAAAAACTCGACCAGCTTTTTGTGTTACTTCCTTCCATTAGCTCCCTGTGTCAATAGCTTTTTCCCACAGTTCTTGTTGAAATATGCCCCTCTCTTTAGACTTAATTGTGGAGCTTTTGGGGTTTCCTTGGGAAAACCATACTTTTAGTCACTCTGAACAGATTGGTCCCACTGAAAGGATTTACTGGGAGCCATCTGAAATTAATAAGAGGTTTAAACAAAAGGTTTGACAATCACACCCATGATTTGGTCCTTGCCATTAGGCTGAGTTTTAATCAGCCTTTGTCATGCAAAAGTCATATTTATTTTGTCTTTGACCAGCTGGAAATGAGAATTGGTTAAATCTCCAACCCTGCAAGTCCTGGAGTTTCTGGACACTTTCTTTGGCCTTCCATTTTTATTTTGCAAATCAGCAAACTCTTGAGCTCATTTTTTTTTGTTTTCCTGTAATACTGTCAAATGACAGTGCCAATGACAACCAACTCATACTACTGATATTATGTTTCCCTCCTCTTTTCATAACATCACAAGCTCATGCTTGCATTGTTCGTCTTTCAAGTTACAGCAGCAACAGCTTTACCCCACAGCTCACCACCAAATTACATGGGTTGCCATCTTGCCAATAAGTTTCCTCACTGCCTGGCCCTGAAGACAGTGTCACGTATTTTCGGCTTTTTGTCATGGCAGAACCCTACTTGGAGTACCAGCTTTTTTAATGAGTCAATTTAGGCTAGTTATGCTGTGATAACAACAGCAAACCCTGAGAGACTTACACCAGCAATGGTTTATTTCTTGTCCACATTACACACAAGCTGTGGTTTTGCCCCACATCTTCACTCTGGGATCGTTTGCTGTTCTCAAAGCAGAGGAAAAAGAAGCAATTGCAGAACCTCCACTGACCCTGAAGGCTTTTGCTCATTAAGAAGCTCCTGTCACTTCCTTCACATTCCATCTGTGAAAGCAGAGTATTTGGCCACACGTGAGACAGTGGGTTAGGACCATCAATTTTGTAGGGAGGGCCAATGAATATTTTGAACAAATAATATAATAATATAATTATAATAAATAATATAATAATCGATCACAAGAGGTTACTAAAGTAGTGAGTTTTCCACATTTGATTATTCTGGACTGCCTTTAACTTAATATAAAATTGTTACTTTGCCTTATTCTATGGAAACCTTAGTATCTAAATGGGATTTGACTTTTAAACGTTTTTGGGGGAAAGTAACAGTACTACCTTCACTTATCTGCTTTATAGTTCATAGTTTATGGATTATTGTACAATGTAAGTCAAATGAGAGTGTTGCTGTTATAGAGAGTGACAGGATAGTTCTGGTTGGGACCCACAGAATGGTTGTACCTTGTGGGGACCTGAGATCCAGGGTCTCACTCTCAACTTTGCACATTCGGGAACTGAAAAATGATTAGGCTTTGGGGGAGAGGATTTATGTTAATCAAACTCGCAGAAGTCTTAACTGATTCACTATAAGGCCACTTGATATACTTTCAGTGAACTGCGTGCTGGCAGGCTGTTTTGGGGATAAGTTATTCTAAGCCCCAAATGATTTTATTTGGCCTTAGCAACAGTTGTCATTGAAATCCTAGGTCACAAGTTTCAAAAATACTTAATTAGAAAACTACTGAAACCATTGCATTTCAGAATGCAGAGTATATGAGTTTGTTACTTCTAATTGATTCTATTTAAATGTCACTAAATTGAGAGTGAAACCTTTGGAAAACTGAGGAAATGGATTGTATTTCTCTCTCCCATATAAGCAGAGTGTCTCTGTAGGCCTGATTCTCCTGAGACCCCGATTACATTTCTAAGCAGCTTGATGTTGACATATGTGGGCACTGGGTGGGATGCCAAGTAGTAAGGATGACACAATCCCTGGAGCAGCTTAAAATATTTTTGAGATGATAAAACCCAGAACAGGGGCATTGCGATCGCTAGGAACTCTCGGAATCCCTTCCCGTACATCCTGAGGTTCTACTCAGACACCAGTCTACTCTCCTCCCCAGGGTCATGAGTGTGCTCCCGAGGGTGCAAGAGTGTCTTCTGTGTTTCAGGACCTGATGACATTTGAGGATGTGGCTGTGGAATTCACCCGGTGGGAGTGGGGGCAGCTGGACCCTACTCAGAAGGACGTGTACCGGGAAGTGATGCTAGAGAATTTCAAGAACCTGGCCTCCCTGGGTGAGCTCAGCTCCTCCAAAGCCCAAAGCCTGCCCATCATGCCATCTTTATTTCCTTGGTGTTTAAAAGCTAGGGGTGTCTGGGCCTGTTGGCTGATTTTTGCCCTGGGATTCTGGAATTAGACATTTACATTCTCTTTGGCGCCCAGAGATACAGTATTTCTATTCCTTGTTCCTAGGAAAAGTCCCACTCCATATGAACTCAGAATAAGAAGTTTCATGACTCTGCTCCTGATACTTCACAATGCTTATTCTTTGGAGGCTGTCTACAAGCCTTGACCTCTGACATACACAGTCATGATCCTTTTCCTTTTCACCAGGGTTTCCAATGTCCAAACCGTATGTGATCTGCCAGTTGGAGGAAGGGGAAGAGCCCTGTATTTTGGAGAGAGAAATCTCAACAGGTGCCCCCGCAGGTGAGTGAGTTGGACCAAAGCAGATAATAAGGCCCAAGCGAGAGTGGGAAGTTCCCCTGAGCCCTTGGTCAGGGGGCTTTTCTTTGAAAAGGTGAGGTCACTTGCCAGGAACCCTCAACACCAGTATTTTGAATACTTGTAGGCTTTTGTAATGTTTTTCTGGTGGGAAAAGAAGAGATGTTCATTTTCTTCTCTAGTGTTTATATTTCCCTTGTTACCTATCTCTGCCCACCCTTCAGGGTTCTTGGGGCTGTGCATCGTCACTAGATGTCACACGGTCAGTATTAGATGGAATCTAAGGATCAACAGATGTAAGTGCCCAGCAATCCTGTATCAGCAGGGCTAAGAGAGTTAGCAAGGGACCAGAATGAACAGTTAAGTAGCCCAGAAATTAAAGGCGTTACTGGCAAGGACATCCTGATCAGGAAGATCAAAGTGAGGACACTTCAAGCTTGGTTAAGCTAAGCTGCAACAGAGGTGATTCCAGGAACAAAGACTACTCCTTACTAGCTGTTGATGGAACCTCTTTGAAACTGTTTATTCCTAGGTGATTTGAGAGTACCCCGTAGGCTCCACCCCTTGGGGTAGAATTCTGGACACAAAGCTCTCCTGACTCCCGTGTGTAGCCCAAGCATACTGGAGATGACAGTCTGTGTCAGTGTCCATCTCTGAGGCAGAATCAGCCTCAGGCCAGAGCTAACGCTCCTGAAAGCAGGGCTCAAATCCTGACAGCACAGGCTGGGCCTCGTCATGGGAACCTAGAAGAGAGGAGAGAGAGGGAAAATGCTGATCTCCTCTGTATTTTGTACTCTCTTGATCTTGTTTCCTTCCAGAATGCGGGCAAGGGTCTGACGTCTGGATCTAGTCTCATCATCAATATGTCTGTTTACAATGTTCTGCAAACATGGCTGTGTTTCAGAATCTCTCGGGGAGCTTGATAAACATTCCTATCCCCAGGAGCCACACAAGACCTACTGGCTCAGAATCTGGCCTCTGGGAGCCCTGGTTAGGCATTGCCAGTCATTTTACTCTTCAGAAGGGTCACTGTTATTGTATTAGCTTTCTGTTGTTGCTGAAACAAACTGTCACAAACTTAGCGGCTTTAAGCAACATGTTTATTATCTCACAGTTCATAGGTCAGAATCAAGCATGGGTCTCACAGTGTTACAACCAAGGTATCAGCAGGGCCGAGTTCCTTTCTGGAGTGTCTAGGGAAGAATCTGTTTCCTGTCCCTTTGGGTTGTTGGCAGTACCAATTCCTTGTAGTTGTAAAACTGAGCTCCTCGTTGTCTTACTGGCTGTAAGCTGAGGGGCGTTCCTAGCTTCTAGAGACTGCTACATTCCTTGGCCCCTGGGGCCCTTCCTCCACCTTCAAAGCCAGAAATGGTGGATTGAGTCCTTCTCACACCACATCTCTCTGACTCAGCCAGGAAATGTTCTCTGATTTTGGGAACTCTTGTGATTAGATTGGGCCCACCTGAATGATTCAGGATAATCTCCCCATCTCAAGGTCTGTGCCCTTAATCACATGTGCAAAGTCCCTTTTGCCATGTAAAGTAACATATGTTCCTGGGATTAGAGCATGGAAATCTTTGGGGGATAATTATTCTGCCCACCACAATTACATACAGTAATATAATACATGGTATATGTATATTATATAATACATAATAACGTGTGGTGTGGACTGAGGGAAGATTTTGTGGAGGGCATCTTCCTAACCCTCCTCTCATCTTTACAATCTTTGGACTTATCTTATGTCCTGGAGTCCAAACACTGTTCTCTCAGGTTTTCCTAATCTCCAGTCACCTGTGTATCTTATTCTTGACACCTCCAAAACTTTGTTCAGACATATACCATTCTTGGAAGAAACTGTACACCTCTTTTAGATATTATTTTATTTATTAAAATTTTTTTAAAAATTTTATTTTCGGCTGCATTGGGTCTTTGTTGCTGTGTGCGGGCTTTCTCTACTTGTGGTGAGCGGGGGCTACTCTTTGTTGTGGTGTACAGGCTTCTCATTGCGGTGGCCTCTCTTGTTGTGGAGCATGGGCTCTAGGCATGTGGGCTTCAGTGGTTGTAGCACGTGGGCTCAGTAGTTGTGGCTCGTGGGCTCTAGGACACAGGCTCAGTAGTTGTGGCGCACAGGCTTATTTGCTCCATGGCATGTGGGATCTTCCCGGACCAGGGATCTAACCCGTGTCTGCTGCATTGGCAGGCGGATTCTTAACCACTGTGCCACCAGAGAAGTCCCTAGATATTATTTTAAAGGTTAATTATCTTACATCTATTATAGGACTTTACTTCCTCTTGGCACATAGAACAGGTAATAACAGACTGTCTTTTTTTTTTTCCCCAGACTGGGAGAGAAGGCATCAAGCCAAGGAATCAATGCTAAGTCAGGGAATTTCCAAAGAAGAATTATTCCAGATAGCATCAGTGGAAAAAGACATTAGAGATGAACTCTGGTCCTCCAAACTGAAAGCAACTTGTGGTTGTGATGACCAGTTAGAGATGCATCCAAAAAAGCAGGAGAGACATCTGACAGAAATGTCACTCACTCACAAATATACTACCACCCTTAGGACAGATCATGAGTGGAGTGAATTTGGGACAAGTTTGGGTTTAAGATCAGTCCCTGTTAACCAACACAGTGTGCTCATGGGAGAAGGATACTATAAATGTGATACAGATTTCAGAGAGACTTCAGGGAGAAATAACTCTCAGAGAACCCATCCAGGGAAGAGATCTTGTAAATGCAATGAATGTGGGAAGTTTTTCCATTTCCAGTCAGAACTTAGGCGCCATCAGAGATGTCACACTGGAGAAAAGCCCTATGAGTGCAGTGAATGTGGAAGAGCCTTTGGTCATATTTCATCCCTTATTAAACATCAGAGAACTCATACTGGAGAAAAGCCCTATGAATGCAGCGCATGTGGGAGAGCCTTTAGCCAGAGTTCATCTCTTGTTCTACATTATAGATTTCATACTGGAGAGAAACCCTACAAATGTAATGAATGTGGAAGGGCCTTTGGTCATACTTCATCCCTTATTAAACACCAGAGAACTCACACTGGAGAAAAGCCCTATGAATGCAGAGAATGTGGGAGAACCTTCAGCCAGAGTTCCTCTCTCATTGTACATTACAGATTTCATACAGGAGAGAAACCCTACAAATGTAATAGATGTGGGAGAGCCTTCAGCCAGAGTTCCTCTCTCACTCAACATTATAGATTTCACACCGGAGAGAAACCCTACAAATGTAACGAATGTGGAAGAGCCTTTGCTCACACTGCATCCCTTATTAAACATCAGAAAAGTCATGCTGGGGAAAAAACCCTATGAATTCAGACAATGTGGGAAGGCTTTCAGCTGGAGTACACACACCACTAAACCTCAGAGAATATACATATATGTGTGTGTGTGTGTATGTATATATATATATATATATATATATATATTTTATATGAGTGTAATGTATGTGGGAAGGCTTCTGGTCGGAGGACCTGTCTTGTTAAACATCAGACAGGACATACTAAACTGAAGCTCTGCTAATATCAAGAGAGGGAGTGGGCTTTTGTCACAACTCCTCCCTTATCAAACACCAGAGAATTCAAACTAGTAAACTATGTGAACATAATGGATTTGGAAAGGCTTTAGTTAGTGGACACACATTATTCAACATCAGACAATTTATACTGGGGAGAAGCCTTATCTGTGTAATGAGTATAGCACAGCCTTCAGTCACATATTATTCCAAAAAAAACACAAACAAACCAGATAACCATACTGGAGAGAAACTCCTCAAGTACAGTAAAAGCTGTCAGTAATACTTCTCTTCTTGCCTTACTAAGCAGCAGGAATACATACTAAAGAGAATCGCTGAGAAAGCAGTAAATGTGGGAAGGCCTTCAATCACAGCACATCCCTTATTAAGCATCAGAGAATTCGTTCTTGAGAAAAACCCTGTGGACATGGTGAACGTGGGAGAGCCTTCAGCCAAACCTCTTCCCCTTATAAACATCAGCAAGCTCACCCCACTGGTTAGAAACCCTGGGGATGTAAAGCATGTGGGAAAGGCTTTGGTGGATGTTCTGCCCTTTTTGCCCATCAGAGAATTCGTACTAGAGTGACTCTCTGAATTTAGTGAAACTGGGAAAGCCCACTAGCCAGAAGCCAGAACTACACATATTGTATAGTTCCCTTTATATGAACTCCACTAGTAATAATGTGTGTTCTCTAACTAAAGCCTTTCCAAATCCAAAACCCTCAGCATACATTAAGGCTTTACCCAAAAGGGAAACCCTGGGAGCTTAATGAATGTGAGGAAAGTTGATTCATAAATCTAGAGCTGAAAGGAAGCTAAGAGACCACCTAGTCTGGTGATTTCCTACCTGCTGGGGGTTGTTTTTATAACCACTTGTGTTGTCTCCCCATCCTGTTACTGATGGGAGAGGGGGTGCTGTGTGGGTGAAGAGAGTGAAGGCTGAGGAAGGTGGAGGCAACAGTGACCTAGCCCAGCCATATTTTACAGCTAAGGAATCTGAGGTTCAGAGAGTGCCATGCCCTGGTCTATACACCTAACTGCTGGACTTCTTTCCTTCTGGTTTACAGCTATAGTTTGGGGATTGAGAGAGTGAAGGCCTTCTCTACACAAAAGCTCCATGCACTTGTTTCTCTGTAATGTTACTTTTATGAGGCAGTAGAGTACTCTTATTATAGTTTTTGCGAGCAAAAAGCAATTTTAATAGATCTTTATGCTACTAGATTTGGGATTTTTGAAATAAAAAAATTTTAAACATCAATTAAAATATGGGTATTTTAAAAATCAAAACCTCAAAAACATTATCCTAAGTGAGAGTAGCCAGATGCCAGGGACCACATATTGTATGGTTCCCTTTATATGAAATGGCCAGAAAAGGCAAATCTTCAGAGACAAAGTAGATCAGTGATTGCCTGGGGCTGGGAGTGGCAACTGGGAGTGACTGCAAATATTTCAAGGAATCTCACTGGGGTGGTGGGGCTGTCCTAAAACTGGATTATGGCGATGGCTGAACAACTTGGTAAATTACTAAAATTCACTGAAATGTGCAAATAAAATTAAATTTTATGGTATGTAAATTATACCTCAACTGTTTTTCAAAAATCAAATATACAGACATACCAACTATTGCTAAACCAATTTTCCTATCTCGTCTGTTACTTCAAGCCATCTGTGTGTCTTTGCTATCACTTTCTATTTTCTGTAATGGTTTTTCCTAAGCTTACTGGGTCTCAAGTTCATATCATGTTGTCTCTGCAACCTATGTGGAGAAGCCAAGACCAAGAGCTGTCATAGGCCAGAGGAGTCTTGGCTAAAGGAATTAGCTTGCACTAAGGACAGTCGTTCAAACATTTAAAGTCCAGATGAGTTAGCTGAGCCCAGAATTCAGGGAACCAGCTCAAAGTGGGGCCATGCAGACAAGCAGGATCTAGGGGTACAAGAGGTTGGCAGAGGGGAGTAGGCAGGTAGAAGGCACAGGAGGCATCTGGACAGCTAAGATCATGATGCCAGCCTAGGAGCCTGAAAATCATGGGAAATTCTTCCCAGAGATTCAAAGTTCACAAGCAGAAATAGCAAATATTTTATATTAGTAACAGCTTAGTTTGCTCTATCACACATTCTTTCCCTCCAGTGCCCTTCTCTAACCCCGCCCAGGTCACTTTATATACCTGGATACCTGCAACAATTTTGTAGCTGGTCTTTGCCTAACATCTGTCCCTTCCTCTTTTGTATCTTGGCCACGTTAAACATTCTCATCAGTGTGCACCCATTCGCACCCCTGAAAGCCTTTGTACTGCCTACAGGATAAATGCTCACCTCTCAGTTTAGCATTTATTGCCCTCTTCAGTCTGCCCTAATCTCCTGCTGCTCCTGACAAGAACCTCTATTTCAGAAAAACTAGCTTGCCTGCCATATATATTTAAGACATGCCTCTGCACCTCCCAGCCTGCCATATATATTTAAGACATGCCTCTGCACTTCCCAGCCTGCCATATATATTTAAGACATGCCTCTGCACTTCCCAGCCTGGGCCGTTCCACCAGCCTGGAATGCCCCCTCCACTGTCTAAAGCCTAATAATCAGTCAGAACCCTGTTCAAAGGTCCACTCCTTGGGGAATAATTCTCTTGAACACTGATGAGAAGTCAGGTCTTATTCATTTGCAATTGTAAAAGCATTTGTTGTATCCATAAGTATTTACAAATGAACATATAGATAGGGATAGTTCTTATCACTGTCTTGATCTAGTTAAGTCACGGGTTGTTTATCATCTTGCCACTTTCTTGTCTCCTGAACCAGATTATCAGCTGCTCCAGGTCATTTCTCATACTTCCTCTCAGAAGTGAGCACCCAGTAAGTCCTCACTAACCACGTATTAATTTGAAAAACAACTTGTATTGCCCAAGTTTTCTCAGTGCTCTGACTGCACAGTTTCTACTAGATGAAAATCTTTCCTTCTAGAACACTACCAATCAAATATTTTCTTAGAAAAATACTACATTGTTCCTGTAAGTATTTTTCAATTTCAAATATAGATTAGCATTGTGCCATCTTTTGGGGTTGTTGTATGCGTATATGAAAATTCACTGCTATTTTATTTTGTAGCACTACAATGACTTCTCATTCCAGCTACCCAGAGGTGGGCCAAACTTCACAGGTTAAGGAAACAGTCACCCACAAGACTGCTCTCACTTCAGACACCAGCCATGAATTGGGGGTCCCTAGGTCACCCTTCTGACCATCTGGCTACAAATTTGGGAGTTCCCACTACTCTTTCAGACTTGGTAATTCTATATAACTACTCTCAGAACTCAAAAAAGTGCTGTATTTATTACGATAATTTTATTATAGCAAAAGGATACAAATCAAAACCAGCCTAAGGAAGAGACACATAGGGTAAGGTTTGGGAACAGCACAAATGTGAGGCTTCCGCAGGAACACATTACCCATTTGGCATATTGATGTGTAACAACAATACATAGAGTGCTTCCAGGCCAGGAAACTCACCTGAGCTTCGCTGCCCAGAATTTTATTGGGGTTTCATTACGTTGGTGTGATCAATTGACCACACAGTTGAATTCCATCTCCAGTGCCCTCCACCCCCAGGTTGGGCTGATACCATGTGGCTCAAAACCCCAACCCTCTAATCACTTGGTTGATCTGTCAGGCATGGCCAGTCCCCATCTTGAGTCATCTCATTTGAGTAAACTAGCGGCCAACCACGAGTCACTTCATTAGCATAAAGTATCAGATATGGTCCTTGGGGGGGGTCACTATGAATAACAGAGATATCCTATCACTCAGGAAGTTCCAAGGATTTAGAGGTTACCTCCTAACACACATTCAAATCAATGTAAAAATGCTTCTTCAATTATTATTCAAATAAGTCATAAACATAAAGACTGTACTTTAAACATTCCTTATCAAATAATTGCAATATACCACTTCTGCTTGCAGACCACTGGCAAGAACTTAGACATAGGACTATGGCTGACGGCAAGGGAGGCTGGAAATGGAAGTCTTTGTCCTGGGCAGCAATGGGGCCAATGAAAATTGGGGGATTCTATTACGAAGGAAGAAGAGGAGGATGGATATTGACAAATGACCAGGAATCTGTGCCTGAAGACCCCAATACTTCAAAGCCATTTGGGAATGAGATCATATCCATGATCCTCTCTGGGTCTCAGTCTTCTCCTCTGTAAGATGAAGGGCTTTGCACTTGTGGAAATAAATGAGAAGAAACAGGCTGTTTATTCAGAGCTTGCCATAGCAAAGGATCAGCCACTATCACCTGCACCTGGCAGAGACCCAAAGGCATGAAGGGATTAAGAAAGCTTTACGATGAGAAGAAAAAAAGTGAAAGCTTCAGGTATGCCCTGACTGGAATTTGTCAGCATGGGAAAACTGGAGGGGGGCTAAGTCGGAGCAGGATATCTTATGTGATTGGTTTGGGCAGTATATTTGGTTTTCTATGGTTGGTTCTAAGTTGGAAGTGAGGGCAAAGAATAGGGGGGAAGTAGCAGTCATTTGGCTGTTCTGAGCTGATTGCTGCAGAGGCTGTGGTCTGGCTTCCAGGCTGGTTGCTGCAAAGGTGTGGGGCAGAGTTCTATTGTCATATAAGGTGTATCCATTGTCCACTGGTGTATTTAGTCCCTCAGTTCTCCCTTTTGGCCACTTTCTTGCTTGAGAGAGGCTGACCAATTCAGAGATGCTAGAGAGCCAGATCTTTACGGAGGACTGTTTGGTTGTCTCCATAGTAAACTTATCATGAGATCTTTTTGATCTTTTTGTTGTTGTATCATCATGGCAATCAGATCTGATGAGAGAGAAGCTGTGCAGAAGCATTGAGCCAAGTAGGGTTTTCTTTAAGGTGATGTACTGCCTGTTCTACCATGCCTGTTTCATTGAGCCAACTATAGCAATGGCATAGATGCCCCCATGATCAGTCAGTAAGAAGTTTAGTGCAAAGCAATCGCCCATAACTACTTGAGCCAATGAGCTGAGACAAATCTACAGATCTTCAATCTAGGGAAGAGGTGATGTCATAACTTGTGGCAGTTAGTGAGTGATAGGTCTCTTACAGTCTTTTTGTCTCCCACCATTGGAAATACTGCTCTGATTGTTCACATAAACAATGAGTCAGCAATTCCCCAAGGCAAAGTGCATGAATAATTAAGGGTGGCTGCATTTTGGAGCTCTTGCCTGGGTTGGAATTTCCAGCACTGGTGATGTATAAAGTTAGGATTTCTATATACAGACAGTTTGGGAATGCTATTCCTAAAGTGCATGAATTTTTAGTCTGAGGAAAACGAGACCTGTTGACCTTGTTACAAAGTTAGTACAATCCAGTAAGGGCACGCAGAGATCCAGGAAAAAAGTTGTTCGTGACATGAGATTGGAGCCAAAGCCTCACATTAGCTCTGCTATATATTTGGATCCCTTTACTGTCTTCCAGCTGATAAGTAACTGGCCTACTACCCTAATGAAGGTTGTTGAATTCGAATTCAGAATTACCTGGATTCTGATCAACAGATTGTGATAACTGGCTCTTTCTCTGGGACACTAGCAAAGTCACAGGTTGCTTTGTTTAAGGTCATTTGTCCCTGTAGGTGCTAATGGAAAAACCACTGGCTTTAATTCTCTATAGTCTCATTTGGTGAGACCAGAACCGTTCATATATATTTATCATGATGGTCTGCCAATGGATGGCATATCCGGCAGTTGGTGAGATTTAGAGTAGTGGCTGCTATTTAGGATAATCTAAGAATGGCATTAGAATGAGTACGCTCTGGGGACTTCCCTGGCGGTCCAGTGGTTAAGACTTTGCCTTCCAGCGCAGGGGGTGTGGGTTCAATCCCTGGTTGGGAAGCTAAGATCCCACATGCCAAAAGACCAAAACAGAAGCAATATTGTAACAAATTCAATAAAAAACTTTAAAAAAAAAAGAATGAGTACGCTCTGACCTAACAATTATAATGAAGAGGGAAGAAAAGAGAAAACGGGTCGTTATGGGTGGATGACAACCAGGAATCAATAGAAATGAGAAGAGTAACTATAAGCGAGCAGATGAAAAACAAAACAAGACTATTTTTGAAGTATAGTTGATACAGTATTGTGTTAGGCAAAACAGGGCTTTGACACAGGTCTTGGTCTGACATCTTGGGCAGAAGCTATCTGTCATCTGAAGTCATCTGTTTATTCCAAAGGTCTTTGGTCAGCTGTATACTTCTGAAGACCAGCTGCTTCTAGAGCATCTGGGAGAATCCTCAGTTTGAAGTCCTCTACTGGAATAGGCTTCCAGTTGTGTCAATTCGGAAATTCTTCTTTAGTTGTAAAATATGTATTGAAGAATGGACCCCCTGGAGTTTCACTGCTGTATTTGTTAACAGTACCCGATAAGGTTCTATACAATAAGGTTCAAGAACAATTTTTCTCTGATGTCTCAGACAAAAATCTCATGGTTGAAGATCACCAAGAGGCTATTTAGGAAGATGCTGTGGGAAGATGTCCTTAACCTGCTGATGTTAGGACTGGGTAGAGTACATGAATCCCTTGTAATATTTTGCCATGTCTGCATGCAGCAGGGTAGAGTCTACTATTGGAAGTGGAATCTCTAAATAAATGGGTTCAGTTCTTAGATAACTGATGTATCCCCAAGGGAGTGAACCATACGGCCATAAGGGCTTCTGGGAGTACCCTTGGCCAGGGAGCTAAAAGGTTTCTGACATTTTTGCTAATTTTAAGTTAAGGATGTCATTGATTCCTGTAAAGTGTGTGCTTTGATCACCTGATATAAAAAATGGGATGTGATAGGTTGGATACACAAAATCAAGCAGCTTTTAGTAAGGACTATAGCTTTTCATAGCAGCTAAATGCTTCAGTCCATCATAAAAATAGACATATTAAAAACTAAAACACATTCCCATTTCATGAAGGGTAAGAGCTGGATAAAATCCATCTGAAGGTGTCCAAGGATCTTGGAGGCTTTGGTTCCAGGCCATGTCCCACCTTTAGTTTTGTCAAGATTATGATTATAGGTGACACGTGACCTAAAAATAACCTGTTAAAAAGTTTTCTTTTTAAAGTTTATTTACCAGTGTTAATTTAAGATTGTAACCAATTTGTATCATGATGTGCAGTTTCATGGAAAAATTTAGCTATCATCTGAGATCATCCGGCACCACCAAGTGGCCATCTTGGGAGCACCAGTGATGATCTGAGTGAAGGTTACATTTTTTAACATTCTTCTTTTTCAGAGTCAGGGGCTAAACACTGATAGTCTATAGTGGCCTCTTTGAACTCCTCCAGAGATTTATCCTTTGAGGGTTTAGTTAGGAACCTCACCTGGGTTAAGGCTGCTTGTTTGGCCTAATGATCTGCTAGTGCATTTCCTTTCACTTCCATATTATCTCTTTTATATGAGCCTCAGCCCTTATAATAGCCACCTCTCTAGGAAACAGGAGTGAATCCATAAGTTCTTGTTGTCTGTTTTTGATGGGGATTCTGGGAGAGGTTAGGAAACCTTCTTTGTTTCAAAGCATCTCAAAGTCGTGTTCTGATCTCAAGCATATCTCCTATCTGTGCGTGTGCTTACCCTCTGGTCTTTGGCCAGTCGACTAATTGTATAGAGTAAGTGCAATAAGTTCTGCCATCTGGGCTGACTGTAACTCAGGTAGAGGGCTACATTCTAAAGAGAACTTAAATTAGTGACACCATATCCTTCTTGATAACCTCTGGTTTCATATTTGAGATATGCTTCATCAACAAAAAAATATTAGCTCAGAATTCTTAATTGGAGTCTCTAGTAAATCTGAGCAAGGTACAGAAAGTTTCCTAACTAAGGTAAGACAATCATGAGGTTCTCCTCCTGTTAGCGGCAGGAGTGTGGCAGGGTTCAGGGTGCTGCAGTAGTGAACAGAAATGTGAGAAGGAGAGAGTAACAGAATATAACATAATAAGATGTTAATTAGCAGGCTGACAGTGTAAACTCCCTCTTTTCACAGATGACATGATCTGATATGTAGAAAATCCTAAGAAATACACTAAAAACCTATTGGAATAAATGAATTCAGCAAAGTTTCTGGATACAATCAGATCAATATACAAAAATCAATAATATTTCCATACATGATCCATAAAAGAAACAAACCGATAAACTGGACTTCATCAAAACTGAAACCTTTTGCTTGGTGAAAGAGCCTATTAAGAGGATGAAAAGACAGGCTACAGGCTGGGAGAAAATATTTGCAGACAACTTATTTCGAAATGTACTCCCATCTAGAATATACAAAGAACTCTCAAAACTCAATAGTAAAAGAAACCAAGCAATCCAACTAGAGAGTGAGCAAACACTTCACCAAAGAGGACATACAGATGGCAAACAAGCACGTGAAAAGACATTCAAACATCATTACCTATTAGGGAAATGTAAATTAAAACCATGATGATTTATCACTACTCAGCTATTAGAACAGCTTAAAAAAGTGTTTTTTAAGTGACAATTCTAAATGCTAGTGAGGATCAGAGGAAGTAGACTTCACACATTGCTGGTGGAAATATAAAATGGTACGGCCACTATGAAAGAGTTTGGCCGTTCTTAGAAAACAAAACATACCTTTACCATGCAATCTCACTTCTTGGCATTCATTCCAGAGAAATGAAAGCTTATGCCCACACAAAAACATGTACATGATGGGTATATACCTCTAAGTATTGAAAGCAGGGACCTGAAAATCTATTTGTACCCCATGTTCATAGCAGTATTATTCACAATAGCAAAAAGGTAGAAGCAACCCAACTGTCCATTGGCAGATGGATAGATAAACAAAATACAGTATATACATACAATGGAATATTATTCAGCCTTTAAAAAGGAAGGAAATTCTGACACATGCTACACAAGGATGAACCTTGAAGACATTATGTTAAGTGAAATAAGCCAATCACAAAAGGACAAACACTGTATGATTCTACTTATAGGAGATAGTTAATCAAATTCATAGAGACAGAAAATAGAACGGTGGTTGCCAGAGACTGGCGAGAGAAAGGAATAGGGAGTTTCTGTTTTGCAAGATGAAAAGAGTTCTGGAGATGGATGGTAGTGATGGTTGCCAACAATATGAATGGACTCAATGCTCTGAACTGTACACTTAAAAATAGTTAAGATGGTAAATTTTATGTTACGTGTATTTTAGCACAATTTGAAATTTTTTAAATGTCAAAAAATGCACATGAATATTCACAGCAGCTTTGTTTGGAACAGCCAAAAATTGGAGAAAAACTGCCTATCCTACAATGATGAATGGTGGAACAAAAGGAAGAAACTATTGATGCATTCAACAACTTGGATGTACATCAATGGTATTATGCTAAGTGAAAAAAGCCAATCTCTCTATTCCATTTTTATAACATTCTCAAAATGACAGCATTTTAGATATAGAGAACATACTAGTGGTTGCCAAGGGTTAGGGATGGTTGGGGAAGACAGAAGAGGGAGAATGTGACTCTAAAGAGAAAGCACAAGGGATCTTTGTGATGATAGTTCTGTATCGTGATTGTGGTGGTTATAGAAATCTACACGTGATAAAAATTGTATAGAACTACACACCACCCCCAAGAATGCATGTAAACTGATAAAATCCAAATGAACTCTGTGAATTGTATCAATGTGTACAATGGTTTTGATACTGTATTATAGTTATACAGTTGACCCTTGAACAACATGGGTTTGGACTGCATGAGTCTGCTTATATGCAAATTTTTTTTCCATAAATACTGCTGTACTACATGATATGTGATTGGTTAAATCCATGGATGCAACACTACGAATTCAGAGGGCCAACTATGGGACCTGATCACCCATGGATTTTGGTATCTGTGGAAGGTCCTGGAGCCAATCCTCTGTGGATACTGAGAGATGACTGTATAAGATGTCACGATTGGAAAAACTGGGTGAGGGGTGCATGGGACCTTTCTGTCCTATTTTTGCAGCTCCCTATAAGTCTGTAATTATTTCAAAATGAAAAGTTAGAAAAAACAAACAGACCAGAACTTGACTGCTTGGCCATGGGCCAGCAAGTTCCCTTGTGACCTGAGCTGTCCATCATGAAGTGGGTGCCATCTGACCCACCAAGCCATAAAGCTGGGCACACAGCAGCACGCCATCATCAAATGGAAGTGGTATATATGAAGCTGGGCTCAAGCAGATCCTGGAGGCACAAGAAATTGTATGATTTCCTCATGACCATGGCCTCTACTCTTGCGACATTATCTTCTCTCTCCAACCCCTACCTACAGCTTCACGGTAACCTCCCTCTGACCAGTTGCCTGAAGAGGAAAACTCTTGGGTTCTGCATGGTATGCAAGCATCACCTAAAAGGACACAGCTGCACAACATCTCACTTTGGGAAGGCTCTGCGGGACAGTGATGAAGGGAAATCCTCTCAGTGGGCAGAACTTTGAGCAGTGCACCTCGTTCATTTTGCCTGATCAGAAGCACAGAGCTATACTTTTTCATGCGCTGTGGCTAATGGCTTGGCTGCATGGTCAGGTACTTGAAAGGAGTATGATTAGAAAATTCAAGGAAGTATGACAAGGAGTCTGGGGAGAGGTGTGTCGACAGACTTCTCTAATTTGGCACAGAATGTTAAGATAATTATGTTCCATATGAATGCTTACCAAAGGGTGCCCTCCACAGAGGAGGATTTTAATGAGGTGGACAGAATAACCAACCTGTGAATGTCAGTCAGCCTCCTTCCACAGAAATGGACTCAAGAACAAAGCACTAGGGATGGAGGTTACGTTTGCGCTCAGCAACATGGACTTCCACTCACCAGGGCCAGTCGGGCTCCAGCCACTGCTTAGTGCCCAATATTCCAACAGCAGAGACCAACACTGAGCCCCCAATATGACACTACTTCCCGAGGATTAGCCAGCTATCTGGTTGCAGATTGATTACATCGGGCCAGTTCTATCATGGAAGGAACAGCACCTTGTTCTGACTGGAACAGACACTCTGGATATGGATTTGTCTTCACTGCCCGCAATGCTTCTCCCAAAACAACTATCCAGAGCTTTGCTGGAGTTGGGTATGAATAGCTTTTTCATTCTCCTATTTATTTCCCCCCCTCGGACCTTCACTGAGACCCTCTCCGTGCTCCTCTGTACCTCTTACTTCTGGTTGCGAAGAGTCCGCAGCATCAGCTCCGTTCCGAGGGAGGAGGATATCACCGGCTCGCGGTCCCGCCGCCCTGTAGATCCCGACGGTGCCGCCGGGTCCCTGGAGAGAACACCGTGAGCCAGCCCCGGCCACACCGGCAGCCAGCCCAAGCCCCGCCCCTGGGTCCTAACGCGAGGTCCCCCGCGGGGGCTGTCCGAGGCTGCGCCGTACTCATCCTACTTTGCTTCCCGTCCAGACAACCCCTCACTCGGGCCTGCGTTGCGGGGCGGCCCCCTGGCCTCGGAAATTCAGTCTCGGGCCGAGGTCCGCGGCCGTTGGACGAGGAGCGGTCGCGGCAGGCGGTGGGAAGGCTGCCCGGACGGAGGCGCTCGTGGGTCTCCACCATGGCGGCGACGGTGCGCGCTGCGGGAATTCTCCCTGTGCTGTGTGGCGCGCCGGCGGGTGAGAGCCAGGACGCTGGGAGCAGGGGCTCTGAGCGGGGCGGGAGTGGGGGTTCGCCCAGGGCCTGCAGACACTCGGGTGGAAAGAAGCCGCAGCCCCGGCCTCGCACGCCCGGCTCTTGTCCCGCTGGGACCTGCTGTGTGACCTTGCGCGCGTCCGCATCCTCTCTGGGTCGCAGGGCCCGGGTCTGTAAATTGAGGGTGGACTGGACGCGGTACAGAGTCTCTTCCAGTTCACCAGGCCGCTCGTGCATGCTCGGTTAAAAGGGGCAGGGTAGTGGCAGGCGAGCATCGCCTTCCCCGCGGGCGTGATTCACAGGTTCATTTGGTGATGCTGATGTGGGGTTCGAGGTGGATGGCGGCCAGCGAAGCTCGAAAGGGAAATCGGCTGTCCTCCAGCTTGAGTCGGATAGGATTAGTGTCAGTTATTTTAGATTCCGGGCTGATCAGTGCCCTTTATTAAAAAGAAGGATGTTTGGAATGTTAGTAGCTTTGCTCTTATTGTCCTCCCCAACCCCTAGTTGGTTGTTTGCAGCCCGAGGAAAGGCAATATGCTACTCTCCAGCTTGATGTTTATCTCTAGGAACAACTTCGTAATTAATTTGACCTCTATTCGCTCTATTTTATTGTAAACCCACAATCCAGCATTCGTAATTCCGAAATCCAAAGATCTGTAAAAATCGAAAAGTTCTTTTTAGTAACTCATTTTGTTGGGAAACTTGACCTGCAATCGTTTGTAGGAAAATCTGACCTGAGCATTTTTTTACTTTTGTTTATGTTGTGACCACCTCCTCCTTTTCCAAAGCCCCGATCAAATAGCACTTAACATGTGTAGTTTTCTTTCATGAGCTCTTATGTGTAGCAGGGACTGTCTTAAACTCTTTATGCTTTTTTCCTTGCTTCATCTTCACAATGCCTTTATGAGATAGATGCCTTTATTATTCCCATTTTACAGATGAAGGAGTTAAGGCACACAGAGGTTGAGAAACTTGTTCAGAGTTAGACTGGGAGGATGTCAGGTTTTTGCACCCACACCACCTGGCTCCAGAGCCTCTTTCTTTCCTTCTTTGTGTTTTTTTTTTTTCTTTTTCTAGTGTATAAACTTTTTTTGGTAGTGGCTTTATTGGGATGTAATTTACATACCACAGGATTCATCTTCTTAAAATATACAGTTCAGTGGTTTTTAGTGTATTTACAGAGCTCTGCAACCATCACCACAGTCAATTTTAGAACATTTTCATCACCCCAAAAAGAAACCCTGTACTCTTTTAGCTAGCATCCCCCCAGACCTCCATTGCCCCCAGCCCTGGGCAACCACTAATCTACTTTTTTCTCTATAGTTTGCATGTTCTAGATATTTCATATAAATGGAATCAAGTAATATGTGATCTCTTGTGACTGGCTTCTTTCACTTAGCATAATGTTTTCCAGATTTGTCCATGTTGTAGCATAAATCAGTACTTAATTCCTTTTTATGGCTGAATAATCTGTTGTGTGTATATACCACATTTTGTTTATCTGTTGAGCATTTGGGTAGTTTGTACCTTTTGGCTATTATGCCTAATGTGGCTGTAAATGTTTGTGTGCAGTGTTTTTGTATGTACATATATTTTCATTTCTCATGTGTATACACCTTGGAGTGGAATTGCTGGATCAAATGGCGACTCCATGTTTCACTTTTTGAGGAACTGCTAGACTGTTGTCTACAGTAGCAGCACCTTTTTACATTCCCACCAGCATGAGGATTTTAATTTCTCCACATCCTTGTCAACACTTGTTCTTTTCTGTCTTTTTGACTGTAGTCATCCTAGTGGGTGTGAAGTGGTATCAATTTGTGGTTTTGATTTGCATTTCCCTGATGGCTAATGAACGTCTTTTTTTGTGCTTCTTGGCCATTTCTATATGTTCTTTGGAGAAATGTCTGTTCTAATCTATATCCATTTTTAAACTGGGCTGTCTTTTTATTAGTGAATTGTAAGAGTTCTTTATATTTTCTAGATACAAGTCCCTTGTCAGATAAGTGATTTGTAAAATTTTCTCCCCATCTGTGTGTTGTCTTTTCATTTTCTTGATAGTGTCCTTTGAAACACAAAAGTTTTAAATTTGGATAATGTCTGATTTACCTGTTTTTGGTTTTTGTTGCTTATGCTTTTAGTGTCATATCTAAGAAACCATTGCAAAATCCAAGGTCATAATTATTTACCCTTATGTTTTATTCTAAATGTTTTATAGTTTTTGCTCTTACCTTTAGGTCTTTGATCCATTTTGAGTTAAGTTTTATGTATGGTATAAGTAGGGCTCCAACTTCATTCTTTTTGCATGTGGATACTCAGTTGTCCCAGCATCATTTGTTGGAAAGATTATTCTTTCTCCACTGGTTTTTCTTGGCGCCCTTTTCAATACTTAGTGTCCAGTGAATGCTGTCAGAGCCTGTTCTGAAGTACTGTACTGTGTGAAGTGGTACACCGTATGGTTACAGCCTGGCGCTGCAGGGGCTCCTGGTGAAAGAGGGGAGCAGAGTGCTGTGGGCATTGGGGAGCCTTCACCGAGAGGTGGTGTTTCAGGCAAACCAGGAGAACCTGTCAGAGACACAGTAAAGGATTCAAGAGCTGAGTGTGTTCCATACTGACTGCGAGTCTGGTGTGGCCAGAGGGGGATGGAGAGGAGAGTGGTGGAGATGAGGCTGACGTGGAAGGTTGGGGCCAAGTCGCAGCCCTGTAGGTGATGCTGAGGAGTTTTGACTTTGTTCTGCAGACAGTAGGGAGCCAAAGAATGATATATCAGGGCTGTGTGGCGACTAGACTTGTAGTTTTAGAAAGGCCTGCCTGTTACCAAAGGGAAAAGGGGAGGGGGGTAAATTAGGAGTTTGAAATAAGCAAAAAAAAAAGAGAGAGAGAGAAGAGCCTGCTTGACGGCAGATGGTGAATTAGAGGGAGACTGGAGACCTGTTAGGAGACTGTCAACAGGAGACTGTCCTTACCACGTGGCTGAGGGATGGAGCTTGAACAAAGAGGGGCAGTGAGACTGTAGGAGGGTGTGTAGCTGAGAGGTGGATTGATTTTTGAGGAGAATCTCTAGGGCTTGGTAACAGGTCAGATGTGAGAGTGAAGGAGCCGATGTGATGTGATTTCATTTACTTGGGCAAGTGGTCATGGAGCCCAGAAATTACTCATTTACTTGTCTTGGTTCTTTTATTCTATAGATAATACTATTCTTTAGGTGTTAAAAAATGTTCCTTTTCATGTAGAAATGGATCTTAATTTTTTTTTTTAATTTATAGGTCATCTATGGTCCAGGCAGCTTTACCTAAACAGCTTTCCAACAGCTTCCATTTTGGCATTGAAGACTGTTCCCAGCAATGGTGAGATTTATTTATCTAACTACCTTTTCTTATAAGAGCTAGTGTTAAGAGTACTTTATGTAGTTTTTTTAAAATGTAGAGGAATGAAGTACATTCTTTGTAATAGAAATGGATAAGGTCTAAAGAGTATTTTTCAAATTTTTAATGATTACAGCTGTTATAATTCAAGGCTTTAAAAAATAATAGCCATGATTTATTGAGTAATGACTGTGTCAGGTTAATAGTATGTTATCTTGGTTAATCCTCACCCCAGTTTTTATGAGGAGTTGTTATTCCCATTTTACAGATGCTGAAGTGAGTCTCTGAGAGGCTAAGTGACTTGCTTTAAGGTCACACAGCCAGTAATGGCAGGACTGGGTCCTGAGCTGTCTTGGATACTGTGATGTGTTCTGGAAACACAGTGTTTGTAGAAGGGGTGGGGAGAGTGCTGACTGGTGGAATGACCGCACAGTTCTCGGCTCCTCCACTTTCTGCCTGTGCGACGATGAACTAATGACACCCCTTGGACCCTCAGTTTCCTCTTCTATAAAATGAGGATGGTAGTTCCTACTTTAAAGATTGTTATCTTGAAACATTGTACTTCGGAAGAGTACTAAAAGGTTTATATCTTAAAACCACTTCCCTTTTCTAGGCCTTCTCATCTTCCAGTGACACTTTAACTTCCATCTGGTTATATTTCTAAACAGATGTGTATATACTTGTTCTTTTCTCTGTTAATGTCGTTATGCTAATTGAAGATTTCATTAGGCACCGTCCCTGCTTTTCCTGAGCATAGCTGTAAGCGCAGTTTTGGTCGAATCTGTAGGCAGTTACGTATATGTTCTTCACAGCCGAGCTAGGTAGTACGGTTGACCCTGTACAACCAGAACGGGTTTGAACTGCACGGGTCCAATTATATGTGGCTTTTTTTCAAGAAATAAGTACTACAGTACCATGCAGTTTGAGGTTGGTTGAATCCAAGGATGTGGAATCGCAGATAGGGAAGGACAACTATATGTTATACGTGGATTTTTAACTGGCGGGGGGGTCAGTGCCCATCACCCTTACGCTGTTTAAGGGTCAGCTGTATTCTCTTATTATGTTTCCTTTCTCCTACAACATTTTCTTTTCCCTAGAGTTAGTAATTGCCTTGTTTTTAAAAAATTGCTTTGTATTCTTTGTACCTATTGCAGTATTTTCCTAAAGGCTGCAACAGTTTGGTCAGAAATAGCAATAAGGGCTTCCCTGGTGGCGCAGTGGTTGAGAGTCCGCCTGCCGATGCAGGGGACACGGGTTTGTGCCCCGGTCCGGGAAGATCCTACATGCCGCGGAGTGGCTGGGCCCGTGAGCCATGGCCGCTGAGCCTGCACGTCCGGAGCCTGTGCTCCGCAAGGGGAGAGGGGCCACAACAGTGAGAGGCCCGCATACCGCAAAAAAAAAAAAAGAAAAAAGAAAAAAAAAAAAAGAAATAGCAATAATTTTTCTAAAATCCCTGAAACACATCACTAATTAACCAGTTTGATTTAATAGAAGAGATTTAAATTAGAAGGAAGAAATTCTTCATGGTGAAAACAGTTAAACACTGAAGTGCAACCTTCAAGGGCAGACTCTGTCTTTGAAGAAGTCCACCCAGGGGAGCTTCCTGGGCTTAGCCCTCTGTGGACTCCATGCTATTCCTGAGATGAAGACTTCATGGTCTGAAATTAATAAGCATTCAGGGGATCAGAGCAGAATTGTTAATTGATCGTTGGTGGATGATAATCTGTAATTGGACTTCAAATGTGATTTAGCATGAGCTGCTGCCACCTCCTGTTTTAAAAAGCACAATGCAATTTGAGCAAACTCAGTTGCAGCAACAGTACATTGAAAGAGATTATTTCTGAATTCTGAAGTTGATTTCTTTTTACTTTTGACAGTTGGACCTTTGTAAGCTAACTACATTATTATTTGTGAATAGTATTTTGGTCTTTAGAAAAAGATTAAAGAATTCTAAATTTGATGGTAGTGATTTTTACACTCTTAAAGTATGTCAAGGATTGTAGTTCTAAACTACAAGAATAAATTCATGTGCACTTGATATTTTGTTGAAGCTTGAGAAGGTTACAAGAAAAACTAAAATGTGTCCAACATAATGGGATTTAGAATGATTATTGAAGATCTGAATTTATTTAAAATGAAAAGCCAGTATTTTCTATTTACTTTTAATTGAGTAATTTACAAAGTAAGCTAATAGGTCCAGAGAGACCTCACTATGTCATCTGAGCCAGCCTCCAGAAGTTTTATTTTTTAAAGAAAGACTGTCCTCAAAATATGATTCTTAGGGCTTCCCTGGTGGCACAGTGGTTGAGAGTCCGCCTGCCGATGCAGGGGACACGGGTTCGTGCCCTGGTCCGGGAAGATCCCACATGCCGCGGAGCGGCTAGGCCCGTGAGCCATGGCCGCTGGGCCTGTGCGTCCGGAGCCTGTGCTCCACAACGGGAGAGGACACAACAGTGAGAGGCCATGTACCCCAAAAAAAAAAAAAAGATTCTTAAAAGTTCAGGATTTTAGTGACTTATTTTTATTAGTAACAGTTAATTTTTTGGTGCTGGCAGTGTTTCTCCATAGGTGTGGAGCATCTAACAAAGTTTTATTCCATCTACCTGCAGGCTCTTTGTCATCTCCAGGAACCAGAGACAACCGTCATTTTATCAGCTTGACCCGTGCGCTACAGACACAGTGCTGTATTTCTTCTCCCAGTAACTTGATGGGCCAACAGTATAGATTCTATAGTTTCTTCACTAAATGTACGTAGACTGGCCACAAACTTCCCATTTCATGAAACAGGAAAATAAAAGGTGGATTTTTATCTTAATTTTTCCTCTTTTTCTTTTTCCTCCTTAAATGAATTAACACTTCAGAGATTAATGTATGATGTGCAGGCACGCCTCACTTTATTGCACTTCACTGTATTGTGCTTGGTGGATATTGCGTTTTTGACATATTTAAGGTCTGTGGCAACCTGTGTTGAACAAGTCTATCTGCACCATTTTTTCCAACAGCATTTGTGTGTCGTCTCTGTGTCCTATTTTGGTAATTCTTGCAATATCTCAGACTTTTTAGTTATTATTATATTTGATATGGTGATATGTGATCAGCGGTCTTTGATGTTGCTACTAAGACTGGCTGAAGATTAACATTTTTTAGCAGTAGAGTATTTTTTATTTTATTTTTTTTGAATATTTTTTAAATTAAAGTATATATATTGTTGTTTTAGACGTAATGCTATTGCATGCTTAAGACTTCAGTACAGTATAAACATAACTTTTATAGGCACTGGGAAACCAAAAAATTTGTGTGACTCACTTTATTGTGACATTTGCTTCGTCACAGTGGTCTGGAACCAAACCCACAATATCTCCAAGGTACGCCTGTGCTATTCAAATAAAAATGTTCTTCCATGTACCTCCTAGAATTATCTTACATGCTACCAGTTGTACTATACACACTTTTGGGAGTACTAGTTTACTTTAATCCCCTCATTTGGGGCACCTGAGGTCTAAAGGACCTGTGGAATCCCTGGAATTCCAGGATGGAATTGTGGCCCAAATCCCTGCTGATTTAGATTCACACCAAGAATATACTCAAAATCTGTTTTCAGTTGCACTTTAGTTGAGGACATAGGACTAATCAGGAAAAGTCAATTTTAAGTAGATGTTGTTTTACTGTTACTCCTATCTGAGATAGTATTTGAGAGTCCAGTCTGAACTGAAATTAGCTTGTAAGAAATGGAGATTGAATCCACAATTCAGCATTAGGCACATTAAAAGAAATTAGGATTATAAAGCCAATTCATTTTAGACTACTTGGTAAATACAGAATCAAAAAGCAAAAAATCACTTGTAATCCTACTACCCTGAAATCCTGGATTTGCCGCTTTTTTCATACAGCAGCACACTATACATTTTCCCATGACAGTACATGGGCTTCTCCAGTGCAGTGTCATAACTGTAGAATATTTCATTGTGTGCGTACAGATCACTTTAATTTGGATTAAATTAAATAATGACCTACTAGGTCATTTGTGTAGCTATGCAGAAAAGAGGACCAGATGATGGGGAATTGCAAGTAACACAGTCTTCCTTGTATCAGAGGATTTTGTTGTAAAGAGAAAAGAGAGGTGGGTAGAGTTGGAGCCATGAGGCTCTTGGTGCCCCCAGCCCCAGCGTTTTCTGAGAGCTGACTTTGTGCTTTGATGGTGGTGGTTGTGGGGTGTTGGGCGGGTATATATCAGACTTACAGCCCCAGTGTTTTCTAAGAGCTGACTTTGTGCTTTGATGGTGGTGGTTGGGGGGTGTTGGGCGGGTGTATATCAGACTTACAGGCCTTTTTAAAAATAGTCTTTTCCCTGCCCTGAAAGGCCTTTTCTCTAACTCTTCTTGTTCTAGAGGTGCCCCTTGCCCTCTGAGACCACTCACACCTGCCTCTGACTCTCCATTAGCCTCCCTTCTTCCTCAGTCATAGGACTCTGTACCCTTATGAGTTTATTGCTCCCAAGTCAGGGCGGGGTGGGGGTGAACTCAGTTGAAACCAGCATGGGGCTAGTTTTTGCTGTTTTAATAGGAAATAGTCTTTGACTTTCTAAATCTCTTCCAAGAAATAAAAAAAAACATAACTTTTTCAAAACTCATTAAGATTTCCTAAAAATGTTTAACATTGTATTTGTAAATCTATCCCTCTGCCATAGAGGGTCCACCATTAAATGGTGGAGTCTTTTAAATCTTCGTCTTAATATTGTTTCTTTTAAAATTGAATCCCTTTTAGTCTTAATGAGTGATTTGCTTATTCTGATTCTAAGAGAAACTGTAATTGATTGACCTCCTTATGCCTCCATTAAAAGTGCTCTGACTGTGAACTTTCAAGTTTTTGATGGCATTTATAGATACCATCATTTTTAAGCAATTAGGAAAGAAAATCAGTCTGTAGTGAGAGTTTAGTTTGAGGTTGGTAATTTTATTTCAAACCTGTGGTTCTTTTAAAAGAATCAGTGTCAGCCTAAAGTTTGAAGTTAACCCTTTGCTTTGATCAGGGATACACAAAGCAGCATGTGATGTGGCAGCTTACTTACTTTTGTGAGCTTCAGTTATGCAGATCATCTGTAATAATACATCTGTATTTTTAAAAACAGGGTACTGTATAGCTATAAAGCATTAAAAAATATTATAAATCCAAAGCATCTTTCCCTTTTCATGTTACCTACCCAAAGGATCAAGGTGTAAGGCCTTTCAGGAGGCTAGCAGGTAGAACTTTCATTTTTATTATTTTTAAAAATTTTTATTGGAGTATAGTTGCTTTACAATGTTGTGTTAGTTTCTACTGTACAGCAGAATGAATCGCCTCTATGTATAATATATATCCCCTCTTTTTGGGATTTCCTTCCTATATAGGTCCCCACAGAGCATTGATAGAGTTCCCTGAGCTGTACAGTAGGTTCTCATTAGTTATCTGTTTTATGCATAGTATCAATAGTGTGTATATAGTGTATATATGTCAATCCCAATCTCCCAATTCATCCCACCCACCCCCTCTTACCCCCTTGGTATGGTAGAACTTTTAAAGCTTAAGGACTCAGAAGAGGAGAATGAAGATACTCATTTGAGTTCTAGAATATGTTTAGTATTTCAGGCATGTAGATAGATGTATCTTAGATTTTTGACTAGTACAACATTTGTATGGCTCTGATTCTTTATTAAATTGGTAATGGAACAATCTGTGGTCATAAAATCAATTGGTGATACTGTGAAAGGTAGAAGTCCTTGTGAAGACAATTCAAATCTAATAAACAACATAGCTAGCTAAACAACATAGACCAATAAAATTCAGAAGCGGTCAAAAGTAAAGAATCTGAATATTCCACAAGTACAAAGGGGAAAATACTGCTTGCAATTTATGATAGAGAAAGATCTGGGGACCCTGGAAATTCACAAATGGAAATAAATCAGCAGTGTCAGGGTCTATATATTAAAGAAAAAGACAACAACAGTGATTTAAGAAATACACACATACACATGCAGGTATTAACCATCAGACCTCTACATACTCATTCTTTTGCAAGTATTGGTTAGGCTATAGTCAGAGTTGAAGGTGAATTTGGGCATCTCATTTTGAAGGATATACAGAGATGTTTAGGGCATTTACAGAATAGAGCAAACAATCCAAATTATTAAGATTTTTGGGTTCAAATTGCAGTGTTGGTACTTTGGGCTAAGAGATCTGTATTTTGGAAGTCTAGTTACTGATTATCTCAATAGTTATAATGGAGGCAAGAGGGCAGGGAAGAGACCGGTCACACAGTTGTTAAAATGTCTGGGAGACAAATCTACTGGAAAGTAACAGGGATTGAAATATGGTTGTCTTTTGTGGGGGAAGGCCATATTCTGTAAAAGGAGTAGAATCGCTTCCTCTTGGGCTTTCCAAATGTAACCATGTGATGTGTACAAAGAATGTTTCAATTTTGCTTTCATTGCCGTAATGATATGTGACCCGACTTCTTCCAGCTCTTTGTATTCAACAGGAATAAATCAATAGACCGTAGATCATTTCTTGAAGAAATTTTTTAAAACCTATTTCTTTATAGTGACAGCAGATGAGCTGTGGAAAGGTGCCTTAGCAGAGTCTGGTGCCGGAACAAGAAAAGGAAGAGGCAAAAGAACTAAGAAAAAGAAAAGAAAAGATTTGAACAGGGGTCAGATCATCGGTGAAGGTAAACTTATTTATAAAAACAGCTAATGTGCTTTCTAAGATTTTTTCTCCAAAATTTTATAGATATTTTACAAACTAGAAGCATAAAACATTTCTCATGAAGGGTATTAGGTTCTGTGATTTTAGGGTCCAGCCAAATGACTTATTGCCCCATGATTCAGGGAAAGGAAAATCCCATAGAAAGGGATTCATTCATTTAGTTATTCATTCAACAAGCCTTAAATGCCCTTGTGTGGCATCTGCTGCAAAAGTCCCTATCCTCAACGAACTTACGATTCAGAGGTAGAAGGTGGAATAACTGGAGAACTGGCTTAACTTTCTCTCTGAAGGGCCAGGTAGTAAATACTTTTTTAGCCTTATGGGCCACATGGTCTCTGTTCCAACTATTCAACTCTGCTGTTGTAGCACAAGAACAGTCACAGACAATACATAACCAAATGGGCATACCTGTGTTCCAATAAAACTTTATTTACAAAAATAAGTGGTGGGCTAGGGCTTCCCTGGTGGGGCAGTGGTTAAGAATCCGCCTGCCAATGCAGGGAACACAGGTTTGAGCCCTGGTCTGGGAAGATCCCACATGCTGCGGAGCAGCTAAGCCCGTGCGCCACAACTACTGAGCCTGCGCTCTAGAGCCTGCGAGCCATAACTACTGCAGCCTGCGCGCCTAGAGCCCGTGCTCCGCGACAAGAGTAGGCACTGGAATAAGGAGCCCACGCACCGCAACGAAGAGTAGCCCCTGCTCGCCACAACTAGAGGAAGCCCGCACGCAGCAACAAAGACCTAACACAGCCAAAAATAAATAAATAAATAAATAAATTTATTAAAAATAAAAAAAAGTGGTGGAGTAGATTTGGATTGTGGGCCTTACTTTGCCAACTTCTGGAACACATGATTGTTTATACTTGTGTTTTTTAAAGAATAAAAATAGTATACTTGAATCAACATTCTTTACTGTGGTTGCTGACAAATTATCTTTGATAGTAATAGCCTTTTGGATGTAAAGAAAACACCTTTCACTGCACTTGTAGCTGTTGCATGTCTACTTGGATGTTTTTCTCCATGACTTACCTTATATCTTATTTATTTATTTATTTTTTTAACATTTTAAACAATCATATATGTATACTTTCTCAATAAAAAAAATTTCTCAATAAAAAAAAATAGAGAAACCTAAAGTCCCCCTTGATGCCTTTTTTATCTCCCCCAATCCCAGTTGCCTCCCCTAAGGGAACCACTGATTTCATTTTGATGTGTTTCCTTCTGACATTTTCTAATGCTTTTATATATATAAATACCCTAAAAAGAGTATATATTTTCTTTTAAAAATAATTAGATTATGTCATATGGTACATATTGTCTTATTTGCTTTTTTTGACTCAATAATAGGTCTTGGAAATGGTTCTATATCAGAACCTATAGTGCTAACTTATTCTTTGAATTTAGTATAGAGTATTTCATAGGTTGGATATGCCGTAGTTCATTTTACTGTTCCAATATTGCTGGACATTTAGATTGTTTCTGTTTTTTGCCTTTACAAATAACACTTCAGTGGACATCCTTGTCCAAGCCCACATATGCCTCATACCTGCATGGGAGTGTTTTTCTAGGCAATACCAGTAAGTAGAATTACTAGCTGTTAACGGTAGGTATGTTTAAAATTTTAATGAACAATTCCAAGTGGCCTGTAGAGTGATTATGTTAGCTTAAGCTCCCACCAGCGGTATCTTTATCTGTATACACATTGCCTGGCATTTTAATACTCAAGAAATGAATGCTTTTAAAAAATCCTTATTTATGTATGTTTTTAAACCTTCAGGGCGTTATGGCTTCCTATGGCCTGGTCTGAATGTCCCTCTTATGAGAAATGGAGCTGTGCAGACCATTGCCCAAAGAAGCAAGGAAGAGCAGGAGAAGGTAGAGGCGGATATGGTCCGGCAGAGAGAAGAGTGGGACTGGAAGAGGAAGATGAAGGTTAAACGGGAGCGAGGATGGAGCGGAAACACATGGGGAGGCGTCAGTCTTGGCCCCCCTGACCCTGGTCCCAATGGAGGTAGCAGAGTCCTGGTTTTGCTTACATTGTGACAGAGAAAGCACTCCTATTTCTGGAATTCTTTGATACGATTTTATTTACTCGTCTCTTTAGATTGCCTTCTTCCTAAAATGGATCTGAGCATCATTGAAATAACTTCACATTATTACCCAAATGTATTTTATGGAGCACTAGAGGCCTATAAGCCAAGAAGTATTCCACAAATAGGGGGCAAAGCACTGGGTTCTGGTGTGTTTATTGTGTGGCTTCTCAGAGCATTTGAACTTCGTGGTGTGCATATGGCTCTATATAAGTCATCTGTGAGATGCAGTTTCCCAAATGCTATTGGTCATTGGGTGTGGAGCAGCATGGCTTGGGAGTGCTATTTTGATAACAGAAGAAACCAAATAGTTGTCATTAAGCCGCATTAAAGTACACATGAAATAAAAGTTGATAATATTTATCAGAGTAAATTAGAAAACAAAGTCATCTCCCCGCTGCTTCCTGAGTACGTAAAGAAGTAAAAATCATCTGAAATATTCATTCTTGTCAATGAATAGGAGATGAAGAAATAGACAAGGGTTGCGCTGCTTTCTGTAGTTTGGCTCAAAGAGGAGACGGGAAGTTGAGGTGGAGAGCCTCAGGCCAGCATGCTTAGGACTGAGCAGAATGCTTCCACTGGGAGAATGAAGATATATATGGGAGGGAGAGAAAAAACCCATGAACTTAAGTCCCTAGGGAGGGCCCAGATTTAGAGTGTAGATAAATGGACGAACTTGTGATGGAAGAAAGGGCAGGGGACAGAGCCAGGTAAGCTGTGTTGTTGGTAGTGGAAGGAGGGGGTGGGGCCTGTGTGAATGCTGTTTCTCTGGAGCCTTCAGTTAGTCTGTGAGGAGGAGATGGGCATGGATGAGCATGGCCACCAGAATATTTTGATGAAAAGGTAGGGTATCTGGGACGGGCCTCAGAATTATCCAGTGGAGTGGGACTTGGACAGAGTTTAGAGGAAAGAAGATTGGCTGTGAGTTGATAACCGTTGAAGCTAGCTAATGGTACATAAGCTCACGTTTTACTGTTTTGGGGGGTGTTTTTTTGCCTATGAATGTAAATTTTCTATAGTAAAAAGTCATTAAAAATAAAAGAACACAGAGAGTGTTTGAAATGGCTGCTGTGGTGAGAGGAGAGAGACCTAACTAAAAGGATGTAAAAGGCCAGCAGGCAGCAGGGAGGACTTGACTGAGTTGGAGACCATGAGTCTTTAGTGGCCCAAGTGTGTCCCATGCTTTGACTTCTCTACAGCAGCACCTGGCAGGTCAGGTGTGCCCAGACAGCTGCATTGATTCCATCCTGGATAGTGTGGTGGAGAGGGGAAGAGGTGAGGGAGTTGAGGATATTCACAAGACCTGGTGGAAGTGTTGGACTGTGGTGTCTTGACTGAGTGGGAGAGACTGGAAGACCAGAGGGGTGATGGGGAAGGGGAACAGTGGTCAAGAGTCTGGAGGTGCTGGGAAGCCCCAAGGACCATCACCTTTCAGTCACTGAGTGAGAGCTGGAGAGGTGGGAGGATGCAGTCAGGGAGATAGTGGTTGAGTTTATGAATTTAGTGGTAGAACAGTTTCTGGTGATGATGGAGGACCAGGGTGTTGCTTTGATAGTGGCACCAAAATATCTGAGATTCTTTCTTAGTTAAAAGTCAGTGATGGGGCTTCCCTGGTGGCGCAGTGGTTGAGAGTCCGCCTGCCGATGCAGGGGACACGGGTTCGTGCCCCGCTCCGGGAAGATCCCACATGCCGCGAAGCGGCTGGGCCCGTGAGCCATGGCCGCTGAGCCTGCGCATCCGGAGCCTGTGCTCTGCAACGGGAGAGGCCACAGCAGTGAGAGGCCCGCATACCACAAAACAAAGAAAAAAACAAAAAAAACTTTCATACACTAATTATATAGACACACTTATCTGTATACCTGTTTCTTTTCTCCCTACAGAAACATATGATGATTTCGATACCAGAGTACTTGAGGTGGGCATGCTGAATTAAATACCCAGTTAAGCCTTCGGAGAAGTTGGGATGGATGGAGTGGGGTGGGTGGAGAGGGTAAGAGGAACAGTGAGGAAAAGCCTTTGATGCATGACTTTTTCTGAGCTACAGAGCTGCTTTGGGTAAGGAAATAATGAAACTTTAATTTCAGTTACTTGATCATATTGGCTTTTCTGACTGCTGCCCTTTTGGGGGGCCACCCATTAAGGTCTCAAGACAAAGCAACTTCAGTGGTATTGTTGGTAACAGAATTTGGAGATTGCATTTAAATTTCCTCCTTCTTAAAGCAAAGGTTGCAGTAGCAATTTCTCCTTGAATTTGGTGTATCTGACGCTCAGTTCAGTGGGCAGAGATTGAGGGGAGCCATGGGGAAGGGTAGAAAGCTTGGAGTTACTGTGTATGTCCAGCTCTTGGTGGGGAAATGATCTGCTGGGCTGCTTGTAGGCCCTTGAAACTGAAGCCTGTATCAGGTAAATTGCAATCACTCTTTCCAGGGTGTTTCCTAAAATAGTCAGCTTCCCTTTGAGCTAGTGCTGCACCCTTAGTGTTAAATGCCATATGCAATAATCATGTATTGAGTTTGTGATTGAATGTGTATATCGTTTCTTCAGTATCAGTTGCATTACAGAGTTTAAGATATATTTACAAGTATTTTAAGTCTTTGGGTCCTAGCTTACACCCTTTTGAAATTAATTCCTTTGAAGAACTCTTGTCTGTCTGGGTGATTTCCTGTAGAATTATCCACAGGAGTGGGCTTGAGCCCCCTTTTCTTACCTTATGGGAAAGGGGCTGCCATGTAAGCAGTTTAGTTAACGTTCCATAGTTCTTGGTAAATTTATAAATATGCCCCAAAAATGCAGATTTTCTTGTAGTTCATAATAAGCAGGTATTTCCAAATTTTCTATTTTCAGTTGAGCCTAACCCATAGAGATCCAGTCCTGTGCTAATTATTTCTATACACTGCATTTTATCATTTCTAAGATGCACATTTTTTCATATTTTAACATCTGTGATATTGGGATGTGACTGATTGATTGATTGATTTTTGGCTGCTCCCCACAGCTGGTTATATCTTAGTCCCCCGACCGGGGATGGAACCCAGGCCCCAGCAGTGAGAGCGCCAAGTCCTAACCACTGGACCTCCAGGGAATTCGAAGGATGTGCTTTTATAATCAGTTAGTTACAAACTATGTCAGAGTTTAATCGGCAACTTTTTATCTTTCTTGTGGTGCGTTCATTAAAATAGGGTGCATTGAGTTTTACAGTTTCAAATCCTTTAAAAGGTTTCTCAGTCAGACTTTCTAACAAGCCTGTGAAATAAGAAGAGAAAGCCTTACTTCCGTTTTACTCCTGAAGAAACAGTCCAGATGGAGGTTTCCCATTGGAGAAAGTGTGCTGTTGGTGCTCGTGGGATTGAGGGATGATGTGTGTATTCACCACGTGTGCCTGTGTGTGTGTGAGGAGGTCACTCCAGTTCCCTACTTCAGAATTTTCTTAAGGTGTAACATTTGTGAAACATTTTCTTTTAGGTGAGGAGTGTTTTCAACATGACAGCAAAAGAGGGAAGAAAGAGATCAGTCCGTGTCCTGGTCGCTGTGGGGAATGGCAGAGGAGCTGCAGGTGAATGGGGCTGTGATCATATACGGAGAGCTGGTGGTGGAGGGACAGCTGTGGCCTGGGCTCAGCCGTGGAGTCAGTGGGTTCAGGCTTTTTTGACTAATTAAATCTTTCAGCGGCTTGGGCTCACAAACCTTGTGGTAAACCCATATAATCCCTTAGAGTCAAAAGAAGGATCTTCCTACATCTGCCTTTTTCCATGAAGACAATTAATATTTTAAAAGGCTTAAGACACTATTGTTTATGTATAATAGTGAAAAACAAGGGGGGTGGACACTAAATGTTCCACAGTAGGGACACAGTTACAAGAAGAGTATAGCTATACATTGTAATAGTCTATAGCCATTAAAGAATTATGGAAAATTACTTACAGAATAATGGTAAGTCAAATGAACAGACAAACAAAAACCCACTTCATATAGAACTGTATAATATAATCCCAGTTTTTTAAAAGTATGTTTATATGCAAAGAAAAGACTGGAAGGATGTACACTGAAAAGATTAAAAATGTTTAATTAGTATGTTTGCCAATCATTTAAATTTCTTCTTGATACTTTTCTCTAAAGTTTCCATAGTGAACATCTGTTTTTGAAATGTATACATGAATACATTTCAAAAGGGAAAGAAAAGTGGAAAGAAAAATGGAAAACTGCCTATTTAAATCCATACTGACACTTTCAAAACAATTAATACCTGTAGATAGTATGTTGCCAAAGGAAACCACTCTTAACAGTTACTTTTATATCTTTTCAGAAATTCTTTGTTCATATATCACCATATATCTTTTTTAAAAAAATTATACAAAGGGTCATATTATATCCATAATTTTATAGCTTGTTTTTCTTGCTTAGTATTATACCCAGAGATTTATATATTAGCATAAATGGATTCCCCCTCATTTTTTTGTATTGATTGCATCGTGTTCCAGTGTATGGATAGCGTAATTTTTGTAACCTTTTTCCTATTGCTGAATATTTATGTTGTTTATACTTTTTTTTTTTTTTTTTTTTTTTACTATTTTTAAAAACAGTGAGCTTCTTGTACATGTCATATGTTGTACTTTTGCAAGCATATCGATGGGGGAAATTTCTTGCAGTGAAATTGCCTCTAAGTTACATGCATTTGAAATGTTGATGAGTGTTGCCGGATTGCCCTCCCAAAAGGCTGCATCCGTTTATGTTTATCTGCACCGTCACACCCTTGCCAGGCCTGGATAGAGTCAGACTTTACCGGCTGTAAGTAAGTGACGATATGAAACATAACGCTTAGTTTTGATCTGTATTTCTTTAGTTATGAGAGTTAGGACAGCATTTGGCATGTCTGTTGGCCACTATAATTTCCTTTTTGAGATCTGTTAGTTCATGTGTCTCACCCGCTTTCTGTCGGGTGATTATTCTCCTCAATGATTTTCCTCTTTGTATGTTAAGGACATTAGCCCTTTATCTATCATATATTTTGACTTAGTTTTAAATTTTTTCCACATGAAAGTTTTTAAATCACAGAAGCTTTATACCTTTCTATAGCAAGTAAGTTCACCCATATATTCCTCAAGGACTCATATGGTTTAATTTTTTTTAAACTAGTAATTGTAATCCACAGCCCCTTTTGCCCCAGCTTCTCAGATGTCTTGCATATCTCGTGGAACAGTACTGTCTTATGTTACTTTTCTGTGTATAATTTAAAAACAAAATACATTCTTCAAAATAAATAATGGTGATAGCAAATAATGCAAACATTTTCTTAACTTGCGGTAAACCTCATTTCACAGGATTAAGCATTTACAAACTCAGGAATCATTGATTTTTATTCCTGTGTATGTCTAGCAGTGTATGTTTTTTTCCCAGCTGTTCTGGTTATTTTAATCTGTTTTCAGAATTTGTGAAAACCATTTACCTTATTAATTTAGCATGGTTAGGGGTTTTTTGGGTTTTTCATTTGTTTTTTTATTCAGTGTAGTTTTATCTAGAAATTTATAAAAGGTAATGTTATGCATCTAACCTTGAATTTCACAGGTACGTTCAAATGTAATGTTTCCAAAATGCCCCAAAACAAAGAAGCAAATCTCTGTAGCCTCGTGCTCTGTCATTTGTTTTGGATAGCGGGTTTTCTGTGGGCAGAAGAAAGATGAACTACTGTGAAATGTTGTAGGAACTGAAACCTGAAATGTGGTAAAAGGCATTATGTGCCAAATTTATGCCCCTTTTCATATTTATGCTTTTTCTTTTAAAGGTTTTGCCATTGGGAAAGCCACTGAACGGGCAGATGCTTTCAGAAAAGTATGTACATTTTCCCTTTGTTAACAGTAAAAGACCAATAAGCTGTGTGCTAGACATTGTGGGAACCACAAAAAAATACTTACTGTCAAAGGTTACTTACCTCAGAAAAAGCAATTTCAGAAGTGCCTGTATTCTTGCATCATTTCTATCAGACTTGTAATTGCTTACCAAAATTACGAGACAACAGGGAATGTTTGAACACTGTCAGAGATATTAAGGAATTGTTTTGGGTTTGTTTTCTGGTGTGATAGTGATGTTATACTTACGTTTTTTTTTTTTTTTAATTAAATCCTTAGCTTTTAGAAGTATATACTGAAATTTTTGTGTAAATTTGACATTTTCCATAATAAAATATTTTATAAAAGGTATTTTTTGAAATCCCTGAAGAAATGTAAATTCTAACAGTAGATTTAAGAAAAACATTTTCCTTCTTTCTTTCAGGCAAAGAACAAGGCAGTTCACAATTTGCATTATATAGAACGATATGAAGACCATACAAGTGAGTTTTAATCTTTTCTTTTAAACTTTGCAGGATTATATTTGTTTTATTTATGTGTGGCTGTATATCTCTGTGGGTGTTTCTGTGTTTCCCTGCTTGTTACTGCATTCTTACACATAAATATATAAAATGTAGAAACAAACTTTCTCTCCTGAGAAGATTAGTAATGAGTGAAATCGGAGTTTGTTACTCATCCTTGGCCAACATGTGGTGGCTGCTCAGGGTAGTATTGGTTGCTTTGTGATATTTGCAAGGGCATTAAATCTATATCCCTAACCCTTCTTATATTTATGTTTTTACCCTCCAGTATACCATGATATTTCTTTAAGATTTAAAAGGACGCATATCAAGATGAAGAAACAAACCAGAGGTAACTAAAAAAACTCATAATTTGTTGAAGATAAAGCAGAGAAACTGTACCAATTTCATCCTGCCCTCTATTTTTGCTCACCTTTACCTGAACTCATTTTGAAAACACCAAAATGTAAAGGCCCAAGTTAGATTTAAGAAGATTGAGGCTTTTGGGGAAATAAAAAGCAGTCATTCTACCCAGGCTTTCATGATTAAAACACTTCCAGGGGTGACTGTAGGTGGGAAGAGCACTTAATGAATAAGAAACAATAACTGGGGCTTCTCTGGTGACACAGTGGTTGAGACTCCACCTGCCGATGCAGGGGACACGGGTTCGTGCCCCGGTCCAGGAAGATCCCACATGCCGCGGAGCGGCTGGGCCCGTGAGCCATGGCCGCTGAGCCTGCGCGTCCAGAGCCTGTGCTCCGCAACGGGAGAGGCCACAACACTGAGAGGCCCGTGTCTGAAAAAAAAAAAAAAAAGTAACTGAGTGAGTGAATAGTTGGGTTTGTAGTGGGAACATTGGCTACTCCTAGACAATTCATTGATGCTACTAGCTGGTTCTTTTTTTTTTTTAATTTTTTAAACTTATTTATTTATGGCTGTGTTGGGTCTTTGTTGCTGTGCGTGGGCTTTCTCTAGTTGCAGCGAGCTGGGGGCTACTCTTGGTTGTGGTGGCTTCTCTTGTTGCGGAGCACGGGCTCTAGGCGCGTGGGCTTCAGTAGTTGTGGCGCACGGGCTTAGTTGCTCTGTGGCATGTGGGATCTTCCCAGACCGGGGATTGAACCCATTTCCCCTGCATTGGCAGGTGGATTCTTTTTTTTTAAAATAAATTTGTTTATTTTGGCTGCGTTTGGTCTTAGTTGCTGCACACAGGCTTTCTTTAGTTGCGGGGAGCAGGGGCTACTCTTCGTTGCGGTGTGCGGGCTTCTCATTGCAGTGGCTTCTGTTGTTGCAGAGCACGGGCTCTAGGCGCACGGGCTTCAGTAGTAGTGGCACGCAGGCTCAGTAGTTGTGGCTCACAGGCTTAGTTGCTCCACAGCATGTGGGATCTTCCCGGACCAGGGATCGAACCCGCGTACCCTGCATTGGCAGGCGGATTCTCAACAACTGTGCCACCAGGGAAGTCCCAGATGGTTCTTTTCTTACAGCTTGTTCAGTTCCACTCATTTATTCTCATCACCAAGTATTGACTGAACATCTTCTGTGAACCAGGTGCTACACTGAGCTCTGAGGTTTCAGAGATGGACCTTCTTCCTGTCTTGGAAAGAGCAAGCAGGCAGAGCTCAGGGTCGTGGAGCTATGCCAGTCATGCCCAATGGTCTCGAGGTGTAGAATTCTTGAACATTCTGATTTGTGTTTCACCTGTGGTTCTACAGTAAAAATGATCTCGTATAACTAGGTATACTTACAAGGTCTGGATCAGAAGATAAAATATTAAACAGTATTTAAATTTTTCATGTCAAAGCTTCTCATACAACTTTGCTAGAGCTATGGCATGGAAATAAACCAAGAGAAATAAAAATCAAATACAGTACCTATTTATTAGTGTACCAGAACTTGCCTTCTGCTTTAAAGTCATAATTAATCATTCATATGCCAGATAAAAACCATTTATCTTATTATTAGAAAAAGTATTGAGTTGAACACTTAGACATTAAGGTTTAGACCTGTGCTAAGGTGTGTCCCATGTGGTAGTTGCGGCCTGTGTGGCTATGGAGCATGTGAAATGTGGCTTCTGAGAGACCCTGGAAGTGTCAAATACCACCAGATTTCAAAGACTTAGTATAAAAGAATAAGAAATATCTCAAAAATATTGCTATATTGATTACATGTTCAGATGATAATGTTTTAGACATATTGGGTTAATAAAATACATTACTAAAATCAGTTTTACCTGTTTTTAAAAAAACTTTAAAAAACATATCTGTGAGAGAATTTAAAATCATATATATGGCTTACATTTGTGGCTTGTGTCGTGTTTTTGTTAGACGTGTTACTTTGGATACATCTTTATCTGAATGATTTTGGAAAGACTGCTACCATTTTAATTGCAGAAGTTACCTTTTTTATCTTCCCTGTCTTCTAATCAAAGCTGTAGTTTTCAGTCCTGCCTTTAAGGCATGTGCTGAGGTCCATGCCTGGTTAATCAGAATGTTAAGAGTCTAAATTTGGGCTTTTTCTCTGCATCATTCCCACCTGCATTTGCCAGGGGCTGATCTAGGCTCTGGGGATACAGCAGGAAGCAAACAATATCCTGGCTCTCATGGAACTCGCATTCTGCTGAGGGGAAACATCGGATAACAAGTTCGGCTGAGTGCTTGAAAGCAGCCATCAGGGTCTGGTTTGCAGGGGAGGGCATGGGGAGGGAGGAAGGAGGCCACCTTCACTAGTGTGGTCAGGGAAGGTCTCTTTGAGGAGGACGTATCTGAGTGAGACATTGAAGGTAAGAAGGGGTCGAGCAGGGAGAGCAGGCTGAGGGAAACACTGAGTGCAAAGTCCTTGCGGCGGGAAGGCCAGCACACGGAGAGTGGTGTCTCTAGATGAAGTCGGTGAGGTGTCAGTCACAGAGGGCTTTGAAGGCCATGGAGTTTTTTGTTACAGTCGACCCCTGAACAGCGTGGGTTTGAACTGCTCGGGTCCGCTTATACTTGGCTTTTTTTCTAAATACTAGAGTGCGTCACAGTCCGTGGCTGGTTGAATCCATGGATGTGGAACCTTGGATATGGAGAAACTGAGGACATGGAGGGCCGACTATACGTTAGACTCAGATTTTCCAGTATGTGGAGGGTCGGCTCCCCTGACCTCCACACTGTTCAAGGGTCAGCTGTACTTATTTTAATTCAAGGGACAGTGGGAAGTGAAGGGCTTTAAATAGGGAGTGATGTGTTTGCTTTGTGTATTTAAAGCTCTCCCTAGGGAAGGGATTACAGGTAGACAAGAGTAGGCGAATGGCTGGAGGGGAAACTACCCAAGATTTAGAGGCCAGCAAGGAGGTGAGAAGGATGGGCCAGTAGCTAGGAGGAAGTCTGGGAGAGGGTGTGTTACCTGAAGCTAAAAGGGTTTTTCCAGGAGGAAGTGGATGTCTCTGCTCAGTGCAGCTGAGCATTCAAGGAGGTTGAGAACAGATGTGTCCCTCGAGTCTTAGTTAACATGGACATGGGGCACCAAGAACCTTCAGGCATCTCTGTTAATCTTAACAGCCCTGGTTTTTTTTGCCCATATGTTTAAGAAACTTATACATTATTTCTTTAATCCTTATAACATCTCATTTAAATAAGTGTCATTGTGGAAGTTAAGTAAGTTGTGAAGTGTCACCCAGCTGGGAAGTGGTGAAGCCGGAATGTGAACCAGCATCCCCTAAACCCAGACTGGAAGCTGTGCGAAGCCAGCAGGTGATGCCGCCTGCACCGTGGGCAGTGGGCAGGTGTTTGACTTGTTCTTCCTCTTTCTAGGTTACGGCCTCCGCTGCCACCGGGCCATCATCACCATCTGCCGGCTCATTGGCATCAAGGACATGTATGCCAAGGTCTCTGGCTCCGTCAACATGCTTAACCTCACCCGGGGCCTCTTCCACGGGCTCTCCCGCCAGGTAACTTCCCTGGGCTCTGAAACAGCAGGGCTAGTTTGTATGCCATTTGTGTGCTCTGAGACCACCATCTCGTGGGCTGTCCTGGAGTTGCTCTCGGGCCACCTGAGGACTAGGCATTCTTTGTTGTCTGTGGCTGCATCAGGTTAGTTAATCCAGCTGACGAGTTAGTTCATGAGAATTATCCTGTAAAAAAATACTCTATGGGTGTTTTGAAGTTTTAAAATTAAGTATTTTTAAAAGTCAGTAATTACACTGCTTTATTATGGAAAGAATACCCGCTTGTTCTAAAGCTTCAACAACATAAAGATGTAAAGTAAAAAGAGAAAGTCTCTTTCCTAATTTCGTCCGTTCCTTTGGAACTGGGGTGAAGCCCCTCGGGCACCTCTACTCGAGAGTGGTCTTCAACTGAAGCACAGTCAGTTTTCATGTCACCTGTATCGGTAGTTCAGAGGGACATCTGAGTCAGTAGGAATATGAACATTAGTAGTTCAGGTTATTTCTCCACATAGATGGGAGCTCTGGGCCCCTGCCCAGCTCACCCCCTCAGCCTCGGTAGGCTCACAATCACTCCAGTGGTAGGGAGGAAGGGCTGTCGCTGCACGGGGCCCCCCCTTCTGGGCTGCCTGCTGCCTCTCTGCCAGCTCGGTGGGGATGGCTTGTGCCTTGAAAGGATGGGTGGACCTTAGCAGAGCTGGGTGAGCAGAAAGACAGCCAGGTTCAAGAGACATTTGCTGACCTCCACTTGCTGAGGACTTTGACAGGCTTCCTGACAGAGTGTGATGGCTGTTTCTGAATAAAGCCATCCATGGAATAATTGTAGCTGTCTCTGTTTAAAATAGGAAAATTAATTGAAAGAAAAAGCTTTGCTTAAAAAACCTTTTCTGAACAGCTGTGTTCGTGTGTGTGTGTGTGTGTGTGTGTGTGTTACTACTGTCTAAAACGTGTGTGTGTGTGTGTGTGTTACTACTATGTAAAACATCCTTCAAAAGCACTTCTAAATTTACACTTACTGTTAAGAGGTTTAATTGTTTGATGTAGCTAAGATATTTGTTTTAGATAGGTCGTATTTGTGGTCAAGTAGACCTGTTCTAAAATGCCATCAGCTGTAAAAAGTTGCATTGTGCTACTCAAAGAAAAAAAATGACACCAGTGTAAGCAACATGCCACTGATTATAAGACACTCCAATTTAAATTATTTTATGTTGGTTTTTTTTTATGAATCAGCTCTTCTCTTTTCTAATTTCAAACGTATATAGAATTAGAATAGTACAAGGTGTGCATAAAGTCTGGAAACATGAGATTGTACATTTCTCATGGTATTTTAGGTATTTTAATTACTATCAATAAACCATCTATTGAGTTTATTCGCCTTTTTCCGACTTTTATGGCTACCTTCTGTTATGAATCCCGATGGCTCTCTTATACAGCATCAACAGTTAGCAGCTCATGGCCAGTTTTGTTTCTGTAAACCACCCCCAACCAGCCCTAGTCATTTTGACCCAAATCTCAGATATCAATTTATTTCACTCATAAATATTTTATCATGTATCTCTAAAAGATAAGGATTAAAAAGGACACAACAATAGTAATATCATACGTAAAAAATTAACAGTAACGAGATATCAGACATCTAGTCAGTGTTCATAGAAATGTATCCATTTGTCAGATTAAAAAATTTTTTTTAATTAATTAATTTATTTTTGGCTGCTTTGGGCCTTCGTTGCTGTGCACGGGTTTTCTCTAGTTGCAGCGAGCGGGGGCGACTCTTTCACTGCAGTGCGCAGGCTTCTCATTGCGGTGGCTTCTCTTGTTGCGGAGCACGGGCTCTAGGCGCGCGGCTTTCAGTAGTTGTGGCACGTGGGCAGGCTCAGTAGTTGTGGTGCACAGGCTTAGTTGCTCCACGGCATGTGGGATCGTTCGGGACCAGGGTTCGAACCCGTGACCCCTGCATTGGCAGGCGGATTCTTTTTTTTTTCTTTGCGGTATGCGGGCCTCTCACTGTTGTGGCCTCTCCCGCTGCGGAGCACAGGCTCCGGACGCGCAGGCTCAGCGGCCATGGCTCACGGGCCCAGCCGCTCCGCGGCATGTGGAATCTTCCTGGACCGGGGCACGAACCCGTGTCCCCTGCATCGGCAGGCGGACTCTCAACCACTGCACCACCAGGGAAGCCCTAAAAAAATTTTTTTAATACAATTTGTTAGAATTGGATTGCAGAAAAGGTCCATACATTTTAAATCTTTGCTGTCTTTTAAATCACTTTTAATCTGTAAGTTTCCCTCTTTTTTTTCCTTGCGTTTTTTTATTGTTGAAGAAATCAGGTTGTGTGTCCCAGTCTGGTGCTAAATATCTGAGGATCCTTAACATCTCTCCCTGCATGTCCTATAAATTGGTAGCTAGAGCTGGGACACAATGAGGTTCAGGTTCAGTTTTGGGCACAGTATGGCACATGATCAGGAGGGTTAGTAAGGCAAGAGACCAGAGGGCAAGGCCCTTCCTTTATCCCACTTGGGGGTGGGGAGATGAGGCTGACATGATTCCGCCCACAGCAGGTCACCATAGTTTAGCCACAGCAAGTCCCTGCTTTTTAAGTTACAGACTTAAGTTTATTGTGTTTTTTTTTTTAAAGTAAAATCTCGTTTTTTGTTTTTTTGCGGTATGCGGTCCTCTCACTGTTGTGGCCTCTCCCGTTGTGGAGCACAGGCTCCAGACGTGCAGGCCCAGCAGCCATGGCTCACGGGCCCAGCTGCTCTGCGGCATGTGGGATCTTCCCGGACTGGGGCATGAACCCGTGTCCCCTGCATCGGCAGGCAGACTCTCAACCACTGCGCCACCAGGGAAGCCCTAAGATCTTGTTTTTAATCACTTTTAAATAATTCAGTAAACAGCTAAACTTGATATTATATTACCTGGGCCATGTTTCCTGCTGTAATAATCACCCTCAGTTAATGAATTTTAAAGAGTTGCTACATTTTAATCAACCAAACAGTTTTGGCCATGCAAGATAAGTATCAGGGCTGGACCATGTTAGACCAACCTCATAGACCTAACCTCGTGTTCTCAATTTGGTCGTGTCCAGGAAACCCATCAACAGCTGGCTGATAAGAAGAGTCTCCATGTTGTGGAATTCCGGGAGGAATGTGGCCCTCTGCCTATCGTTGTTGCCTCCCCCAAGGGGGCCTTGAGAAAGGATCCGGAGCCGGAAGATGATGTTCCAAACATCAAACTGGACTGGGAAGAAGTGAAGGCTGCCCAGGGTATGAAGCGCTCTGTGTGGTCAAGTTTAAAGAGAGGCGCCACCTAGGCCTCCCTCTGGCCTGGCTCAGCCTGGCATCTCTTGCTTCTGGCACCTGGGAGAGACTCAACCCCTCACACTTTGTTGATTTTTTTTTTTTTTGCGGCACGCGGGCCTCTCACTGCTGTGGCCTTTCCCGTTGAGGAGCACAGGCTCCGGATGCGCAGGCTCAGTGGCCATGGCTCACGGGCCCAGCCTCTCAGTGGCATGTGGGATCTTCCCGGACCAGGGCACGAACCCGTGTCCTGTGCATTGGCAGGCAGACTCTTAACCACTGTGCCACCAGGGAAGCCCTCAACCCCTCACACTTTGGATTGTCACTTTTTTTTTTTTTTAAAGGAAAGGCCAACCTTACATTTCTTTATTTACAAATAACAAATAATTATAGATTTAATTTATTGAGCACGTCATATATACCAATTACTGTGATAGGAACTTTACATACATATCTTAGTTAAAAACTACTTTAAATATTCATTTAAACTAGCAAATTAGGGAGGCAGGGCTTCTAGTCTGACCTAATAAAAAATAATATGCAGGGCTTCCCTGGTGGCGCAGTGGTTGAGAGTCTGCCTGCTGATGCAGGGGACATGGGTTCGTGCCCCGGTCCGGGAAGATCCCACATGCCGCGGAGCGGCTGGGCCCGTGAGCCATGGCCGCTGAGCCTGCGCGTCCGGAGCCTGTGCTCCGCAACGGGAGAGGCCACAGCGGTGAGAGGCCTGCGTACCGCAAAAAAAAACCAAAAAAAAACTAAAGAAGAAAAAAAAAATAGCCTATTTTATTTACCCATGTTTTTGCTCTTTCAGTCGTTCTTCTTTCCTGATATTCCGAGAGTCCTTTTGTCATTTTGAGTGGGGAAAAGCCAAGGTCCCCTCCTGTGTGTCTCCTTAACTCTCACAGTACTACCACACTCCCAGCACTTCTGACAGCAGATGTGGGGGGTTTCCCCTCACCAAGCAGTCCTCTGCAATACCAGCTACTTGTCCTACAATTTAACTCAATTCTGACACTGTCTACCTGGAGGTAACATCAAATTCCACTGGTTAAAGGCTCAGTCCCTCAAGACTGCCCCCACCCCACTTCACACCAGTTGCAAGTCTGGTTGTCACCTGTGCTTCTGACTCATCAGCTGTAAATCAGAGGTTCCCATGACTCCCTCATTGTGTTTGATAATTTGCTAGAGTGGCTTACAGAATTTAGGAATACAGTTTATTTATCGCCTACCAGTTTATTATAAAAGGATATGATAAAGGATACAGATGAACTTCCAGATGGAAGAGAGACAGAATTTTAAAATTTTCATGAAGTCTAATTTGTCTGTTTTTCTTTTGTTGCCTGTATCTTTGGTGTTCTGTACAAGTAATTGCTAAATCCAGTGTCGTGAAGCTTTTGTCCTATGTTTTCTTCTAAGAGTTTTATAGTTTTGGGTCTTACATTTAGGCCTTTGATTTCTTTTGAGTTTGTTTTTGTGTATGGTGTTAGAGATCAACTTCATTCTTTTGCATGTGGATATCCAGTTTTCCCAGCAACATTTGTTGAAAACACGGTCCTTTCCCCATTGAATGGTCTTGGCACCTTTGTCAAAAATCATTCAACCATATATACAGAGGTTTATTTCTGGGCTCTCTATTCTATCCCATTGGTTAACATGTCTGTCTTTATGCCGGTACCACACTGTTTTGGTGACTATACCTTTGTTGGATATTTTGAAATCAGGAAGTATGAGTCTTTCTGTTTTGTTCTTCTTTTTCAAGATTGTTTTGGCTGGTCAGGTGTCCCTTGAAATTCCATATGAATTTTAGGATGGGTATTTCTGTTTCTGCAAAAAATATCTTTGGGATATTGATAGGGATTGCATTGACTGTAGATCACTTTGGGTAGTATTGACATCTTAACAATATTAAGTCTTCCATTCCATGAACGTGGGTATGTGTTCACTTATTTACATCTTCTTTAATTTCTTTTAGCAATGTTTTATAGTTTTCATTGTACTTTCACTTCCTTGGTTAAATTAATTCCTAAGTATTTTATTCTTTTTGATGCCATTTTAAATGAAATTGCTTTTGCAATTTCCATTTGATAAGGGATATTGGTCTGTAGTTTTCTTGTAGTGTCTTTGGCTTTTCTATCAGGGTAATGGTAGTCTCATAGAATGAGTTAGGAAGTAGTCCCCCCTCTTCAATTTTTGGGGGAAAGTTTGAGAAAGATTAATATTAATTCATCTTTAAATGTTTGATAGAATTCAACAGTGAAGCCACCAGGTCTAGGGGTTTTCTTTGTCACAAGATTTTTGATTACCTACTTAATCTCCTCAGTAGTTATAGGTCTATTCATATTTTCTATTTCTTCGTGATTTAGTTTTGGTAGGTTTTGTGTTTTTATGAATTTGTTCATTTCATCTAGCTGACCCAATTTATGGGTGTACAATTGTCCAGTATACTCTCTTATAATCCTTTTTATTTCTATAGAATCAGTATTAACAACCTTAGTTTTATTTCTAATTTTTTAATAATTTGAGTCTTCTCTCTTTTTGTTCTTAGTCCATCGAGCTAAAGGTTTGTCAATTCTGTTGATCTGTTCAAAGAACCAACTCTTGCTTTCATTGATGTTTTTCAATTATTTTTCTATTCTCTATTTTGTTATCTCTGCTCTAATCTTTATTATTTCCTTCTTTCTGCAAGTTTTGGGTTTCGCTTATTCTAGTTCCTTAATTTATAAATTAGGTTGTCAATTTGAAATCTTTCTTGGTTTTCAGTGTAAGCATTTATAGCTGTGAAATTCACCCTTTGCACTGCTTTGTTGTGTCCCATAAGTTTTGGTATGTTGTATTTTCTTTTTTATTTATCTCTAAGTATTTCTAATTCACTTTGTGATTACTTTTTTGATTTATTGATTGTTTAAAGTGTGTTGTTTGATATCTACAAATTTGTGAATTTCCAAGTTTTCCTTTTGTTATTGATTTCTGACTTCTTGTGGTTGGATAAGTTACTTTTTATAATAGTTATCTTTTAAAATCTGTATGACAGTTTCTGGCCTAACATATGATGTAGTCAAATTTTCTGATGAGATCTGCTGGTAGTTTTAATGAGGATCCCTTGTATGTGATGATTTACTTCTTGCCTCTTTGAAGATTGTCTCTTTGTGCTTGTCCTTTGAAAATTTGATTATAATGTGTCTTGGTGTGGATCCCTTTGAGTTTATCTTACTTGGAATTTATATTTTAGATGTTTATATTCATGTCTTTCATCAAATTTGAGAAGTTTTCAGCCATTACTTCTTCAAGTGTTTTATTCTCCCCTTTTCTCTTTTTTCTGAGACTCCCACAATTTGCGTGTTGATCTGTTTGATGCTGTCCCACAGGTCCCTTAGCACTGTTCATTTTTCTTCAATCTTTTTCTTTCTGTTCCTCAGATTGATAATTTCTTTAAGTTAATTGACTCTTTCTTTTGCCTGCTCAAACCTGCCTTTTAATCCGTTTAATAGAAATTTCCATTTCAGTTATTAAAATATAGCTACAGAACTTTTTTGTTTGCTTCGTTCTAGGTGTTCGATATCTTTATTGGTGTTTCCATTTTGTTCGTACATTGTGTTTTTTGGTTTTGTCCCCATCTTCCTTTAGTTCTTTGAGTGTCTTTAAGACAGTTGTTTTAATGTCTTTGTCTGTTAGATCTGCCATTAGGTCTTTCTCAGGGACAGATTCAAAAGTAGACATTTTAATCTAATAATGTGGTAACTCCAGAAATCAGATTCTCCTCCTTCCCCAGGGTTTGATGTTTTTAAATGTTTTAAATTTATGTATGTATGTATTTATATTGTTGTAGGTTGCCTCTATGTCAAGAATATGCCAAGATGTAAACTTAAGGTCTTCTCAGGTCTTTTCTGAGTCTGTGCCTTTCCCTGGGTATGAATGGTCACTTTATAATGTTCCTTGTATATGCAGCTCCTTTTGAACCTCCTACTCTTTAATGTGTGACCCCCAAAAGGTGAAAAAGAGAAAAATAAAGAGAAGGGGAAAAGGGCATCATCCCTTTAAATCCCCTTAAAGTCACTTCAGCTGGAGGTGGAGGGACTTCGAACAGTTGTGGGAGGTGCAACAAAATTAGCCACCAGCCTTTTTGTCTACACCTCTCTGATCAGAGGCAACAATCAGTGATCAGAGCAGAGATCCCTGGTATTTGGGGGACAGGGTCCTTTTTGCTCACCCTGGCTTCAGCAAGCTGTGTGCAGGCTGCTCCAAGGACACTTGCACAGCTGCCTGCCAGGTGGCTTAAAGCAGGGGTGGGGAGCTGCTACTGTGCTGAGTGATGAAGCTGACCAAAATTAGCCACAATTTACCATCCATGCATTTCCCTGAAAGTCAGAAACCTTCAATAGACTCCACAATTCCAAAACAGTTACATCAGATTCTGCCAGCACAGTTGTTATTTAGATGGGGAGACAGATTCCTGGTGCCTGCTACAACCAAAGGGTTCTGAGAACCCTTTCTTGTTGCCCTTGTTCTCTGTTCCTATTGTTGTCTTCCACCCCTATCTGCTTTGTGTGTGTATTGTTATAATTGAGCATTTTATATGATTTCATTTTCTCTCTCAGCATGTCATTATACTTTTTTTTTTTAGTGGCTGCCCTAGAGTTTCCGACATAAACTTACAACTAATCCAAGTCCACTTTCAAATAACACTGTACCACTTCATGGGTAGTGCAAGTACCTTATAATAATAAAGTATTTCTAATTCCTCCCTCTCGTCCCTTAATGTCATTCTTTTCACTTATATATAATTTATAACCAATGATACACTGTGACTATTTTTATTTTGAACTGTTATATGTTAGATAACTAAGAAAAAATTTTTATTTTTCCTTCACTTCTTCCTTCTTTAATGCTCTTCCTTTCTTTATGCAGACCCGAGTTTCTGGCCTATATCATTTTCCATCTTTCTGAACAGCTTCTTTTAACATTTCTTGCAAGGCAAGTCTACTTGACAAGTTCCCTAATTGTTGTTTGTCTGAGAAAGTCTTTATTTCTCCCTTGCTTTTGAAAGATAATTTTACAGGATACAAAATTCAAGTTTGGTGAGATTTTTTTCCCCTCAATACTTTAAACATTTCATTCCACTCGCTTCTTACTTGCATGGTTTCTGAGGAGAAGATGGATGTAATTCTTATCTTTGCTTTTCTATGGGTGAGATATTTTTTCCCTTGGCTTCTCTCAAGGCTTTTCTTTACCTTTGATTTTCTGAGATTTCAGAGGGTACTTTTTTTTTTGGCCATGTGGCTTGTGGGATGTTAGTTCTGTAACTAGGGGTTGAACCCGGGCCATAGCAGTGAAAGCCCGGAATCCTAATCACTAGGCCATCATGGAACTCTCTGATTTTCTGCAATTTCAGACTTACACATATATTGTCAAATGATTTTTGAAAGACTCCAAGGTAATTCAAGGAGGAAAAGAATAGTCTTTTCAACATTTAGTGCCTGGAACCCTTGGATATTCATATGGAAAAAAAAAAGCTTGACCTTACTTTAGGCTACACACAAAAGTTAGCTCGAAATGGACCATAGACCTAAATATAAAAGTTAAATCAATAAAATTTCTAGAAGATAATCTTGAAGACCTCAGGGTAGGCAATAACTGATGTCTTAGAAACACAAAAACATAAATCATAAAAATGATACATTGGTAGACCAGTCTTCATAAAAATAAATGTTCTGCTTCTCAAAAGACAGAAAAAGAAAACAAAAAGACAAGCCACAGATTGGGAGCAAATATTCACAACACATATAACTGACAAAGGACTTGTATCCAACTTGGGTCATGTATCCCTCTGACAATACGTACACTTGCTTCTCATTATTTGTTCTGTACTGTGAATTTGCCAACTTGCTAATATTCATTTTACCCCTGAAGTGGATCCTTATGGTACTTCTGGGTCATTTGTGGACATGTGCAGAGTACTTGGGAATTTGAGTTGCCTGATGTGCACATTCTGGCTGAGGTTGAACAAGGCGGTGCTCTGCTTTCATGTTTCAGCCCTTGTCCTGTAGCCAAGTATCCTTTTCACGGTCTATTTAGCGCCATGTGTTTTGCATTTTTGTGCTCTTTGTTGGTGATTTTACTTTTTAAAATGGTGCACAGTTAGTGCAGCACACTTAGTGCTGACTAGTGTCCCTAAGCTCAAAAAGGCTGTAATGTGCCTTATGGAGAAAATACCTGTGTTAGGTAAGCTTCATTCAGGAATGAATTACAGTGCTGTTAGTCATGAGTTCAGTGTTCATGAATCAACCAAATACATTAAATAAGGTGTCTTTAAACAGAAACACAGATAAAACAAGGTGATGTATTTGCCAACTGGTGAAAATGTAGTGACCATAGGCTTATAGAACCTAATGCTCTATTTATCCTAGGAGCAGTAGTTCAGTATTTACCAAGCCAGTGTTTGTGGTGACTTTATAGAACCTAGTTATTGTGAATAATGATAATCAAATGTATATCTGCTATGTATATGTGAAGCATTGCTCTGTTGCATTCAAGATTTCAGAGCTGTTATTTATTTGATGATTGGAGGGAAATTATTTTTAACCCAAATTGTATACCCTGCTAAAAACTATTAATCAAGTGCAAAGGTAGAATAAAATATTTTCAAACACAAGCAGTCTAAAAGCAATCACCTCAGTCCCCATTGAACTATTTCCTAGGAAGTAACTAAAGCATGTGCTCCCCCAAATGAAGGAGTGAGCCAAACAAGGAGCAAGGGTTGTATGGACCACAGGAAACCAGAGAGCAACGTGGCAGGGAGATGAGGGAACATGCAGAGTGATGATGAGGGGACAGCTGGGCACAAGGTCCCAACAGGGCAACCAATTCAGATTGCAAAGCTCTGGGAGAGACTTATTAACGTCAAAAAAACACTGAGGGAATATCCAACACATCTCACAACTTGAGAGATTTAGAAAACTGCTACAGTATTTTGGTTGAATTAATGATAATAGAAAAAAATAAATCCCTCCCCTTTAAAAACAAACAAAACAAAAAACCACAGATATTAACCCTATGAGAAATAAAATTATTTTAAGGAAAAGAAAAGTAGTCATGTTACCGACACTTCGGATTCAGGCCCCAACAAAGGTCCTTCTCTCCGGCATCACTTGTGCCAATAGAACGAGAGGGAGTTCGATTCAGAAGCGAAGGGAAGTTTTATTCACTGATAAAAGAATGGAGAGGTGTGAGCGGCCTCAGAGTACACGCTTTTCCCGAAAGGCTACGGGCCGGGCTGCTCAATCAGATTCTCTTCCATGGAAGGCCGGGTGGGCGCCTGCAGGTCCAGCGCAGGCGCATTGCTCGCTGCACTTAACACTGAAGGGTGGGGCAACGTCTCTGCACACCGCCCGCCGCCGCCATCTTGGGTTGAGTGTCTTGGGCACCGTCTGCACACGGCCCACCGAGCTGAGGTGTCAGGCGCAGCCCCTGGCTGTGGGAACTCTGTCTGAAGTGCCGGGTGCGAAGCCACTGCTCGAGGCACCCTTTGACCAAGTGACACCAGACTGAGCACAAAGGAAAAGAGATTAGACTTTATTATTCAGATTCTGTTTTTATATACTAGGAATTGTTAATGAGCTTTGCCAGTGACGCTAGTGCCCACCCTCTGGGCAAGTGACAGGAGAGCCGTCTTGTATGTCGCTTTGCTGCCCTTGTCCCGGGCACCTCTCCCTGCCTCCTGCCAACTCCGGACCCCGGCGTCTTCTGCAGCCGCGTCTGTTCCTGTTCACAGCTGTTCTGGGAAATGACTTCTCTGGGCCCAGGAGACCGGAGCTCGCGGAGTCCAGCTGGGGCTCCTTACTGCTCCTCAGGGTTGAGAGAAAGGTTTCGGGGCCGGGAAGGATGGGATCCTGGTGGCCAAACACCGTTAAATCCTTCCTTGCAGATTTTCAGGGTCTCCTGCTAAAATGCAACATCCTCGGGAGCCGTAGTCCCTTTAAGCCCCGAAGGTGAACGGGGGCAGCTGAGAACCTGTACGGAGCTGGGGGAGCGGGGGAAGCAGGTGCTCGAGGGGACCGGGGAAGGTGGGGAATGCGATGCTTCTTCGGGGATGGCTCCTTCCCTGCCTGGGCGCCCGCTCAGCCTCCCTGCTTCAGGGCTCTGAAGCCCTCAGCGGGGCGTCATCCAGAGGCTGCGCCGTGGAAACGGTGATCACACCTGCCTGGTAGGATCGCCGTGAGGTGACGGCACAGAACACGTGGGGAGCTCTTAGCTTCCGTCCCACTGGGGGTGCACGCCAGCCACTGGGGGCCCTCGTGTGGATCCCAGGAGGGAGCAGAGCTGAGCGGGTGGGGGGGGCAGGATGGGGCCCTATGGTGACCACGTGGCAGCTTCCTCTCCCCCTAACCCTCCCCCACCTCCCTGCCTGGTGAGGCCAGAGTCCCCTGCGCCTTCCATTTCCGCTGAGGGCTGTGCCGGGCCACGGAGGACACCCTGTCGGGAGACCCCCGAAAGGGTCCAGGATCTTTCCCCTGCTAGAATCAGAGGCCAGAAATACACCTGACTTAGGAGAGTGGGACGAAGGGCGGGCAGCCCTATCAGAGCATCTGGTGGAAGAGGCCAGCTCTCCAGGCACGCTGTCTCGGCGTGCATTCCAGGCATTGTTTGCCCAAGGCAGGGCACAGGCCGAGACTGGAGGCCCCTGCCCCACTTTTAGAAGTGAGGGCTTGGCAAAAATATGCTGTCTGTCCACCTGCACTTGCCCTGCCTGACACCCCTTCCCGACCTGGGCGATAGGAATGAGTCCCAGGAGGGGCCCTTGGGACCAAAGAACTCCTTCCTCCTGGGAGCTGTTGAGAGCCCCTCGGTCCTTCTAGCCTCACTGTTGTCATGTTGGGGGGTGGGTAGGGCGAGCATCTGCAGAGAAGCAACCAGTCAGGCCATCTGCCTGGGAGGTGGGGGTGGGCGAGGTGCTCGTAGGGTTAAAGAGCAGAGGCTGGTGGTGTGGAGAGCAGGACACCGGGAGCAGGCTGGGTGTGGGGACGCGTCGGCATCGTCACAGACGTTCGTGGTACAGTGTTCGAAGAGTGGGCTGGGTGATGTGTGCATGACTCTCAGGGACGGCCGTGCCCCTCCCGAGCCGCTGGTGGATGCTATCCTGTGATTCGCAAGGTCGTCATCCGTTCTTACCCCAGAAACTGCAGTCTGCAGGGCAGCTGGTGGGCCCCAGAGCCCGGGCACTGGACCTCCACACTCACAGGGATGGCTCTTTTTGACCTCCTGCCCTGTGGTCAGTGCAGGTTGCTAATTTAGCCCCTCTCTCTGTTCTGCCTCAGTGCAAGTGGCAGAAAGCGGTGGGATATGTTAAAAGAGGAAGACACAACGCCCTCAAGTTCCTGTCAGTGGACACTTCGGTTGATTCTGTGTCTTGGCGACTGTAAATAATGCTGCAGTGAACATGAGGGTACAGGTGTCTCTCTGGAATAGTGATTACCTTATGCTAAGTGAAGTAAGTCAGAGAAAGACAGTGTATGATCTCACATATGGAATCTAAAACAAACAAACAAACAAAAACTACCTCATAGAAACAGATCAGTTTTGTGGTTGCCAAAGTGGGGCTAGGGCGTTGGAGAATTGGGTGAAAATGGTCAAAGGTACAAACTTCCAGTTAGAGATAAATAAGTCCCGGGCATGTTTGTATAGCATGATGACAATAGGTGACAACACTCTTCTGTATATTTGAAAGTAGCTAAGAGAGTAAATCTTGAAAGTTCTCATCCCAAGGAGAAAAGATTGTGTCAGCTATGTGAGGTGATGGATGTTAATTAAACCAGTTGTAGCATTTCACAGTATATATATACATAGATCAAATCATCATGTTGTACACCTTAAACTTCTACAATGTTACATGACAATTGTATCTTAATAAAACTGGAGGGAAAAAGAGGAGGGTGGCAGGGGCAGGAAGACAAGGGGGGCAGCATTCAGAGGAGGGTGCCCAGGAGCCCTGAGGCTGCGTGCCTGCTCCAGCGCTAACTTACTGGGTGCTCAGGTGAGTCTCTTGGCCTCTCCAGCCTCCTGTTCTTCATCTGGAATGTCCCCGACCCCTCCCAGCACTGCCCCCAGGAGGGAGGAGTGAAGCTTGTTAGGTCTGGCTGCTCATGCCTGGGCAACTAAGGGACTGAAGGGTCTGGTCAGATGACCATGACCATGACAGTGACCTGCACTTGGCGGTCAGAGGGCTCTGGCAGAAATGGCTTCCTTCCCAAGGGACTGAAAGTTGGTTTACTCTGTTAATCAAAATTTGGGGAATGAAGACTTAATGGAAATAAAGAGGCATTTATTTGGGGTTTTTAGGACTGCAGCCCAGGAGAGCCAGATTCAAGAAGCACTTGAATTGTGTTCTGCTGGACTACAAAATGGAGAGCGCTTATAAAGGCAAAACCCACAAGGCCGCAGTTAGTTACGAGTTGTTGATCAAGAATTATAATTGGAGCCTGCAGGAGGTAAGGATCAGCTGGAGTCTGAAGTGATTGTATAGTTAGAAGGGGGAACAACCTTGAGACCACAGATGTTGTTTTAAAAACAACTGGTGTCCTTGGTTTGATATAGTTAAGAAAATGTTGAAGTTCTCAGTGGTGCAGGGACGTGTCTGAGACAAGATTCTCAATGGCCACCTGCCCTGTTTTGTATTCCTGAGCTGTGATTACTTCCGTATGATTTCAGTCTGTCATCAACTAGGTGGGGCTTTTTTTTTTTTTTAACATCTTTATTGGGGTATAATTGCTTTACAATGGTGTGTTAGTTTCTGCTTTATAACAAAGTGAATCAGTTATACACATGTTCCCATATCTCTTCCCTCTTGCGTCTCCCTCCCTCCCACCCTCCCTATCCCACCCCTCCAGGCGGTCACAAAGCACCGAGCTGATCTCCCTGTGCCATGTGGCTGCATGCCACCAGCTATCCACTTCACGTTTGGCAGTGTATATGTGTCTATGCCACTCTCTCTAGGTGGGGCTATTTTAAAGTATGTCATGGCTGATTAAATGTTCAGTTCTGTGGGGAAAAGCAGAAGTGTCAGTCCGAGTTTCTGACAATGTCAGGAACATGGTTAATTAATAAACACAAGGCCAATAACCGTCATCTGCCCAGGTTAGAGACTTAGGATCATTCTAGACCTTTCCCTGCTTCATTCCCATGATGGTGAGCCCAGCTGACACTTCCTCAGCCTTCTTTGGTCCTAGGTGCTTACCTGAACCAAGTTCTTGAATCCTCCCAACAACCTGTGAGGCGGGATGAATATTCCCCTTCTGCAGGCAAGGGCCCTGAGGCTGAGAGGTCACACACGTGTGCAGGCTCAGGGTCCGTGTCCTCAGCCGCTGCCTTCCATGGGATCTCTGTTCACCAAAACCTGGTCAGGTCTATCCCACCTCCCCAGCGCAGCCTGTCCGCCGCTCTTCCCCCACCACCCCTGCTACTGCCCACACCCATAGCATCTCTCACCTGGAGAGCTGCCCCTGCCAACAGGTACTCGCCTTCAGGGCCACGTCAGACTCTCCCAACCTCTGGAGGCCTCCCCTCCCCCACCGCACCTGGCTGGATCATTGTCCCGGCTCTGCCTAGGGAAGACTCCCTGCCTGCAGGTGTTCTCATCTCAGACACACTTCCTTGGCGGCTTGGGCTTCGGCCTGCGTTTCCCTGAAAATCCCTGTGTGTAGTCTGGAACCTTCTGTATCGTCTGTCAGCGTTGTGGGTTTGAAGGACTTGCTTGGCAGGTCTGTGCCCCCCGGTCCTATGAGATGTGGCACATGACAGGTAACACTGGGGGCCGTGGAGCCAGACCCTTGGAGCTCGAGTCACACCTACTTGCTCTGTGACCTTGGGTAAATCATTTAAGCTCCCTTCGCCTCAGAGTCCTCATCTAAACAGTGTCCGCCACATAGGGCTGTCATGAGGATTGAGTGAGTGAGTAAAGTGCTTTAAGCAGCACTGAGCAGCCAGTGGTGTTGGCAAGGCTTCTCCCATCATGCCCCTGGGCGCCTGCCTCCCACCAGGCTCTCCTTGACTACAAATTAGCTGAAGGACGTCTTGGGAGCTGAACTCCCTGCGTGTATCAAACCTCTCTGGGTACCGTCTCTAGAGCCTGGCACTGTGATTGTCCCAGATTACCTGTGAGAGAAGAGAGAGGGCACAGCTAGGAGCCCCAGCATCTGCCTCCAGCACCCCAGTTCTTGGAGGCTACCAAACAAAGCCCATGAGAACAAAGCCCATGAGTCATGCAGAGAGCGGGGAAAATCACTTTCAATCTTTTTCTCAAGTCGTGTTATTCTAAATGCCCTGGGCGGATGCCCATGTGTGTAGGAACACTCGGCCAGGCCAGAGGCACTTTGCCCCTCAGAGGCCCCATTGTGACCCCGGGAACAATCATCCCTTGTGTGGGCTTGAAGGCTGCACTGGCCCACGGCCCACGGGCCACGGCTGGCAGTGCAAAGCCTGTGTCTCTTTAAGGTCAGCATGGAGAGGCCTTAAATCCCGCACGTGGGCTGCTGCAGGGGCTCTGATGAGAGGTGCTTTTTAGAGTTCGGTTTGGGCATGTCGGTGAAGCCCAGCTCCTCTACGCTTTGTCCTCTCCAGGAGAAGGGCAGATCCGGTGGGACCCACTGGGAGCGCAGCAAGGGGTAGGGGCTCGGTTCCTGGAGGGGGACTACGTGTGATGAAGCCCCTCCCAGGCCGCCTGCCCTGCCCAGGGAAGGCCCTTAGGATGTGTCCCCAGAGCCCCCATAGAGCAAGGGGGCCACAGGCACTGAAGTCACAGGTAGAAGCATCCCGAATATCCTGGTGGGATTTGATCCACGGCTGCCTCTCCTTCTTTCCGTCCAGAGATGCACACCCTCACCCAAGTTTGTAGTCACCATGGTTGGTTCTGTGCTGCAAGCTTTGCCTCTTGGTCACGTACAGACATTGACTTCTTACTCCTTTCTCAGGCCCGTGGAGGGACATAGCTCTTTGTTCTGTGAACTTAGAGACACCCAGTTATTCACCTTCTTCACAAAGCGTCAGCTGGCCTGGGGGCCCTTTGGCTTTGTCGGGGCTGCAGCGTGGAGCTCGGCAGCTGCCTGGACGGGCCTGGCCATGACTTTGCAGCTCAGGGCAGCCCACCCCTTTCAGGAAGACAACGGTGTCCAGGACCTGGACTCGGCCGTGTGGCCGCCTGCAAGCCCTGCTAGCGGTCCGGATCTGTCCCACATGCCCGGCTTCATCCCCCTCTGACGTCCTCTGCCCACTGGTATCAGGTCTACTACAAGGTCTTGTCTCACTGTCACTTCCTGGGAAGCAGCCAGAGAGCAGACCCTCATGGGGACAGGTCTGGACACCTGAGGACAGTGAGTGAACGCAGGGCTTCAGGGACGGAAGAAGTTGGCCCCAGGCCCAGCTCCAGTTCTCCCCCGCTGAGTGAGTCTGTCTCCTTACCTGTACAAGGACAGTCATAGCTGTCTACTGTGCCCACTGGGAGGATGACAGGAGGCTCTCTGTATGGAAGGTGCTTCCACAGTGTCTGACCCAAGGCAGGAGCTCCAAACATGGCAGCCAAGATGGTCACACGGTGCAAATTTGGGTGTTGGTGTGACCTGCCCTTTGGTCCAAGTCAGGGCCACCAAGCAGGCAACCTCTAAGGCATGTCCCACCTGCCCTTGGGGTGGCAGCCAGATGTGCCCCATAGGAGGTTCCCTCTTGCCCAAGGCCCAGAGGCAGAGCTGAGGCATGCCAGCCACGAGAAGCTTTGGGGGGCAGACACCATCCCACACCTGGAGGGACCAATGGTCCCAGCACACAGTAGGTGCTCAGTTGATGCCCAGTCTCTGTGATCTGAGGACCTTTCTGCTGTTGCCCAGCAGGCTTCTTAAATGCCCCCTTCTCCAGGCCACATGGGTTCCTGGGAGCACTGCCCTTAGCAAGGAGGCCTGCCCACTGGCCAGAAGTTGTACCTGCAAACACTTCCTAAATAGCTGGATGCAGATGGAGCTGAGCAGTGAGATGCACCAGCCGGGAGACTGGACCAGGGTCTGCTGGGGGTGGGGAGAGGCGGGGTGGTCTGGGTGAAGGAAAACAGGACCAGGAGAGGGCATTTTTTGAGGCTGCCCACCCTTATTACACCCAATGCAAGAGGAGGCAAATCGAATGCCCAGTGAAACTGCAAATTATAAAAATGACTCAGGATAGAAGGAATGAGAAGGTCATGTCAGAGAATCTTCTGCAAAGCTTGGGATTAATGAGGATTAATGTCTAATTCGAATTAGACAATTCCCAACTGAAAAAGGGAAAATAGAGAAAGAGCACATCAAATTTCCTTTAAAGAGGATAATTGGAAAAACATTGAGAAACCCTTGGGAAATTCGACTAAGCCTCTGGTTTCTTTTTTTTTTGATGGGGTCAAATATGAGCTTCTGTTAGCATCTTGGTGCATGATGAAAAAATTGTAGACTTCCCTCAGTCAACACCTGGTAGCAAATTTTGTTAAACACGTGACCAACTTCCTATCATTTCTTAACCTGAATTTTTCAGGATATAGCCCCAATCACCTTTTGCTCCTAATAATGTAAAATTTTACCTTAAATTTAAGTGGACTCAGTGAAAGTGGCCTTTTCTGGTACAATTACCCTGGGATAACAGCTCCTGAAGATACCACTGAGATCCAGTTTAGTCACAGGGTCCCCATGTTGGAAGGGGAGTAACACGTCAACTAGTCAGACCTCGGCTTGAGGCTTCAGTCTTTGCTCTGCGTGCCCGCTAGCCAGCAGTCGTCCAGCCTCTGCATCTACACCTCCATGCTGGAACGTGACCAGCTTTTGAGACACCTGTTCTGGTGTCCCAACCATTACCTTCCTTTAATGAAGGGTTAAAGGAGCATTTCGTAACGGGAGCGGAGTTTTCAGGATTCCTTACTGAGTGCCCTCCTTCCTAATCATACTTTCTCCTCCCGACCCAGACATCTCATACCTGAAAGGTAGCACTGCCACTTGTCATACTACTTCCTTTCACACTGTGGCCCGGTCCCCTTTCTCTACAACAGTGTGGTCCAAGGAAATTCTAAAAACAGTTTCTTATCCACGTTCCTAATGGGAATAGAACATGGAAGATACTGCCCAGAAAATTTCTGATCAGCTTCATATAGAGTGAGAAGAAACTTCTGCCCCTGTTTTCTTTTGGCTTAAGGATTTTCTAATTTAGCACGGACCCACCCCTCTGTTTTGTAGGAAAAAGAAGGGGTCACCCAGGCTGGTACTTGGTTAGTTTCCAGAGATGGTGAAGCCCTCTGACCTCCCTGGTTCCTGGGGAGGATGGGATACCCACGGTGGGCTCTCTGAGATGCAGTGGCTGGGCACACTGTCACCTGAACTGCCCTTTGATGCTGCCTCTAGAGATTTGGTCTAAACCAAGGATTCCTCGGAAAGCTGACGTGATTGTGTTCTCTATACTGGAGAATTAAAAAAAAAAAAAAACAGAAAAAAAACGAAAAACACCCCCATGAAAGTATTGAACATAAAGGTACTTTATAAAGTATTTCAAAGGTTTATCACATCCCGCTGTGGACACCTGCAAATATTTGTTGGGTGAATTTTATTCCCCATGACAGGTAGAATATTCTTGAAGACAGAGAAACTTGCTGCAAGATGGACACTCAAAAGAGCTGGAGGAAAATTCCAGTAGACGGTTCTCACGATCCAGTCCAGGAGTCAGCAGTCCAGTTTTGTGGTCTCTCAGATCACATTCCTCACTTCCCACTCCCACTGCCCCCTTTCAAATAGTAAACGATCTTGGAAAGACAGCTCAGTAGTTGGAGGATAAATGTAGCAAGCCTCCTACTCTGACATGAAGGTATATGGGAGAGTAAACCTCTTTCTTTATCCACTATCAAGAACATTTCTGCATTCTAAAGTGTTATGCTGGAAGGCAGGCCGATCAGTTAATACCCTCTTGGTTTTCAGCTAAAGTTCTGCTGCTGCTTTAGGAAGACTTCCATCTGATTAAAGAAAACACTGCATGGACCACGTACAGCAGAGTGACTACGAATGAAAACACCTGAAAGCAAGATAAGTGACAGTTACTGGCCGTGCATGGGGAGAGGGAAAGGCATGGGCTGTGCACACTGGGGTCGCCACGTGCATGGCTTGCGGTCGACAGCCCTTACGTCTGTGGACTGCCACTGCTTCCCATCACACACGCAGATATGCTTTCCTGCAGAGCCTAGGTGCGACCCAGAACGCTCTCAGCACAGACTCCAGGTGACCTAATGATATACTGAACTTGGTGTGCAAGGTCAACTATTTGCCGTCACACATCATCATATTGGTGCCATCCAACTGGAAACGAGGGCCCTCAGAGACCCTTCAAGTGATGATTGAAGGGCTCTTCATGGACAACTTCCTTCCTGCACACCGATAAGACCAGAGTCCACCAGCTGTGATCCCAGCGGCCTTGGCTAAGAGAGTCTGAACACATGGGTTTGCCGCCTGGACATCTTCAGACCCCGACCAGAATTTTATTCTAAGATTCTGAATTGCACAAGCATGGGCCAGGGAGCCAGGCCACAGGAAGCGAGGGACTGGGATGGAGAGGAGGGATTTTGAGCTTTTGGCAAAAGGAGGGAGCTTACTGAGAAAGCTACTACTGGGAACAGAGGCTGGGGAATGTGGCCAAAGGTCCCTTTGTGCCCTGTCAAGCCTCTGACCTGCCGTTGTGCACCTGGGCACCATCTGTCCTATCGCCCTGCTCTGGGTGGCCGGCCTGAGGGCTGCCTGCTCCCAAGCAAACATCTGCGCCTGGCTTGTGACCTTGGGTGCAGGGCCAGGAGTTTCTAACCCAGGCATAACCTGGCTTGTGACCTTGGGTGCAGGGCCAGGAGTTTCTAACCCAGGCATAACATCAGGGCGGCTACACTCCCGTGACTGTTGAAAATTCCCCTAAAACCAGCCGTAACTGTGCCTGCTCTTCCGCTGCCTCCACACCTGGGCGAACCCTCACCCTCACTGCCGGAGGCGGTAAGTAACCTGAGTTATTTAATAACCAAGGTAAGAAAATGTATCTGGGAATCAAATACCCTGTCTGAAGGGAGCAGTCACACACGAGTGAGAAGCCCCTCGAAGACCCCCCTGCGCATCAGGAGGGAGCAGTGTATTGTGTTGGGGACTCCGAGCCCAATGGAGACCCTTGGCAGGAGCACCTCAGAAGTCCCCACAGGAACAGGAAACACTTTCAAGGGGGGTCAAGAAATGGCACACGGGACATGGAGAGCCAGGGCCACGAATGGACATGAACTTAGGCCCTTAAAAACCCCTGTCCCTGAACAGCTGCCATTATTGCCCACCACAGTTAAGATCCAGAAACCTCTAGATTTCTCCAGAAATTTCCAGCTACTCTCAGGCAACTCTCACCAATCCCAGGGATCCCTCTGGTGCAGATTCTCTGCTGCCAGCCGAGGAGAGAGGGAGAAGCTCAGCTTTTGAGGCAGGTGAGGAGTCCCAGAGGGGTGAGAGGAGGCCAGATGCTCCCAAAGGCCAGGGGTGTGCGGGAGGTCACATGCCCGGACTGCCGCAGCCCCGCCCCACCCTGAGACCATGGGAGGGGCATGTGGGTGTTGGGCAGGGTCTGGGGTTAAATCCTGAGCGTGTCAGCATGATTCCGTCTCCCATGTGCACGGACACAACCCGGGGGGCTCCAGCCCAGCGTTTCCGCCTGCTGGCAACATGTAGATTCCTGATTGCAGCCCTGCTGACTTTGCCTGGGCCTCCTCATGGTTCTCCAGCTCAGCTCCCAGAGACGTGGGGACATGATCCGTCGTGGCAGGGATAAATAGATGTTGGTACAGTCCTCAGTGGAGCACTAAACAGCAAAGAGAACGAACCTCTGCATCCCCACCCAGCAGTGTGGAGGAGCCTCACAAACCGGAGGCGAAGAGAGAGAAGCCAGACGCGGGAGAAGGCACGTCACGCTCATGAGAATGCAAAGCAGGGGAAGTGGAACCTGAGCTGGAAACCAGGCCAGCGCTTATCCTCAGTTCAGGGGCCCAGTGACCGCAGCAGGACAAGAAGGGGCTGCTTATCATGTTGTTTCTTAACCTGGATGCTTTGTTACACGGAGGACTTGTGAACTGTGAGTCATGGGTGCATTATGGAAATTCATCAGGTTGTACACGTGCTTCCAGGTCACCTCCCTGGATGCCTGTTTATGCTGCATTTTGATGGAAAGTAAAAGGGAGAAGTCAGAATAGGGTAGAGCCTGGTAGAGCCCAGTGGTTCCCAACTAGATATCTGCCCAGTGGGCAGGTCATTAACTCCCCGCTCCTGCGTTGTTCCAGTCAAGGGCTGGCCCACTACCCACATTCCATCTACATTTCACTGCCCTCTTCTGCAGTAATTTTACAGAAACGGTCGTCAAATGCCCGGTTGATGTCTGTTCAGAGACAAGGCTTCTGGGCTTGGGATGGGGGAGGTATGTATGGGTTCTCTTGTGAGGGGGTGATGAAATAGTCATTTGAAGGTGACGGAGGAGGCAGATGACCAGTCTCCCAAGAGAGGGAAGAACACCCAAGGTGCTGCCTGGCTGTGCTCCTGGTTAGGAGCCAGCCACCTTGGGAGATGAGCCCACATGGGGGAGGGTCCCACATGGTGGGACATTTGAGGGGATGCCAGGAACCAGGAGGTGGCCATGCTTATGGAACTGGAGAGCGGCTGGGAGCTGAGGGGAGTGTGTGGCTTCCCCAGGGAAGGGGGTGGGCCCCTGGGGACCAGCAGACAGGCTTTGAGGAGCTTTCCCCCAGACCCCTCCCTCTGGGGACAGGAAGGGCACCCTCACTAACCCCCTTCCCGGAGCCCAACTGCGCCCACCCTGTGGGTTTTCTCTCAGCCTCTGCTCTACCCTTCCCAAAGAGAGGCGGGGGTGGAACAGATTTGGCACCTGGGGCGGACACCTTGTGGTGTGTCATCACATTTGACCTTGGGATTTGCTCAATTCATAGGTCGATCGCTAGAAACCTGAGTGCTATTTCTGAAACTTTTTCTTAGTTTTTAAACAATATCCATGGTTAGAAATACATCTGATATCATGCGTTAGCACACTGGTGCAAGGACACACGCGCACAACTCTGGGAAAGAGTTTCATGAAGCAGTACCTTCTCGTATTCCCTGTCACTCTGATCCATTCCATCAACAAGAAAATCAGGTCATGACCTCACAGACCGCCATGGATCTGGTCCCCCAGTTGGAGGTTGTTCCTTTTAAAGCTCAGACCTACATGCAGTGTGCTCCCCAGACACACAGTTTCAACCCCATCTCACCTCCTAATGGGGTGAAGGAGATTACAGCCCTGTTCCACCCATTGCTCATCATGAGGCCTTGGATGGAAGCGGTTTAAGAGCTGTCTCATTCTCCAGGGAAACAACAGGAATTACTGTCCCATTTTATAGATGAGCAAACCGAGGCTCAGAGGGCACAAAGGGACTTGCACAAGGAATGGGCGAGTGTGAACTCCAGGCTTCCTCCTGCACAGGTTCTCAGAGCTGTCAGGCAGGAGACACCGTCGTCAAGAGACGAAGGCCTAATCCCAGCAGCAACCATCCATGGCTGGGGGTCTGGACATGCTGCGCGCGGCAGGGCCTCCCCACAGCCGCAGAGCCAGGGCCTGGGAGACACTGGCCACTCGACTTCCCATCTGTGGTCTTAGCACTGCCCCTGCCCTGACGGTGTGCTTCCCTGGAAGACACTCGTGGAGAGCCAGGAACCCAAGTGGCCAGGTGTTCTGCTCACACTGGTGCTAAGAGTGTGGGTGAAAGAGCACCTGGCCTGGACACCAGGCCTTTCCAATTCCTGGTGACCCTGGGGCAGGTTGTGCATGCTCTCAAGGCCCTAGTTCTCCATCTGTGAAATGGGTGTAACGGCACCTCCCTCCTAGCGGTGCCGTGAGGGGTAAACAAGATTGTTCACAAGGGCTCAAGACAGTGCCAGGCCCCACGGTCATGTCTCCTCCCACAACTGCCTCAAAGCCCAACCAGGCTTGGACCCCTGGGCAGTGCAGGCCTGACTGATGGCTGAGGGAGTCTGGGGCACATCATTTCCCTTTTCTGACGCTTTGTTTCTTCAGAAATGAGGAGAAGGTTTATTTTATTCAAAATTTAGTGAACTAAAAAAAATGCGGGAGGGCCCGGGCAGCCTTCCACTCAGAACCTTTTCAGTGGGAGCTGTAAACAGGGCAAATTGACTGGGGACTCACCACAGCAGCGATGTTTTCATGGTAATATTTGTAGGTGAAGCCCACTTGCAGCTGGATGGCGGCCAAAGCTTCCAGGACAGAGGCACCAAAGTAAAACAGGGAGGCGATACAGTGGTAGGCTGCATCCTGCAGGGTGAGAAAAGGCCACTAGACAGGTGGGGCACCCGGATATGGAGAAGTGGGGCAGCTGTGGTCCCAGCAGGGCCCGTCCACCCCTCAGATGACGGGGGACCCACCCCAGGACCAGGTCCCCCTTTGACACCCCCAACCCTGCCCCCTCCTCAGAGACATTGATTAACCAGAGCTGCCGAGCTGAGTTATCTCACTGGTTTGGGGCCAGAGTAAGGACTTTGATGGAGGAAGGATACTGCTTTCCCTTGAGGTGGGATCTAGTAAGGGGTGGGGAGGTGGCCCTTTGGGATTGGTAGAAATTGGTTCTGGACCTGAGAAGTGTCAGCTGCAGTCAGCCCCCAGTTCGGGTGTGGCCTTGGTGGCCAATACAGAGTGAGAGGTTCAGGCCATTTTCACTGTTGTGTTGTTGTTAGCTTTTTCTTGGGGGGAGCCGGGGATTGGGGCTCCAGGTATGTTTTAAAAGCAAAAAGGCACTAGAACAGGTTTTTGAGTAGTTATGATTTGGAGGTGGTTTCTAAGGTCTAGGTTGGAGGCCCTTTGAGACTAAGAGGCCTGGCTAACAGCCCCACCCCCTTCCAGGGGAGGTAAGGGCAGGTGGCCCACGTGTAAGTTTACCCCCTTCAGGGGCCTCAAAGCAGAATTCATGTGCAAGAGCGATCACAGGCCTTCCCTCTTCCTGGGCCAAGTCCCTCTCTGGTGACCCTGCTCTAGAAGGTGGTGACTGAGAGCTGGGCAGTGAGTGTGGCCTCACGCTGGGCAGCCAGGACCAGCCCCCAGCACCCTGTCGCCCCCCGCCCCCGGAATGGAAGTCAGCCCTTCTGGGTGGGAGATGCCAGCTGGCCCCTGGCAGGTGCAGGAGGTACAGGGAGGGTTGTTGGGCTGCCGGTTTGCATGAAAAGGGCGTTCACCCGGGAGAAAGCAGAGCAGACCCACAGAGGATCAGGCAGTGACAGTGACAGTCCGCTTCTGCCTTTCGCCTCTGCCCGGCCTCCTGCGGCGGGGAGCCCTGGGCTGCTATGGGCAGCTCGGATCTGAGGGCCTGCCCGGCTCAGCCTTGGTGCATGGGTGGGAGACGTGTACAGGGCACCTCACCCAGCACTGGCAAAGCCAACCTGCCAGGGGCGACGCTCCAATGCCGCACCCCACCCCCACCCCCACCTCAAACATCGCAGGACTGGGACTCACCAGGGTGATCCAGGAAGTCCTGCTGCCGTGGGCACCAATTAGATACAGGAAGAGCAGTAGAGTGGTGGCTATGAAGCAAGACACAGACGTGAACATGACCCAGCCCTGGATCAGTGGGATGGGCACGTGGGACGAGGCAATCAGGATCCACACCAGCCCCCCAAAGACCTGCAGAGGGAGGGAGAGAAGGGGTGAGGGTCAGACCAGGAGAGCCCACACCCAGGTAGGACCAGACCCAGAGGTCACGCTGGGGAACCGGGGGCGCTCTATAAATGGTAACTCAGTTAATCCTCACAACATCCCTGTGAGTGTGGTACTGACCCATTTGTGAGATGGGGAAACAGAGGCATCTTTGAATTAAAAATTTGTTATCCCCCCAAAAAAAAAAAAAATTTGTTATCCCTAGAAAGGACTTAGGCCATCCAGTGTTTTTTAGTAGAAGGGCAAACTCTGAGATTATATCCTTCCTAGTATTTTTTATAGACAAATATCCTTTTTGTTTTATTTTGGCCACGCTGCACAGCTTGTGGCCCAAGGCTTGAACCCGGGGCCATGGCAGGGAGAGCACTGAGTCCTAACCACTGCACCACCAGGAAACTCCCCCAAATATTCTTTCTTTTATAAAATGGTAGTGGCCAGCTGATTCTTTTGGTCTTTACTTGGCAAAACAAATTAGCCATACTATATCATTAGCATTTAAGAAAAAAACTTGACCTTTAAATCCCCAAGTCCCAGAAGTTCTCTGACTTTTGGAGATGGGGTTGGAGTGGGGAGGGCCCAGGTCAGCCTGGTCTCCTCAGAGGTGGGAGAAGCATTCCTCCCCCTGTCATTATCCAGAAGACATCCCACTTGGTGTCCTCAGGGCCAGGGAGCCCCATGTTTTCAAGAGAAACATAAGGACAGACTTGGGGTTCATAATCTCAATGGTATAGTCCGGCTCCCCCTGTGGACAAGGTACAACCCAAGCTGGAATTTCCTGTACTTGTCTTCCATTCTCCTTGTCCCTCTCCATCCCAGTGAAGTCACCTCAGCCTCCTCCACCGACCCCACCCAGAGAAGGACTGGGCTGGGACACGGGTGGAGATAGTCACAGGGTCCAAGGTACTGCAGAGCTTAGCGCCATCCTCCTGAGGGTCTGGGGGCTGAGGACGGGCTGCCCTCCTAGCCCTGCATTCCCTGGGGTGTAAATGCATGTGGTACCCTGACCTTGTCTCCCTGCACCTGCTGCCCACTTGCTGGGTAAGAGATAGCACTTCCCTAGGTGTTCTCTGAGCCTCTTAGCTGAGAAGCTTCAGGAGACCATCACATTTGGGTAGAAAAATCAGTGCAGTGAAGAATCTGGAGTTATCGAAACCAAGTTGGGTCTGATGAATCATATGTGGGCATCTCTGATCAGAAAATTCCTCTACTGATGACTGAGAGGCAGTGGGACACACTTTCCAACTTAGAATAAGTGGAGCAAAATCGATTAAATAAAAATCCTCAGACTGCTGTAGAGTAAGATGTGTGTATAGATTCATCCATAGTTGCCTTTAAGATCAAACAGATTGCTGGGACATTTTCATAAGGGACGCTTAACAGAAGGATGTGATCGTGCCGATGGCTGAGACAGACTTGGATTTAGAAGGCACGAGAGTGTGGCATGGAGAAGAGGGTGGAACTGGCTTGCCCATCTTGGGAGCAGAGGGCTGCTGGCACACGGCGTGAGGGGGCCTCTCCACGGAATCCGCTGGAGGATGCTGTAGCATGTGGTTCCACCTCTCGGGCCCTGGCTTCCTCCACTGTAAATGGCACTTGGCAGCTCACTCCGCACGTTGCCGGCTGGTGCGAACCGCCTGAAACTGTGGGCGTGAGTGTGAAGCTTCTGGCCCTGTGCCCCCTCGCCACCCAACAGCAGAGGGAAGTCTGCTCACCCAGGATGCCGGCAGCCCAGTGCAGACAGACGTAGAGTCAGCCAGTGACAGCGCAGGACGATTGGGCAAGGCAGTCCCGACTGGGACACGGCCCCAACTGAGTCTTGAAGGGAGAAGTGGACTTAGGCCAGAAGGTCAGGACGAGGCTTTCCAGGGGAGGAAAGGGTACATGCCAAGCCCAAAGGATGCTGCAGCAGCAGTGAGGGCTCGGGAAGGCCGTGAGTTGGCACGAGGTTGGGGAACAAGGAGTGGCAGGGAGTGCGGCTTGAGGAAGGGTGACCTTCACACAGGACTGATCGTTGGGCCACCTCAAAGGCGTGCCAGGCCCTGCTCAGTGGAAAGCCGAGATTCAACATGAATCACGGGGCAAAGCCAGTGCCTGCCTCACTCCACCTACAAAGTTTGCAGAGAGCAAACAGAGCAAGTACAGCACCCACACCTAGGAGATAAGGCATCCCAGGCAGGGAGCAGTCCACTGCGCCCTGGCCTCAGAACCCTACTGGCCAAATATTTGTCAAGAGCAAAGGGGTAGGTGAGGGTTCAAGCACTTCCCTTCCTAAAGAGAACCCGAAGGGGCTCCCAGCTCTCAGGAAGCACGCTGAGAGGCAATCGTTTTGACACATCAGTTACACAGGTGGAGGCATGGCCCCAGTTTCCGTTCATCTCTGTCAACAGGCCAGATTCCCACCACCCTCACCTGCGCCCAGGTCACCGTCTTGCATAACATCTCTTAGCTGAGTGGCCCGAGAGTCACCAGACTTGAGCTCGCTCTCTGGGTCCCAGATCCCCACGCTAGAAAACGGGGGTGGGGCCTGGACTAGGGCTCAGTGGTCCTCAGCCCTCACTCTGCACCGGAATCGCCTGGGTCACCTCGAAAACCCCAGTGCCCAGGTCTCATGCCAAGGAGAGAAGCAGAGTGATAGGACAAGAAGCAAACATCCCAGGCTCTTTGCCAAAGACTTTGGAGTATGTTTCCATAACACAAGCGGTCCATGGATGGAGTTTTGGTAACTCCTGTCAAACAAGGAGAAATGGTTCCTGTCTCCAGCGTCCAGCAATGCCGGCCAAGATGCCTCTCCAGTTCCTCACTGGCTCTGATACAAAGTTTCCTTTCCTCTCCTTAAGCCTCCATCCCTGTCTTGCTCTGAACGTGAGAGTCGCTCGTCCTTGGGTGTCCTCTAGACATGGGGACACAGCCTCAGTATCCATGAATGGGGTGGAGCTGGGGATCTGAGGCCTCTACCCACCCTGGTGTTCCAGGCCTGAAAACCGCCCATCTTTCATTCAGTGTGCTTGTGGAGGCTGAGCAGAGGTGAAGTTCTGTAAGAACCAAGGATATTGTACAAATCCAGACAAAAAATTTCCAAAGACTTAAAAAAGTTTTAATCTGTGGTCTACCCCATCAAATGATTTTTGTGAAAACAATTTCCTCAGGAGATGGTCTTGGGGAAGGTCTCACGTGAACTCAAGAGTAGGTTCTTTCTTTTCTTTTCTGAATTAATCCAGAGGAGGCAGGCAAGGGTGGTTAAGGGTGTAGACTTCAGAATTACTGAATCTGAATCAGCTCTGCCACATTTTGCTGGGTCACTGGTTGTCTCTGGGCAAGTTACTTCCTCTCTGGTCCCTATCTGAAAAATAGTGATAGCAGGAGTGCCCACCCAATGGGACCGGGGTGAAATGAGTTTATATCTACAGGTGCCTGGCACACGGCGAGTGCTCTAAGTACTTGCTGTTATAACTGACGTACGATGGGCGAAGCCTCTCCTGTAACCACGTGAAAACCCCAGTAGGTCAAGATCTCAACTTGCACAATTATCCCCCCCAGACCTTGTGGGGACACAGAATTTTAAAATAACTTCAGAAGCATCAAAAAGAGAAAAACCTACAATCTCCCAGAAATCAAAAGCTGAGGAAAATGTGTCTGCCTCTGCCAAAGGGAACACAAAGGACATAAAAATATGCGAAAGCCTTCCTTCCAACAATGAGCTCTGGTTACAAAAGTGGGAAAAGGACTCCTCCGGCACATTCTTGAGATTGGTAGGGTGTCTCCATTGCTTGTGCAGGGCTGAGAGCTCTGGGTCCACAATTGTCCAGTGTTTTTGCAGCAGGACTTGGATCATTGAGTTCAAGGCAGAAGGATCGCTCAAATTCTCTGAATATTTTTCTGGGGCTCATTTTACTCTGTCAGGGTTGCCACAAGCAGGCAGTCTTCCCATAACAAGGCAAGACGTGACCCAAGGAGGACGTCCACGTGGGGCTGTTCACACACACACCCGGTAGTAAGTCCCTCGGGGCCCAGTGTCAGAATTCCCAAGCTCCGAGGGCACAGTGTGGTCTTGAAGGGCACATGTATGTGAATAGGAGCTTGTGCCCTGAACTCTTGAGAAGGAAACTGGCCACAGAACACAGGTGGCGCACCCAACCCTGAGCAGTCCTGCTACTTTGGTCAGGTGGGCAAAAATCACCTCCCCAGGAGGGAGAAGAGAGATGGACACACCAATGAGACTTGTCCCGGCTGCCGAGAGCTCCGAGCCCTTAGGTCCTCTCCCAGGGCCACCAGGAAGAGCAACTCCAGTTTGTGTTTCTGGAAGTGTCTCTATCCACTGAACTCTTTTGGCAGTCAGGGGTCATTGCAATGCTGGGAGGGCCTATGCAGGTGACTTGGCCAGTAGAGTAACGGTGTTCCAGGAGAAGCAGCAGTCCCAGCTCTGAGCCTTGTTTGACTAAAACAATCAGTCATTCCGTGAGGTAGAGCAGAGGGCGTTTTCTTGTGCGTGTGTGTCTGGAGGCTGAGCTACTGCAGGGAAGGGAATAGGCACCAAGTCAAGAGGACTTAAGCACCAGGCAGCAGGAGAGTATAGAGAGAGGGAGATCAGAGCACTGAAACCTTCCCCAAGACCCACGAAAAGGGGTCTGAGGGGGAGGCTGGGGGCTCTTCCTGTTCTGAAAAGCAGAGACAGCAGGAAGCAAACACTAGTTGTCATGTGAGCCCCACCACCCTTGTATGGAGGAACTGGGCTCCCAGCAAGTCAAAGGAAAGCCTTCCTTCACCTGCTCACTTACTCAGCCACCCATTCATTCATTCATTCACTTATGCATTTAACAGATGCTGAGAGGAAATGGCAGCACTGGGGGCAGGTACGTCCAGGGAGACAGACTTTATTCAAAGACACACTAGTAAATGGAGCCCATCTCTCCCATCCTGGCCTCTCTCCTCCAGTCTTGCTGCCAAGCCCCACTCAAGCAACTCTGGGGCCACCAAGGGCAAAGGCAGGTCCTGGTGAGTGTCGGGGCCCCAGTGAGGGTGACCAGCTAATCACCTCTGCCCAGGAGAGGGAAAGAGCCCAGATATTTGCACAGCGTCCTCTCCTTGGACCTCATGGAGGTATCTGGGGCAGGTCAGAGATTCTCTCTGTGGGGACCCTCTCCCCCTCTGCCAACTGAGGAGTCTGACCTCTGAGTCTACTCCCATGGTGAACACCAGGGGTGCTTCTGAGGCTTCGTGACTCAGTTTACCTATGCCAGGTGCTCTGCCCTCCTGGTCCCATTGTCAGCAGGCTCCTTCCTTCTGGGGAACCATCATTACATGACCCTCCCAATATAGACTTAGATAATGTCCCTTTAATCTGAGGGTGAGACCAGGACTCAGGGGACCTTGAGTCTGTTTGTGAAGAGGAGGATAGAGGTCTGGGATTCAAAAAGACAGGGTGTGGGTTCACGTCTGTAGTTGATATTAACAGGGTGAGTGTGGACTGGGAAGTGGCCTCCTGTCCAGGCCTGAGTCCCTCTTCCCTCAGGGGAGTACCCACCCCCACCCCCCATAGCACTGGTCATTAGCATGCGGGGGTACTTCTCCCCCTTCCCCCCGTCCCTCTCTTTCTGGCCCCTCCCCTCCCAGCCTGACTGTATTCTAATAGGAACCAAGGCTCCAGTGTGGAATTTCAGGTCAGCTGAGACTGGCTGTGTGGCCCTTTTTCTCACTGCACATGCACGTCAATGTGTGACGGCTGGTGACAAGGCTTTTCTTTTAGTTCCTACATGTATGTTCTAGGTCCTAGGACCTTGGTGTATTAAAATGATTCAGCACAAGGGTTGTTTTGCCCCAGCGTGAACCGAATGTTTTTCACATGGTGGGAGGGACAGAGAGCCTTGGCTAAGTGTGGCAGAGAATCAAGGCCACTACATTACCCTAGGAAGTAGTTATGCCACTAGAAGCTACCCATCCAGAAGCTACCAGGAACCACAGCTTCCCACCACAATGCAGAAGACAGGTCAGAGCCCCACGATGCAGAGAGTACCAGGGCCCTGCTTCATGCTCTGAGGAATAATCTGGAACCCGTGAGGAGTTGGCCCACACCTCCCCAAGGCATCAGTGCTTCAGGGACCAGGGCTGTCATTCACCTGCTGTCCTCACATTCATGAGCATCCGGAGAGAACACCTGCTGGGGCATCTCATCAGTGCCTGACCCTGGTGGCCTCTGGTCCAAAGCACCAAGTCCAGGGACCTATACTTGAGAGCCAAGAAGAAGCGCAGCTGGGCTTGTATCAGGGGTGGAAGCCAGGGCTCAGCACGGAATCCAGGGGGAGTCAGTCCCCAGCCCCCATCCAGGTCCAGACTGGCTGGCCCCATCCTGCCTGGAGGCAGGCCCCAGGTGGCCCAGTTCCCATGCCCAGCCCTTCCCTCAGATAAAGTGTCCTGAGTCCAGAGCACAGCCAAGCTCTTCCTTGGGTAAAGAAGATGTGGTACATATATACAATAGAATACTACACAGCCATTAAAAAGAACGAAATAATGCCATTTGCAGCAACATGGATGCAACTAGAGATTGTCATACTAAGTGAAGTAAGTCAGAAAGAGAAAGACAAATACCATGTGATGTCACTTACATGTGGAATCTAAAATAGGGCACAAATAAACCTATCTACAAAGCAGAAAAAGACTTACAGACTTAAAGAATAGACCTGTGGCTGCCAAGGGGGAGGAAGGGAGAGGGATGGACTGGGAACTTGGGGTTGGTAGATGCAAACCATTACATTTAGAATGGATAAACCACGAGGTCCTACCGTATAGCACAGGGAACTATATCCAATCTCCTGGGATGAACCGTAATGGAAAAGAATATTTTAAGAAAGAATGTCTGTATGTGTATAACTGAGTCACTTTGCTGTACAGCAGAGATTGGCCCAACGTAAATCAACTATCCTTCAATTAAAAACAAACAAAACAAAACACAAGCCATTCCTAAGGCTCTGCAGAACCAGCCTTGGCTGGCAGCACAGCACATGTCCCCAACGCGCCCTGGCAGCCAGCATGGAAGGAGTGGGTGCAACAGCCATCCTTTGTCCTGGCCTGACTTGAGTGTGAGCTGTGCCTTGCAGGGGCATCTGGAACCTGCCCACTCTCTTCTGAAAGCACTCGGACAGAGAGGGGGGCCCATCTGCGTCGAGTTGGGGGTGACCTATGGAAAGCGTAGAAGCAATCTTTTTCAAGGCAGCTTGGTTGTGACGACATATGCATGAGGATCCTGGAGCTGAGCTGCGTCATCACGCTTAGTGGTTTCCAGAGAACAGTTCAGTCACTGACTTCGGATCAAAGCAGGCCTCCCATTCTTGAAAACCTGGAAAGTCACTTCTCAGCTCCAAGGACAAAACCCTGAGAGACCTCTACCTATAATTCTTCCCCTCCCTTCAGAGAAGAGGAAAGGAGAAAACCCAGCAGCACCCTTACCTCCTTTTAAACAGCTCCAGGGAGGGGCCTGCAACACGAGGAGAGACACAGGGCCAGGAGTCAGTGGGCACAGCCAGGGAAGTGAGGCTCAGCCACCGTCCTGCACTGGCGGCAGGGCCGGCTCGTACTCTCTGGTGACTGTAGGAGAGGTCCCTGGCTGGGGCAGAATGAAAGTTTCCCCAGGAGCAGAGAGGGTGCTTCCGCCGAGCCCAGGAGAACCTCAGGGCACCTGGCTTCTTGCCCAAGCCTTTCACTGAGAGCTGTCTCCAGTATCCTGTCTCCCATTTAACGTTGAGGGGTAGACTGGCCTCCCGTCGACCACTCCAAACCTAGCTGGATGATGCGGGCCGTGCAGTGCTTATCAAATGCAGATTCTTGGGCCGGCCCAGGACCTAGTGACTCAGGAGCTCCAGGGTGTTTTTGACAATAAGGCCTAGGCAGCTGTGAGCTCCCCAGTGGCTCCGAGCTGTCCCTTCACTCCCTTGGGGGGAGAAGAGGGAACCAGGCCTTGCCCAGGGCTGCCAGGTGGGCAATGTGGTCCCTTCTGCTGTAGACGGAAGTTCATCGTGGATGTTTGGGTGAATGCAGGAACCTGCGAGAGCTCTGCTGTCACTGCAAGAAGTGCCACTGGAGATGGAGGTACCAGGCGAGCTGCCTCCCCTCTCTGAGCCTCAGTTTCCCCCCACCTCTTGAAAACTATGTTTCTGTGATTCTACATCTCTCATCTCCTAGGGGTCCTCATGCTGCCTTCCCAGTGTAGCCAGAATGTGGACCACCCGTCAGAAAAGTGCTTTGTCATCCTACCCTCCCCTGCCCTCCCAGTCCCAGGACTTTTCTGGTCACTCTCAAATAATAAAAAGTCCCCAGTCACTTTGGGTCCTAGAAGCAGTCTCATTTCAGTAACTACTATGTCCAGTTCACTGTAAGAATCGACACTGCCGGCTGATTCCAGGTGGCTTCCAACTCCCACCCCCGCCCCCCAAAGGGCACACCCTGAGGTGCGCACACTCTTTCCAAAGAAATGTTCTCTCAAGATCCAGCCATTCTATCAGCGGCTCCATCTCTAGCAGGCTGGGGAAGAGGCAGTTGGGTTAAAGATTATTACATAACCTGTTTTCAGGTATCCCCTTCACAAGTTTCGAAAGGGAGGCGTCTCTCCCGGCACTTGGGGAGACCAGAGCTGGCCAGAGCTGAGACAAAAAACATCCTATGTTAACATCCCATTTTCTGAACATGTCCCAAGTGTCCCGAAGCCCCTGGCTTAGAGGGAAGACGACGATGGGGAGACAGAGCCTTGGCTCCAAAAGGAAAAATGTCCTTGGGTGGCAGTGGGGGAACAGGCCAGAAGCAAAGCCCTAGGGGGAGTTGTTGTGGGAGGGGGGACACTGGGCGTTCCACCTGCACCTGAATGGGGGTACACCTGTGACCCCACCGCCTGCAACAGCGGCATGGCCTCTGCGGCTCTGGGGTGCTCACGGAGGCAGGGTCACACCACCTGGCTGGGCCTGCCTTCCCCTTCCTGTGAAGACCCTGCAGCTCTCGGAAGTCAGGAGCTCAGGGGTAGGGGTGCAGGGCCAGAGTTGAGCTGCCCTGCGCCAGCCCGAGCTACCAGCCTTCCCTGCTCTGTGGGCATGTCTTGGGAGCTGGGCAGAGCTCCACCCTCAGTCCTGGAGGCTGAAAGTTTGGCATCTGCACCTTCCAGGCTATTGGGAGGTCAGGCATGAGAATACAGACTGGGAGTAATCAACGACTCGCTGGACCACAGAGTTAAAAAATAATCAAGCATTTCACACCCTCTGGACTAGCAGAAAATTACAAAATCTGACTCTACCAAGTGTGGCAGGATGAGGAACAATGGAGACTTTCATAAGCCGCTGGTGGGGTCAGGAAGTTATACAATATGGGGACCCTCTTTACGAAAGCATGCAGAGTGAGTCAGAGTCTTGGAAGGGTCCTGAGCAAGTGGGAGCCCTGAGCTTAATTAGCTTCATCAGCTTCCTGGAAACTTCTCTTCTGGCTGTGTACGTTGTAACCCTTTTGGATATCAGTGTGCTAACGTCTGGGAAAACAAGGGTGTGCATTCCCTATGACCCAGCAAGTCAAATCTCTGTGTGTTCCCACAAGAAATTCCCAAAAGGAAAGAGGCAAATAAAAGGATGTTCTTTGGCGGTTCCATCTGCGCTATCAAAATGCCACACATTGGAAATTGCCCAAGTGTCCATCAATAGAAGACTGAATAAACAGTGTCAACATGTATAAAGCTCAGAACAAGGTTGCATGAAAAGCATGTTGCAGAAGGATGTGTACGGGGTGACAGTACTTTCAGAAAGTGAGAAAATATATAAAACCACACCGTGTGTAGTCATAGATAGTTAGGGGTGCAGTAAAGGTCTAACCTTGAACACACATTCAGCCCAGGGGTCGTCCTGAGGCTGGAGGGAGGAGAGGTAAGGTAAGATAATAGCAAAATACCCAGGGGGCTTAGATGTCATCTGAAAGCCCTATTTCCTTAATACTGAGAGTAAATAAGGCAAAATATTAAGATTTGACAAAGTTGAGTGTTAATTACGTGGATGCCTATTGAAGTATATATACTTTTCTGTCATTTTTGAAATAGTTCTTAATTTAAAAAGTTTGATTTGAAGTTGGTACAACAGAAAACTAACCATTTAAAATGGACCAGTTCGATGGCATTTAATACACTCACGATGTTGTACAACCATCACCGCTAACTCCAAAACCTTTTCATCACCCTGAAAGAAAAGCCCATACCCATTAAGCTGCTCCCAATTTCCCTCTCCTCTCAGCCCCTGGCAAACCACCAATTTGTGTTCTGTCTCTATAGACTTACCCATTCTGGACATTTCAGATAAATGCAGTCATACACTATGTAACCTTTTGTGCCTGGCTTCTTTTACTTAGAGCAGTGTTTCAGTGTTTATCAACCTGTATCAGTACTTCATTCCTTTCTACAGCTGAATAATATTCCGTTGCATGGAATATTACAGTTTGCTTATCCATTCACCCGTTGATGGGACATTTGGGCTGTTTCCACCTGTTGATTATTGTGACACACATATTCATGTACCTGTTCAGGTCAGGGCAAGAGGAGGAGGGTGTGCTAGAGTCTTTTGCATGAAGCCCGATTAACACACTTTAAAAAAAATTTATTTATTTATTTGACCATGCCGTGTGGCTTGCGGGATCTTAGTTCCCCGACCAGGGATTGAACCCGGGCCCCTGGCAGTGGAAGCACAGAGTCCTAACCACCGGACTGCCAGGGAATTCTCAACACACTTTCTTATGATTCTTGTTATAATGCTCCCCAAACAGCTACAAAGGCAGAGTAAAAAACTCATTAGGGCAACTCAAGAGATACGAGCAAGTCATTTTGTTGCTTAAAAATCTCTCTGCCCCATCTCACCTCTAGCCATCATCACTTACAGTCACCAAATTCTGCCTTTGTAAATACAGTAGCCTCTGAAGAAACCACCTATTACTCATTTTCAGGCTAAGTGCGACTGGAAGCGCAGAGATGAGCCATTTGGGGAAGGAATGTTCCAGTGACTGCAAGCCCCTTCCACTCTGGGCCTGGGTGTCCCTACCTATAAATGGTGTGGCTCAGCTTAGAGGTGTCCAGGGTTTCTCCTAGATGTCACTTCCTTGATATGGTGCCATCAAGCAAACTTAACCCCCGCTTCCCTTTCCCCCAACCCTCCATGGATGACAGAACCTGATCCCTTTGTTGTTCACACCCTCCCTGATCGTCAGGAGATAAGAAGCTGGGGTCCCGTTTTTAAACAGGCTTGGACGTTTTCTTTTCCAGCTGACTCTCCAGGCAGCCACTTCTGCGGTGGGGATGCAGGGAAAGGAGTCTCGGAGCCCGTGGAACGGCACCCACAGAAGAAATACCGCACCCGCTCCCCCCACCCCCTTAGGTGAGGCCCTGGGGCCCTGGGGAGTTTAGGCTGAAGGCGGGTCTGAAGCCTCCCGGCAGTGAGCACTTCACAGGAGCCCAGAGTAGGAAGCGCTTTCCTGCAGCCGTGCGAGGCTGTGCGGCTCCAGTGTAAGGAGGGACCAGCCGCGGTGCAGAGGTCTACAGACTGCTCAAAGTCAGCCAAGGCCGGGGACGCCTCTCACAGGTCCCTCTCCCCTCGCACACCCCACACTGGGCACCATGGCTGTGGCGGAGCAAACAACAGCGTGTTTTATTAGTTCCAGATCAAAGTTGTCGCAAATACCTTCACCAGAGACGTTCAAGAGAAAATAATCCGGATTCGGCTCCTCCTATGACACCAACCCAATCTCCACACTTCGCTTGGTAATCCTCAGGTTTCTTTTGATGATTTTTAAATTTTGAAGCAAAATCCTAACCCTGGAAAGAGCTGGGCCCCTCTACAGGGACGTCGCTCTCCAATAAGGGCTTCCTCTGCTCGGCCCATGGGAGACAGGTCGGGAGCGCAGCATCGAAACCGGCGCGCAAAGAGTGGACCGGGGCCGGCTTCGGGTATCTGACCCGTGTTGCGAGTTCGTTTTTTCCACCTAAGTCTTGGAGACGGTTTCCCCATGGCCGTTAGCTAGAAGGGGCCAAAGTATTACTGCGGGGTGGGCGTGCGGGAGAGTCTTTCCTCCCCGGGCCCGGCTACCGAGGCTCAGGGACCCTCGCTGCTTGCGGATCAGTCGGCGCGCTGTACGGATCCCCCAGGAGAGCGCGCGGCACGACCCATCCCATCCCGCCCTCCCAGGCGCGGGCGCGGGGCGCGCCAGCCACTCACAAACTCGAAGATGAAGAGCAGGTCCGGGAAGGTGGTGAAGACCGCGAAGCCGCTAGGCAGGCTGCTGCCGCCCGACGCCGCTGAGGGGGCCATGCTGGTGGGCTGGCGACGGCCTCGGAACAGGACGCGCGCAGCTCTGGCTGGCTCTGCGCTGAGCGCTCGCTTGCCCGGCGGAGCTCAGTGGCCAGGGCGCCCCCGCGCGCGGGTTAAGAGTAGGGGCGCCCCTGACGAAGAGGGAGGAGCCCCGGCCGCCGCCCGGCCCCCGCCCTAGACTGAGGGGCACCCCAAGGGACCTGCCCAGCGCCAAGGGCGCAGCCCTGAACCACCCCGAGGTTGGGGCGGGGGTTTGACTCCTGATGCCCAGGTCTGGGCGCCACCTCCGGGCGCCACCTCCCACCCGGAGCCAAAGCTACCACGATGAGGCGCTTCGCACACTTCGCACACTTTGCACTCTTTGCAGGTGATCGCCATTTCTTAAGAATGATCACCATCAACCACTATGCCCCCCAAACTCTCCACCGTGGCACCCCTCGGGTCACCACTGCTCGAACTGTTCTTAAGTTGGAGCTCTTTCATCTTTCTGCTGGGGTAGTTAATATGCATGACCTCTGGGTCCAGGCTCATCGTGAGACCAGTTCCCTGCCCTGCAGAGGCGGTGCTGAGACCAGCTCCGGCCACCCATTCCTTCTCCCTGCACCCTCAGAGCCCGGAGCCCGGAACGCTGCACCCCGGTCCGCATCACTCCGTGGTGGAGCTGCTGGGCGATGGATTAAGGACAGTCACCGCTGCCTTGGACCTTGGAGGGTGGAGGGGAGCCAGCATTGCTGAGGGACTACTAAGTGTCCAGCACTGCCATAGGCTCTTTGCACACATGACCTCATTTAATCCCACAGAGCCTTTCCAGTAGGTGTCACCCCACCTACAGGCTCAGAGTGGGGAAGGAACATGCCCAGGCCACATGGAGGGCAACTGGGCCTCTTGACTCTAGAAGGCAGACTGTCCCACTGCCTCCGTGCCCCCTGCATAAAATCCACACACTTGAAAACTATATCTGTGAGTCTGCTTCTTTTATGTTATATTCAATAGTTTGTTGTATTTTTTAAATTTCACATATAAGTGATATCAACAGTATTTGTCTTTCTCTGTCTGACTTACTTCATTTAGCACGTCTTCCAAGTCCATCCATGTTGCTGCAAATGGCAAAATTTTATTCTTTTATATGGCTGAGTAGTATTCCATTGTGTGTGTGTGTGTGTGTGTGTGTGTGTGTGTGTGTGTGTCTGTATCTCACATCTTCTTTATCCATTCTCTGTTGATGGACATTCATGTTGCTTCTATATCTTGGCAATTGTAAATAATGCTGCTATGAACATTGGGGTGCATGTATCTTTTCCAATGAGTGGTTTAGTTATACCCAAGAGTAGTGTCAGATGGTAGTTCTATTTTTAGTATTTTGAGAAACCTCCATACTGTTTTCCAAAGTGGCTGCACCAATTTACCTTCCCACCAACTGTGTATGGGCTTTCCCTTTTCTCCACATCCTCACCAACATGGATTGGAAGAATTAATATTGTTAAAATGGCCATACTACCCAAGGCAATCTAAAGATTCAGTGCAACCCCTATTAAAATACCAATGGCATTTTTTGCAGAACTAGAACAAATAATTTTAAATTTTGTATGGAAACACAATAGACCCTGAATAGCCAAAACAATCTTGAGAAAGAACAGAGCTGGAGCAATCATACTCCCTGACTTCAGACTATACTACAAAGCTACAGTCATCAAAACAGTATGGTACTGGCACAAAAACAGACACATAAATCAATGGAACAGAATAGAGAGCCCAGAAAGAAACTCACACACTTATGTTCAATTAATCTATGACAAAGGAAGAAAGAATATACAATGGAGAAAAGACAGTCTTTTCAATAAGTGGTGCAGGGAAAACTAGACAGCCACACATAAAAGAATGAAATTAGAACATTCTCTAACACCATATACAAAACTAAACTCAAAATGGATTAAAGACCTAAATGTAAGATAGGAAACCATAAAACTCCTAGAGGAAAACATAGCCAAAATATTCTTTGAAATAAATTGTAGCAATATTTTTTGGATCTGTCTCCTAAAGCAAAGGAAATAAAAGCAAAAATAAACAAATAGGACCTTAGTAATAAAACTTAAATCTTTTGCACAACAAAGACAACCATTGACAAATGAAAAGACAACCTACTGAATGAGAAAAATATTTGCAAATTATATGACCGATAGGAGTTAATATCCAACATATATAAACAGCTAATATAGCTAAAATAAATAAATAAATAAACCGATTTAAAAATGAGTAGAAGAACTGAATATACATTTTTCCAAAGAGGAAATGCCTACGGCCAAGAGACGTGAAAAGATGCTGATCACTAATCCAGGAAATGCAAATCAAAACCATGGTGATATGTCACCTCATACCTTTCAGAATGGCTGTCATCAAAAAGAACACATATAACAAATGTTGGCAAGGATGTGGATCCCTGCCTTTTTGAAGCTTACCCTAGGGAAAGGAGAGAGAGAGTTCAATCAAACACTGCATGATAAATGTGTAAAGGGTTTGGTGCTGGGAGGAGACTGCAGGGATCCTCAGGGGCACCCAGCAGCCCAGCCTGGCTTGGCCTAGGGCTGGAGGGAGCTTGTGGGAGGAAGTGACCCTTGAGTGAGTGTGCAGTGGTTAACTAGAGGGAGAAGGAGGCCTTCCCTACAGAGGAACAGCAGGCACAGGCCCTGGAGGATGGTCAGGCCCTGCTCCACATGCTGCAAGGGCTGCAGGATAAATAAGGGAATCCCTGATAGGGGTCAGAGCCACTGTGCTGGGGGAGAAGGGAGAAGAGCCATGGACGTCTAGGGCAGAAGGAAATAGGCACAGACGGTGGGTTCTGGGAGAAGAAGACAGGACAGATGCTGATAGGGGAGTCTGTGCAGGAAGAGGGAGGCAGGGTGCACCTGGAAGGGTCCTGGAGGCTGGAAAGTCTTTGATCTCTGTGGGGAGCAGGGTGTCTCCTGGGGCAGAGCTGGAAAGGCCAAGGGCAGGCTGGGCTCAGAGGAAAGGGGCAAAATCTAAAGAGTATTAAGCATACCTCAAGCTTAGTCATTTCCCCCTGTTCAGCCCTGAGAATAATCAGGTTCATGCTCTCTGCCCCAGAGAGGGGTGGGGACCCTGCCACTCTGCAGGAGAGCTCACTGCCTGCCCAGGGAGTTACACCTAGAGTTTGGCCCAAGTTGCCCAGGACATCAGGAGGCATCAGATGCACAGAGAGGGCTGGGCCAGTGGGTCCCCTGGATGCAGACTCACAACTCAAGCTGTGCAGGTTGGGGCTTGCAGGCTGCTCCCTGTTAAGCATGTCCTTTCCAGGTTTCACTTACAGCGCCTCTCAAATAGCCTTTGCCATGCAGCATGCTACTAAGACTCCGAAGAATTGCTGAGAAAACACTAGAATTTAGCAGGTGCATCCTGGAACAGCCTTGATCCTGGGCCTTTCACTCTCAAACTCAGGCTTCCTCCGAAGGCCTCCCCATGGGAACTGACCCCCTCTTGGATGACCAGGAACCCACCTTTTAGAGAAGCCACTTGCCTCCAGGTATTGAGAAACCTTTACCCTCCCACCTCCTGTGCCAGAGGGACCTTCCTTGTTATCTTTTCTCTGCATTTGTTTTCTTTTGGAAAAAATACACTTAAACTTAGAAAACATAGAAAGGAAAATTGTACTAATACTCCATGATTCTCCCAAATCAAGGCAACTATTCTCAGCTCTGCATGTTACCTTTTAGAAGTCATGAAGGGGCAGACTTGCTACCTCTCTGAGCTTCTGTTTCCACCTGGTGACTTGTCCGTTCATTCAACCTAAAATGTACCCTCAAAGTGCCACGCCCAAGCTGTCTGAGCACAAGTGACCAGGCTGGAGAGGGAGGTATATGTGGGAGCCTGGGTAGCGGAGGTGAGGCCATTGTACCTGGGAGCATTCCAGGTGGCAGCCATGACGGCCTTTGACAAGGCCATTGTGAGTTCTCCTCCAGGGAAGAGAGGGGATTCCAGCAGGTGCCCATGTTTCTTCAGTTCTTGGAAGGCTTGGTCAGTGCAAAGCACTTGGGACAGAGCCTAAAGAAACAGGGGTCCAGGGACCAGCCCATAGTTCTCTGAATCAGCGTAGGGACCCTCAATATCTGGGACAGCATGAATTCAGAAAATACAACAAAACTATAGAAAACCTCAACCAAGGGGAATTTGAAACTTGGTGCAGAAGAACGGCATGTCCTTATGAAGAGTAGTAGGAACTTGCTAATTCACCTTTCGGTGCTCAGTACTTACCACAGTGCCTGGTACATGTGAAGGGTGATGAGTGCTTGTTGAAGGACAGGGAGAGAGGGTGGGGGGAAGGAGGGACAGAAAGAGGGGGGGAAATTTTAAGCGTGCAGGCAGGTTTCTGGAAAGCCCAGGAACATTCAGCTTCCACAGGGGCTGTGTCCTACTGGCTTCCTGAACTTGCCAGGATGTGTGTCCTTTGGATGAATTGATTGCTATCACTGTAAACAGACCGGCTTTTCCAGATGTGGGGAACAGAAAGGAGGAAGAGCTCTTGGCTGCTCTAGGTCTTGGTCTATGACTCGGAGCAGCTAAGCCCTTGCAAGGAAGGGAGGGCGCCTGTCGCTGCTTCACCTGGATGACAGAGAAGGCTCCAGAGAGCTGCACCCAGAAGTGTGCAGGACACAGCCTGGCTGAACAGGGTGGACGGTGCCACAGCCCCTGGGGACGAGGCCTGGCCCTCATCTGACCAGCCCAGCTGTTTTGGGCAGCAGTCGTGACTGTGCAGAGCAGCCATTGCATCATGGGAGGTGCTTCAGACCCCAACTTAAACATCAGAAGGACCCGAATCCTGGCCTTACCAGGTTCTCTGAGACACGACATCCCCTCCCCACCTCTGGTCAGTCAATGGGAGGGAGCAACTCTGTGGGAAAGGACAGCCCATTCTCAGGAAGCCCTGTGACCACGTCCACTCCGAATAGGACAAGTCATCCAGACGCACGAGGGCTGTGTCCATTCTGTGGGAGGCCCTCTCAGAGCTGGAAAAGGCACAGTAGACATCCATGTGCTGACACAGGAACATGACCAGGAGAGCATAATTTGGAGGTGAAAAGAAGAAGCTGCAGACCAGTACGTAGAGACGTGAGGCTGAGGGTAGGAGAGAAATGACACTGTTTCTTGAATGGTGGACATGGAACATAGAACTTGTCGTTGGAGACCCCGTTCAGGAGGGCACATCTTGGCTCTGCTCGCTTGGGCTGCCTCAGGTCCTCTGGTTGTCAGTCCTCCTGCCTGGGTTTCCTTCCTGCAAGAAGGACCTGAGCGCTCAGGCATCTGGCTGTTCTGAACTGTGGCCTCTGGCTTTCTCTTCTGCATCTTGTGTTCCACGAAGACAGCCACGTACAGCCACAGCTGCACCCCTAATTTTATCACAGTCATGGCCCTCCCTCTGGTCCCATGTTGAATATACAATAGATACTTAGTGAGAGACCTTGGCGAGCCCTCAGCTTATAGAGTGTGAATGTGGAACTTGGGTTAAAAATCTCTCCTGAGAAGAAGAAGTAAATAGAAGTAGATAGAAATATACTCGCTGCAGCTTCAGATGAAGTGCTTGATTTCTTTGCCTTGGTTTGCTTGTCTACAAAATGGCAAGAGTAATCCCTCTCTCACAGGGATATTTGTGAATTAAATGAGGTAATATGTGTCAGGTGCCCTTTGCAGTGCCTGCCATGAGAATATGCTGCCGAATTCTGTTTGCTAGTATTTCGTTGAGGATTTTTCCATCGGTGCTCATAGGGGATATCAGTCTATGGTTTTCTTGTAGTGGCTTTGTCTGGCTTTGATGTCAGGGTACTACCGGCCTCATACAATGGGGCTTGAAGTGTTCCCTCCTCTTCAATGTTTTGTAAAATTTGAGAGGGATTCGTATTAGTCCTTCTTTAAATGTTTGGTGGAATTTACCAGTGAAGCCATCAGGTCCAGGGCTTTTCTTTGTTGGGATATTCTTCATTACTCATTCAAATTCCTTACTAGAAATAGATCTACTCAGATGTTCTGTTTCTTTGTTATTTAGTCTTGGTAGGTTTTGTGTTTCTAGGAATGTGTCCATTTCATGCAGATTATCTGATTTGTTGGTGTACAATTGTTCACGGTAGTCTCATGATCCTTTTTATATCTGTAGAGTTGGTAGTTATCTCCCCACTCCAGTTTCTGATTTTAGTAATCTGAGTCTTCTCTCTGTTTTTCTTAGCCTATCTGTCTAAATGTTCATCAATTTTGTTGATCTTTTTGAAGAAGCAACTTCTGGTTTCATTGATTTTGTCTATTGTTTTTCTATTCTCTATTTCATTTATCTCTGCTGTAATCTTTATCATTTCTTTCCTTCTTCTAACTTCGAGTTTAGTTTGTTCATTTTTTTTCTAGTTTCTTAAGTTGTGAAGTAAGGTTGTTTATTTGAGATATTTCTTATTTTGCAGTAGAAGAGTTATAGCTATAAATTTCCCCCTTAGTACTGCTTTCACTGCACTCATAATTTTTGGTATGTCGTGTTCTAGTCTTCTTTTATCTCTGAGTATTTTCTAATTTTCTTTCTGACTTCTTCTTGATTTATTGATTGTTTAAAAGTGTGCTGCTTAATGGAGAAAAGACAGCCTCTTCAATAAGAGGTGCTGGGGATACCGGACAGCTACACGTAAAAGAATGAAACTAGAACACTACCTAACGCTATACACAAAAATAAACTCCAAATGGATTAGAGACCTAAATGTAAGATCAAACACTATAAAACTCTTAGAGGAAAACATAGGAAAAACACTCTCTGACATAAACCACAGCAAGATCTTTTTGACCCACCTCCTAGACTAATGAAAATAAAAACAAAAATAAACAAATGGGACCTAAGGAAACTTAAAAGCTTTTGCACAGCAAAGGAAACCATAAACAAGATGAAAAGACAACCCACAGAATGGGAGAAAATATTTGCAAATGAAGCAACGGACAAAGGATTAATCTCCAAAATGTACAAACAGCTCATGGAGCTCAATATCAAAAAAACAAACAAACCAATTAAAAAATGGGCAGAAGATCTAAGTAGACATTTCACCAAAGAAGACATACAGATGGCCAAGAGGCACATGAAAAGATGCTCAACATCACTAACTATTCAAGAAATGCAAATCAAAACTACAATGAGGTATCACCTCACACCAGCCAGAATGGCCATCATCAAAACATCTACAAACAGTAAATGCTGGAGGGGGTGTAGAGAAAAGGGAACCCTTTTGCACTGTTGTTGAGAATGTAAATTGATACAGCCACTATGGAGAATAGTATGGAGGTTCCTTAAAAAACTAAAAATAGAACTACCATATGACCCAGCAATCCCACTACTGGGCATATACCCTGAGAAAACCATAATTCAACAAGAGTCACGTACCACAGTGTTCATTGCAGCTCTGTTTACAATAGCCAGGACACGGAAGCAACCTAAGTGTCCAACGATAGATGAATGGATAAAGAAGATGTGGCACATACGTACAATGGAATACTACTCAGCCATAAAAAGGAATGAAACTGGGTCATTTGTAGAGATGTGGATGGACCTGGAGTCTGTCATACAGCATGAAGTAAGCCAGAAAGAGAAAAACAAATATCGTATATAACGCATATATGTGGAATCTAGAAAAATGGTACAGATGAACCTATTTGCAGGGCAGGAATAGAGACATAGACATGGAGAATGGACATGTTGACATGGGGGGGAAGGGGAGGGTGGACGAACTGGGAGATTAGGTTTGACGTAAATACACTGCCATGTGTAAAATAGCTAGCTAGTGGGAACCTGCTGTATAGCACAGGGAGCTCACCTCAGTGCTCTGTGACGACCTAGATGGGTGAGATGGGGGGTGGATATAGGTATACACAGAGCTGATTCACTTCATTGTACCGCAGAAACTAACACAACATTGTAAAGCAATTTTACTCCAATAAAAAAAAAAAAGAAAAAAAGCGTGTTTTTTAATTTCCATGATTTTGTGGATTTTCCAGTTTTTCTCTTGTTGCTGATTTCTAACTTCATCCCATTGTGGTCAGAGAAGATGTTTTCTATAATATCTATCTCTTTAAATCCATTGACACTAAATTTATGGCCTAACATATGGTCTATCCTGGAAAATGTCCCATGTGCACTAGAGAAGAATGTATATTCTATTGTTCTTTGGTGGAGTGTTCTGTAGAGTAAGTCCCCTACATACGAACCTTCAAGTTGTGAGTTTTCAAAGATGTGAACATGCCCCTGTGTGCCAGCTGTTGTACGGTACTACTGTACTTTTCATGGTACTGTACTCTAAGATTAAAAATGTTTTCTTTAATTTTTGTGTTTGTTTTTTATGTATTATTTGTGTGAAAGGTATTATAAACCTACTACAGTACAGTACTATATAGCCAATTGTGTTAGTTGGGTACCTAGGCTAACTTTGTTGGACTTAAAAACAAATTGGAGGGCTTCCCTAGTGGCGCAGTGGTTGAGAGTCCGCCTGCCAATGCAGGGGACACGGGTTCGTGCCCCAGTCCGGGAAGATCCCACATGCCGCGGAGTGGCTGGGCCCGTGAGCCACAACTACTGAGCCTGCGCATCCGGAGCCTGTGCTCCGCAAATGGAGAGGCCACAACAGTGAGAGGCCCGCGTACCGCAGAAAACAAAACAAAACAAAACAACAACAAAAAAACCAAATTGGACTTATGAAAGTGTTCTCGAAACAGAACTCATTTGTATGTAGGGGATTTACCGTACATGTCTGTTAGATCTAGTTTGTTTATTGTGTCATTTAAGTTTTCTATTTCTTTTCTTTTCTTTTTTTAAAACATGTTTTGGCTGTGTTGGGTCTTCGTTGCTGAGCGCGGGCTTTCTCTAGTTGGGGCGAGCGGGGACTACTCTTCATTGCCGTGCGTGGGCTTCTCATCGCGGTGGCTTCTTTTGTTGCAGATCACGGGCTCTAGGAGCACAGGCTTCAGTAATTGTGGTGTGCAGGCTCAGTAGTTGTGGCGCACAGGCTTAGTTGCTCCTCAGCATGTGGGATCTTCCTGGACCAAGGCTCGAACCCGTGCCCCCTGCATTGGCAAGGGGATTCTTAACCACTGCACCTCCAGGGAAGTCCAACTTTTCTACTTCTTTATCTTCTCTTTGTTCTATCCACTATTGCGAGTGAGGTATTGAAATCTTCCCCGAGTCTTCCCCTGGAAGTGGCAGGCTTTCAACAGACCCCAGAGATGCAGAATAGTTACATCAGGCAGATTCTGCCAGTATAATTGTTGCCCAGGTGGAGAAACAGATTTCTGGTGTTTCCTACTCCAATATCTTCCAAGAATTCTCTGACAAATGTACTTTTTAAGTGGAAACTTGGTCATCACTGTAAATGGAAAAACAGTATCATTTGCCATATATAGAAAGGAACTCTGAAAATAGGTACCATGAACACCAAAAAGCAGGATTACATTCTAGAAGATTCTGTGGCCCACAAGGATCTCCACCAGTACCTGAGAAAGTGTGGAGCTATGATCCCAAAACAGCATGAGTGGATGAGACCCGCTGGTCCTCAGGGTGCAGCCTCATCTGTGGAGTGGGCTGAATTAACTCTCTATGCCACAGGGTAGCGACCCTGTCACTCCATGTCTTCAAAAACCTAGCATTGTCAAGCTCTTTAAATTTCACAAAACCAGTGGGTCTGAGATGGTATATAGGTGTTCTTTATATTTTCAAGTACTAGTCCTGTGTCAGCTTTATCCTTTGCAAATGTCTTTTCCCAGTCTATGACTTGTTTTCTGACTAACAGAAATTTTGTTTTTTGTTTTTGTCTTTTACTTATTTGCTGCGCCATGCGACACTCGGGATCTTAGTTCCCCAACCAGGAATCGAAGCCGCACCCCCTGCATTGGAAGCACGGAGTCTTAACCACTGGACCGCCAGGGAAGTCTCAAAGGTTGTTTGTTTTTAATGAAGTAGATACATTTTTTCAGCCTTCTCCCTTATGGTTTGTGTTTTCTGTGTCTTAAGAAATTCTTCCCTATCCCAAGATTATGGTTTTTCTTTTCTCATTTAGGACTTTAATCCACAAAGAAGTGACATCTGTGTATGGTGAAGGTAGAGAGCCAATTTCATCTTTTCATATGATGGACCACCGTCCCAGCAACATCCACTGAATTGTCTGGACCTCCCCCACTGTTCTTGCACCTGCTTTTAGATGCCTGTGATATTTTGGACACACACACAAGGACCTGGTAGCTGCGGCTGCCTCCTGGGAGGTAAGCTGGGTGCCTGGGGGAGACAGATGGAAAGAAACTTACTTTTCCCCATTCACCCTTTTGTACCTTTTGAGTTCTATTTGAACTAATCAATAAAATAAAAAAGAATGATTTATTTAAACAACTTAAAAGGCTGTGCTTTTCTCACCATAATTTGATGCTACTTGCAACCTGAAATCAGCTGGCTCAGAGACCCGATTCTCTCTGAGGGAGGGAGAGAGTGGCAAGGAGCACGTTTACACTCTGAATGGATGTAAGTATGGGGGCCCCTGGGGAACTGACAGGCCAAGAACTGACTTAACAAATCCCCTGAATCTTTCTTAGTTGTTGCTCTTCCTTCATCCCTTCCTTCCTTCCTTCTTGCGTTGGGTCTTCGTTGCTGTGCGCGGGCTTTCTCTAGCTGCGGCGAGCGGGGGCTACTCTTCGTTGCGGTGCGCAGGCTTCTCACTGCGGTGGCTTCTCTTGTTGCAGAGCACCGGCTCTAGGCACGCGGGCTTCAGTAGTTGTGGCGCACGGGCTCTAGGGCGCAGGCTCAGTAGTTGTGGTGCATGGGCTTAGTTGCTCAGCGGCATGTGGGATCCTCCCGGATCAGGGATCAAACCCATGTCCCCTGTATTGGCAGGTGGATTCTTAACCACTGCGCCACCAGGGAAGTCCTGGTTGTTGCTCTTCTTAACAGGCAAAGGACAGCTAGCTCCCTGGAATTTCCGAATAACTTGTGGATACGCCGCAGGGACTTCGTAAGCACTGCTAAAGTCAGTATTCATAAGTGATAAGTTTGGTACTAGAGTTTTCTGAGGCCTTGTTCAGTATTTCCCTAAGAAATCTGTCCGGCGAGGAGTGTTTAGCTAAGGTGCCCATTGCTAGGTCTGCACATACCCACACGGTGGTTATAATTTTTCTAATTTTGAGAAAGGTCACCATATCACAAATGTTACCCTGAGTTTCTCATGGGTTTCAGATGCTACTACACTTGTCTTCATTAATACAGCCTTAGAGTAATTTACTGCTTTCTCTTGTTGATTGCTTTGTTCCTGTGTCGACGCATCATTTCCACTTTGTTGTGGTCTTTGCGGGCACCAAGTTCTCTCTGCACCAGAAAGCAGGAACCACTCCGGTGGCTGGCCACCGAAAACCTTCCAACTCTTGGTTCAAAAGCCCACAAGCTGGGGCCACGAGGAAAGCTGTAGTCTTAGCTCCCGGTCTGGGTTCTGTCTGCCCAATGCATCCAGTAGGGAAAAATAACAACTGGGGTTTGTTTTTATCAGCTGTGGCCTGATGGACAGAGTTGATGGCGTGGAGAAGAGAGCCCAGCCCTTGAACGAGCAGTAGGAACTGCAGCTCTGGGCGGGGCAAGGGGGCAGGATGGGACCAGTGCATAAGCGGATGGTGGGAAGGAGGGCGTGTGGAGCCCTAGAAGGCAGCAGTGAGACTCAGGCCAGAAGGCGCCGCTCTCCTGCCAGAACCCCAGATTTGCGGACACTGTCGGGCAGCTTGACTTCCCTCTCATCATCCTTACACCAAAGCCCATGGAGGCTCCAAACGACTTCACCCTCTGTCCATTCTCTCCCTCTCCCCCACCGCCCTGGTCCAAGCCCGAGACCTTCCTCGCCACTGCCACTGTGCGGCCTCTGTGCTGGTCTGGAGGTGCTTTCTGCAGCCGTGCTCAGGGCACTTCAAGCCTGTACTTACAGGCTTCTAGTGGCCTCTCCTCCCCAGCGCTGCCCGGCTGCCCTGCCACCCACCCCGTCCCTCCTCTCCACTCCTCGAGCAGAGGAAACAGGTTCCCACGTCCAGACCTTTGTGCTCTCCCCACCTGATCACCTCTTCCTGGAGGACTCAGGCACCTGATCTCTTAGAGACCTTCCCTGAGAAACCCTCCTCCCTAGATCATTTATTCTGTCCCCTGATCATTTCTCATGGTACTTTCTTCAATTGAAAATCATCCACTGTTTCCTTGTTTAATGAACGCTTGCCCTCTGGGACACCTGCCTTGTTCTCCAAGCCTGGAATACCTCTGGCACCGAGAGGGTCCTCAATCACAGTTGTCGAGTGAGTAGATGAATCTCATCAGGTAACACGGTGAGATCCTTTGAGAAATGGGAACGAGGCCTAATTCAGGAAGCATTGCTGGTCCTTCACGTTTCTACACGTGAGAATTAGTCTGCAGTTGACAGGATGCTGGAGCTGCCGGAGCTGCCTCAGAGCAAGCGTCGGCAGCTGCACCCTGGGATGGGGACTGCGGGCTTGTGAGCGGGTCGGGAAGCAGCACGTTCTGAAGCGCCTAGAGTCTGGTTCATGATCTGCGCTGCCTACGTGAGGCTGCCCTACTTTCTAAGATCTCCGATCAGCATCTCGTTTTCTCTGTTGATGCACATGTCCTCTCCCTTGGAGATCAGCCCGAATTCCGTCCACGTGCACTCATTTTGCCCTTGAACTCACGTCTGATGTGAGGCTCACAGGTGATCAGAACCTTCCTTGCCTTGTCGGCATCTGTGCATTCACCTTCCGCCTCTCCTCCACTTGTTGCATCTCAACTCCAGGTACCCACTACCTGTGTAGTCCCACTATCTCTCCTTCCCCCGCTCCCAGGGCGGCTCCTTCCCAGGCCTCTCCCGACACTTTATTCACTCAGCATTTCTCCTATAGTAATTATTTTGTACCCATGGAACAGGTCTGGCAGTTTGCAAGGAAAGAACAGTCTTAGTAATCTTTCTATGCTTAGGGCCTAGAGCATACACGTTTGAAGAACAAGTAAGTGAGTGAATGACTAAGTGTGTGAATAAGTGAGGGAGTGAATGAATGATCTATCCTTCCTGGCTGTCATGGTGTCTGTCTGGTGGTTCTGACACAGGACGAGCAGGGGACAGACGTGGGCAGACAGCAAAGTTTGTCCTTTGAGGCTGACCCTAGAGGCAGCAGACCCCCCACCCCCGACCTCACCTTCTTCCTTGCTCGAGACCCAGATTTTGGTCAGGTGCTGGGTCCCTGGAAGCTCCGTGGCACCTTCCCAGGTCCAGTGTTTCCTAACTTTTCCTGAGCCAGAAAGGGTTTGGTCTGCTGGTGTTTTATAAGATTTAAAGACTCTTTTGATAGTGGACACAGCATATTGACATCGGGATAGATAAAAGCAGAATTTTTTGTTCCTTATGGCTCCAAATGGGAGAAGGCCTCCAGGCAGGGCCACACCAGGGGACACGCACCTGGGAGCAGTATAACAGGCAGCGGGAGCCGTGTGGATCGGCTTGGCTGTGGCCAGTGAGGTGAGCTAACTAGGGTTCACAGCCTCCCCGGGGGACTGGCTAATTTGAATGACTTGGAATTATAAGCCCTAAGCCTAGGGCCTGTGCCTGGTTGGCAGGTACCTGTGGCACCTGGTCCCGGGGCCTGATGTGTAGCGGTCCACAGTGGAGAGCCTGATAAGGGAAGTGGTTGGAGTGTGGACTTAATCGTCTTCTCAAGAAAAGGAACTGACAAGCCTCTAGCCACGGCCTCAAAAGCGGGTCTAGATGGTGTTCAAAACACAGCTCTATTACAATTGACCCCTTAATGTCTTGGCATCCGTTTTGAGCTTGATTATTTGGGGTATTACTAGTGGCCTGACTAGTAGAGGAGACTTTTAGAGCGCAGGGCATACATTGCTGTTAATGGTAGGAAAACAAGAAGAAATATTCATACAGGGAGCCCGTATAGGCTGGCCCATAACCAAGTTTCCTGGTTACGTGGCATTAGCTAAGAAAACAGATCTGAAGTGTTTTGGGGTCTTTAATAATATCTTGGTGGAACTGTAAAGTACGTCAAAAGTACGAGTGACATTTTTATGACGATAATGTCTTGGTATATTTCTTGGGCCGAGGGGGCAGGTCCAGCAGCTATGTTGTTGGAGGGTCTGAACTGATAGTTCAGTGAGACACATGGACAAGGAACAGTGGTACTTGCTGGTGACCAAGGGGGAGGAGGTGCTTGTGGTGAACATGGCTGCAAATGCGTGGACAGTAGTAACATCTACAAGATTTCACTCCAGGCGTGGGAATATAGAGGTGTACGTTTTGGCAGAGAGCGAGGAATATACAGGATCGTGGGCTAGGCAAACAGCAAGCTCAGGAAACAGAATAGAATCCCTAATATCAAGGGAAGAAAAGCCATAAATACCCTGAGTCCGGTTTGTCAGCCCCTTAGGAGCGGCCCCTGGCCTTCACTGTGGCAATGGTCTCATTGTCTGGAGCAAAGCCGTCTCTAACAATCAGGTCTTGGATGTGGATTGTGGGACTGGGATAGTCTTTCCAAGTGGAGATCCACTTGGGTTGGTGTGGGTTGTGTTTTTGTGGCTCTGTGGCTGAGCTCCTTGTAATTTGAAGCCTGGGAGCTTGATTTGTGAATATCTTTTTTGGGGGGCTGTGTTGGGTCTTTGTTGCTGTGCGCGGGCTTTCTCTAGTTGTGGTGAGCTGGGGCTACTCTTTGTTGCGGTGCGCAGGCTTCTCATTGTGGTGGCTTCTCTTGTTGCGGAGCACGGGCTCTAGGCACGCAGGCTTCAGTAGTTGTGGCATGCGGGCTCAGTAGTTGTGGCTTGCGGGCTCTAGAGCACAGGCTCAGTAGTTGTGGCGCAAGGACTTAGCTGCTCTGTGGCATCTTCCCGGACCAGGGATCGAACCCGTGTCCCCTGCATTGACGCAGGCGGATTCTTATCCACTGTGCCACCAGCAAAGTCCCTGTGAATATCTTTTAAATCAAGCGGTTTTGTGGGTGCACAGCCAGCAAAAGTGAGCCCAGCATCTCTGATATTGTTGTAACTGAACCAAAGCTCTGGAACCCAACTGGCACAATTCAAGCCCTGTTTAAGCGTGACCGAATCTAATGGTTTCCAAGGTTCCAAGCCTTTGCCCAGATGGGTGATGAGAGGGGTTTTGCCGCAGATAGGCTGGAAACATATGGCCTGATTTGGGCCCTTAAGAGAGTGTCAGGTTGCTTGTCAATGGAGATCCCCGTGGCTGAGGTAGGAGTTTAGCACAGCCCGGGGGCAGGCCCTCCAATCTGGCAATTGCCATGGGGCTCCTGGCTCAGGTGCTGGTTTGGTTGGTGACGGCCACGCCAGCCGGGTCTTTGGGCTTCAGAGAGAGTATCAGCCTAATAGGATAGAATGCGTGCGGGCCTTGGCATTTGCCATGGTTGGTTGAAACAGTGGCTCATTTGGAGGGTTCTGGCCTCTGAATTGCAAAGTGGTGAAAGCACCCAGATCAGTATTAACAAGACCAAGAGTTAAAAGCAGGGCGTGTAGTTGTAGCCGACAGGCTTTTCTGGTCTGCTGTCCATCTTCCCCTAGCATGTGTTATTACACATGAGGGATCGGCTGGTTTCATCATTGAGGGATACAGTGATTTTTATTTACTGAGTGGACCTTTTGTCTTTTTATCTCTCTTTCTGACAGACCACATTATCTGTGGGAACGGCTCTGAGGAAATAATTGTACTTTCCTGGAGAGGATCCTTGGGGAAGCCCGGATGAATTATGCACCCTTAGAACCCAGTCGTTAAGGAAGGAGTTTTGGATGGTGGAAATCTAGTTTCAAATGGGCCCCATACCAGATGGGCAGGTGCCTGGCCCATGAGACAATCTGTGGTCAATGCGTCCCGAGGGAATATATGCCCTCGATCTGGCCTCCAGCCCTAATGGGATGGGGGCAGGATTGAAAATCCATACAGATAAGGAGAGATGTGAGTAAAGGGCCTCATGTGTAATGAGTCTTCATATCTATGAAGCTGAGACATATCTCCCTTTAAATATAGGAAAGGGGAAGGGGAAGGTATTTTTAAGGTTGGTGTATAATTTATATATATAATATACATACATATGAACCTCCTTCTGTATCCAGGTTTCTTTCTTTTGGGGGGCTTCTAGCAGCCCAAGCTGTGGTTTTTAGTTTTTGTCTGTGATAACTGATAGTGTAGGCTTTCTAGGAGGTTAAGGAAAAGGAGTGGGGAAAGGGCCTCCCCCTCCCAGAGATGGGGGTTTGCATTTAGAAGAGCGGTAGCAGCCTCTCCTTGGGACAGCACAGTTGCGCCCTCAGTCTGAGGGATCGGTCCCTTTGCATGTTAATATTTGGGGGTGCTTAGTCAGGCCCAAGCACACGTGGCTCGGGCAGGGGCTGGGGGTGGGTGGGAGAACATGTAACTCACAATACCCCTGAGGGTCTGGGGAGCAGGGAGTGTGCAGGTGAGAGCAGTGAGCTATGCAGCCACACAGACACGGAGGCCGCCAGCGCCACCTGAGCAACACGGACAGTGAGACGGGGCCCATTTCTCTACCTCGGGCAGGGGGGTCCAACCAACGCATCTTTCCACGGGGATCACCCAAAACACACAGACAATCCAGAGTCCCGCCCCAAAGGACAATTAAATAAACGACTCCAGCCTTCCCTGGTGGCGCAGTGGTTGAGAGTCCGCCTGCCAAAGCAGGGGACACGGGTTCGTGCCCCAGTCCGGGAAGATCCCACATGCCACGGAGCGGCTAGGCCCGTGAGCCATGGCCGCTGAGCCTGCACATCCGGAGCCTGTGCTCCACAATGGGAGAGGCCACAACAGTGAGAGGCCCGCGTACCGCAAAAAGGAAAAAAAAAAAAGAAAAAGAAAAAAACGACACCGAAGACAGGATGAGGTCCTGGATAAATGCTGGAGACACATTGGAACAACCAACCCAGAAAAGTGCTGCTCTGGTGACCCACATCACTCCTGTGGCCCTAAAGTGGGCCACCTGAGGGGGTAGGCAGTCCCCAGAGCTTGGCCAGTTAGCACCCTTCATTTGAATGTTCCCATGCTGAGGACGCTTGGGTGAGGGGAGAGTAGCAAGCACACAGCAGCAGCAACAAGCCCGACATGCAAGCCCCAGTTCTGTCCCAAGCCCTCTCACCGTGGTCTAGAACCAATAAATAAACCAAGAGCCGTCTCCCGACAAAGCTCTCCAGAAGCCAACGGTCAGGGCCCCGCCATTCTGCTCACAGCACCAATTGTTTCCTAACACTTAAAGGTCCCTTTGATGGTGGCCCTGACACAAAGATCCTCAGATATATGAAAGGCAGACTCTGTTACTTACAGCTCCAAGCCAGAGCAAGCCTCCAGGCAAGGCCACACAGGGGCTCGTACCCGGGGACCAGGCAGCTGGAGCTGTAGAGGGCAGCTTGTGTGTAGCAAGCGGTTAGCTAGGCTTCTCGGGCTCCCTGTGGATTGGCTAGCTTGAGGAATTTCTCATCTCCTAGAGTGAAGCCCTGGGCTTTCACTCTCAGTCACGGTGACCCCACCATCTCATCTCCCCCACTGCAGAGACCCCCGCCCCAGCCTCTGATGTGCGGGGAGCTGGAGATGCACAGCGGCCGTGTACACACAGGGGTGGGGTTGCCAACCGGCTCCAGGGTGTACAGCCTGGCGAGAGACCCTGGAGTGTAATCTGGGTTTCCGTCACTCCACAGCTGGAACAGGACTGGCCATCGCCGGCCCGTGCTGGGCTGGGCCACTGGTCACTGGGTGCCTTTAAGTCTCTGTCCGTGGTGGAGGACTGGAGCCCACTGAGCCCACGGTGGGACCGACTGGAGCAGAGCTGGGCCCCCGCCCCTGCAGCTCTGCCGCCTCCAAGAGTGTTGTACCAAGTGCTCATGGGAAGGCCTGTTCCAACTCCTGGCCCCTGGTGTGGATAGTATGGTAGTTGTAGGGCAGGGACAACGGGGATCTCAGGAAGGGGCCCTCAGCGGGCGCTGTGAAGTCTGCTGGGTGTGGGTCACATAGCATGAGTTCAAGTCCACTTCTGTCACCTGGAGGCTGCATCAAGTCATCTCACGCCCCGAAGAAGCCTCAGTCTCCTCACTTGTGAAATAGACACACTTGTGGTACCTCCCCTTGGGGATGCTGAGGGATTAAACCAGCCTTTCCTACCTGGAGCCCATCCCACCGGCGGACTAATCAAAGACAGCGTCAGGCACTAGTGATGATGTAGACGCCTTCCCGTCTCTCCTCCTCTCTGTAAAACCCAGCCAGCCTGCATGCCCCCCACCCCGCCGGCCTTCCCTGTGTCCTGGCCCGGAGGGTCCCTTCCTCTTCACCCCCAATTCCTGCTCCTCCAGCAAGCTCTTCCATGAGCCTTCCAGACGGCAGGGACCTCGGGGCACAGGTTGGAGACATTGTCTGAGACACTGCTTTGACCGCAGTGCAGCCAAATGAGCAGTGTGGTGTTGAAGAGGATGTTTCCGGGTTGAAAGAAGACCTCATGCACCCCAACCTGCCAGGGAGGGGAGGCTGCTTCCCCCTCAAGGTGCCACACTGCTTTCTAGACAGGCAGCTGCCACAGAGACGGGGGGCCACAAGCCAAGCTAGAGGCGGTTTCATCACCCCTGCCTTGCAGAGATTCTGGGATCTGCCATGTGGAAACTCTAATGTGAACCTACAGTGACCTGGAGAGATGTTCAAATCTGCGACGTGGAAGGGAGCGTGTGCAGTAAGAGCCCATTTAGCTGCACACGTGTGCCGCAGATGTTAGCACAGAAATGTGAGCTTAGGCAACCGTGGACAGTAGATGCTGCGTTTCACAGGAGAGGCTGGACCCCACTGGGTAGAAGGAGGAGGGGGCCAAGTGCAACCTACTAGAAGCCAAGAGGCCTGGCTCTGAACTTGACTGAGGACATGGGGAATGTTAGGGGCCCGGTGCGCAGCTGCGTGAGAAGGAAAATGTTCTAGAACAGAGACCAGAGCGACTGCTCAGGGTGGGGCCATCTTCATGGGAGTGAGCACAGCACTGTGAGGTCACGTGTGCTAACGTCCATGCATTTACTCGACGGGGAAACTCGGACAGGGCCCAGGGAGGTCATCCCTGCAGCAAGGCCGCCACTTTAGGTCACACTTCGGGAAGCTTTGGCCTGGCAGCGAGGGAAATTCTCATGGGAACCCCCAGGCACGCTGTACCCTGGAGCTTTGGAAACAAAGCGATGAAAATCAGTTACAAGACTCCTAACAGCGGGCTCACGTCGCGGGGTAGAAGGCTGAGAGTTGGAAACGAGAAGGAGTTTGGCGGGCCTCAGGAGCTGATCCCCAAGGGGACGGAGGGGGTACCATCTGCTTCAAGTGCAGGGCTTTAAGGAGCCTGCTTGAAGAGGCTAACATGTGACCCCACGGTTTGGGGAACACAGGGACTGGTCTGGGATTCCAGCCTGAAAAATCCAGAGAGTGAGTGACCAGCTGGTGGTCTGCTCTCCTGCTGGAGCCCCCAAGGGTTGTGGCAAAGGATGCTGGGAAGGTTTACTGTGGACCAGAGAGCGAGGGAGGGGCCTTGCATGGGCTCGCATGGGAAAAGGGCCACATTGAGGGGCTGGAGGCAAGGCTGGCTGCCCAGGGCTCCTTAGTAAGCAGCCAGGGTGCACAGAGACAACCTCCCTCACTGCGGGTCTGTGGGTCACAGGTGCGCAGCAAAGCACTTGAAGGGGGTTGGGGATCTCCCTAGAAGTCATGAAAACACCTGTCTAAGAAAGAGGCAGCTCCCACCTCTGCCAGTGCCGGATCACACCACAGGATCCGTCTGGTAAATCTGGTACCAGGGAGCTTACTGCCTATGATTTCTGCCAGGAGTTTTATGGTTTCTGGTCTTACATTCAGGTCTTTGATCCATTTTGAGTTAGTTCTGTGTGTGTGGTGTTAGAGTGTGTTCTAATTTCATTCTTTTACATGTAGCTGTCCAGTTTCCCCAACACCAGTTATTGAAGAGACTGTCCTTTCCCCAGTGTGTATTCTTGCCTCCTTTGTTGTAAATTAATTGACCATAAATTTATGTTTATTTCTGGGCTCCATTCTGTTCCATTGATCTATGTGTCTGTTGCTAAAGGAAACAGAACAAATGAACAAAGAAAACAAAACAAAACCAAAAACCTCATAGATACAGAGAACAGATTGGTGGTTATATCAGAGGGCCAGGGGCTGTGGCTTGGACAAAAGGGTGAAGGGGTCCAGTTGTGTGGTGACGGATGGGAGCTACACTTTTGTGGTGGTCACTCTGTAGTGTATACAAATATCGAATGATTAGGTTGTACACCTGAAACCAACATACTGTTAATACTGCTTTTACATCAATTACAAAAATGAACAGCAGTGTGTACTTTACAATTCCAGCACATCTCTGTTCAGACCAGCCTCGCTTCAAGTGCTCAGTATATCGAGGAATGGTTTTGTTTTCAGGTCTTAAAAAATCTGGTCCAGTCTGGAACCAAAGCTGCCATCTTTTTTTTTTTTTTTTTTGCGTTACGCGGGCCTCTCACTGTTGTGGCCTCTCCCGTTGCGGAGCACAGGCTCTGGACACGCAGGCTCAGCGGCCATGGCTCACGGGCCCAGCCGCTCTGCGGCATGTGGGATCCTCCCGGACCGGGGCATGAACCCGTGTCCCTTGCATCGGCAGGCGGACTCTCAACCACTGCGCCACCAGGGAAGCCCCAAAGCTGCCATCTTTTATCCAGTTCGGAAGTCCAAACAGACTTGGGCTTGGAAACCAGCAGTAGAAGGGGCAGAAGGTGGCGGGGTGGAGGCCTGCTTTTCTCTCTTCTTCACTTCACCTGTTCTCCCACTGATAGGTAGTCTTTCTGCCCCTCCGCCCCACCCCTTTTCCTCTGCCCAGGACCGGGGGCAGGGGCCATTAGAGGACAAGGACAGAATCCTGGGTCGCTGTGTGTCCCTGAAGTTGTTCCTGTCGGGGTAGCACCCTGGGCTGCCTTCTGCCACCGTGGGCTCCTGTGCTGGGGAATAGCCACCCCTGGTTCCTTGACAGGGGCTCCTCCCTTGCGGGCTGCTTGCACTCAGCTCTGGGCTGCCTGCTGCCCTCCACTCCTGGATTCCCGGGGGGAGGTCACCTTGCCTCTCCAGGCCTCCCGGGCCCTTTGGCGATGCCTGTTCCTGAGACTGGCCCTGCGGCCCACCCACGGAGGGCAGTGCACTCTCTGTGTTCCTCTCCCCGCTCTGCTCTAGGGACAGCCCCAGCCCAGCTCTTTGCCCTTAGATCCTCCAGGCACAAATCTGCTGCCGCACCCTGGCACCTGCCTCCCCACCCCCCCCCCGGCGACCCAGCCAAGTCATCTGGCAGCTCCTTTGATGCCCCTTTGTTTGCTTTGCGGGTACTGTCCTCCCTTACCCCCTACCATCAAAGTGGGTAACGGACAATAATAGTGGTAGAAGATCCCTTTGATAAAACCTACGTGGCTGGACTTCCCATCTCTCCACGGAGACGCCAAGACCCCATTATCACCCTGTCACAATTACAAAGACCGTCAGGAAGGGCACGCCCGCACCAAATTATTAACTTTGGCAGTCCCCAAGGTGGAAGCGTTCCAAGTGAGTTTTATTTTCACTTTTTGCACCTTGAAACTTCCTAAAATATTGTAAAAATGTCTGCAATTTACTATTTCTATCATGAGGTTTTTTTTGAGAAAACCAATGAGACTAGGAATCAAATAAGAATATGAATATTCGGGCTTCCCTGGTGGCGCAGTGGTTGAGAGTCTGCCTGCCGATGCAGGGGCCACGGGTTCGTGCCCTGGTTCGGGAGGATCCCACATGCCGCGGAGCGGCTGGGCCCGTGAGCCATGGCCGCTGAGCCTGCGCGTCCGGAGCCTGTGCTCCGCAACGGGAGAGACCACAACAGTGAGAGACCCGCGTACCGCAAAAAAAAAAAAAAAAAAAAAGCAAAAAACTTTAAATTTTAGATCATTGCAGATTCCTATGCAGTTGTCAGAATAATACAGAGAGAGACCTTGGTACCCTCTGCCCAGTCTCCCTCAATAAGAACATGTTGCAAAACCATCGTACAGCATCACAACCAGGATGTGACGCTGGCACAGGCCACTGGTCCTGCTCAGAGATCCCCAGTGTTATTGTACTTACTTGTGTGTGTGTGTGTGTGTGTGTGTGTGTGTGTGTATTTAGTTCTATGCAGTTTTATCATGTGTAGATTTATGTATCCACCACCACAGTCAAGATATAGAACATGTCCACCATCACAAGGAACCCTCATGTGTCCTTTATAATCACATTCAATATTCACCTGCCCCACCCGCTCCTTAGCCCCAGGCCCACTGATCTGTTCTTTATTTCTATAACGTTGTCATTTTAAAAAAATTTATTTATTTTATTTATTTATTTTTGGCTGCATTGGGTCTTCTTTTCTGCGTGCAGTCTTTCTCTAGTTGCGGCGAGCGGGGCTACTCATTGTTGTGGTGCGCAGGCTTCTCATTGTGGTGGCTTCTCCCGTTGTGGAGCACGGGCTGTAGGTGTGAGGGCCTCAGTAGTTGTGGCATGTGGGTTCAGCAGTTGTGGCTCGTGGGCTCCAGAGCACAGGCTCAGTAGTCATGGTGCACGGGCCTAGTTGCTCTGCGGCACGTGGGATCTTCCCAGACCAGGGCTCAGGCCCATGTCCCCTGCATTGGCAGGTGGATTCCTAACCACTGCGCCACCAGGGAAGCCCTTAGCTCTTACATTTAAGTCTTTGATTCATTTTGAGTTAATTTTTGTATCTGGTGCAAAGTAGGAACTCAAGTTCATTCTTTTACACGTGGATATCCAGTTGTCAGCACTGTTTGTTGAAAAGACAATTCTTTCCCCATTGAATTGTCTTGGCACTCATGTCAAAAAACAATTGACCATAAATGTGAGGGTTTAATTCCGGATTTTCAACCCTATTCCTTTGATCTACATGTCTAACCTTTTGCCAGTACCACACTGTCCTGACTACTGTACTTTGTATCTTTTTAAAATTGGGAAATGTGAATCTTCCAACTTATTCTTTTTCAGAGTCGTTTTGACTATTCTGGGTCCTTTGCAGTTTTGCATGAATTTTGGGGTCAGCTTGTCAATTTCTACAAAAACTGCCACTGGGATTTTGATAGGGATTGCACTGAGTCTGTTGGTAAAATGGGGGAATATTGCTATCTTAAAAATATTAAGTCTTCCGATCCATAAACATGGGATAGCTTGCTATTTATTTAGGTCTTTTAAAATTTCTTTCAACAATGTTTTGTAGTTTTCAGTGTGTACAAGTCTTGCAGTTTATAAATTAAATTCATTCCTATTTTTTCTTTTTGATGTTATTTTACATGGAATTGTTTTCTCAATTTTATTTTTGGATTATTCATTGTTAGTGTACAGCCAGCAATCACTTTTAATGGGCCTTTGACTAACATTTGTTTTCAGCTGCAAACTTACTTAAGGAAAACTCTTCTAACATTTAAAACTTTATAAGTTTAATATACGTTTTCCTTTTTAAGTATTTCAATGGTCTGATGACAAAGTCATTTTGAGCCTTTTAATTTCAAATTCTGAATTTGAATATGATGAACCTTACATTCTCTTAAATGTTCCAGCACTGTTTACAAACTTAGATTTCAGCCTAAACCGCAAATCTAAAGCAATTACACACCAGAGTCTGAGAGTCCCCAGTCTCTAATACATTACTTGCAAAAAATTCCAGATATGAGACTCCTTCCTGACACCCAGACCCGAATACCCAAACATTTCTGAATTCATGCGGAGTCCTTCTGATCTGGGCATCCAGGTGCCTGCTGGCAAGGACAGTTCTTGTGCCAGTTACCTGAAGACCTTGGGGGCAAATGCACTCACTCAACTGAGAAATGATCTAAAAGTCTTGATCAGGAGCTGATTGTAGCCAGTCCAAACAAACAAGCTTACCCCCAAAGGTATGTACATAAATGCAAGCGCAAGTTTTTTTTTTTTGAAAATGTATTTTGATGTTTCATACGAATTCTACATTTAATATCTCCCCCAAACTTTTTTTTTTTGCGGTACGCGGGCCTCTCATTGTTGTGGCCTCTCTCGTTGCGGAGCACAGGCTCCAGACGCGCAGGCTCAGTAGCCATGGCTCACGGGCCCAGCCGCTCCGCGGCATGTGGGATCTTCGCAGACCGGGGCACAAACCCATGTCCCCTGCATTGGCAGGCGACTCAACCATTGCGCCACCAGGGAAGCCCGTCCCCCAAACTTTTAAATTTACCTTTATCATAATTGTTTATATACTTAAAGATAATGTAATGAATTTTTTCATTAAGCCCTATATAGTTATCTCAGTTTATTCCAATGTGCAGAAAGAGTTGTATTATTTTCTATGTGTTCCACGATGTGTAAAGGATTGGGAAGTAAAATGTAAGGAGGTTCTACTACGTGCCTGGTTGTCAATCTGCATTACCTTACTTAATTCTCACCTCTGACTGCTGACCTGTTGGCTGTCAATAAACATTTGTGAAGGAAGGAATGGCCTGTGCCCGCCACTTACATTTTGGTGTGAAATTATTTCTAGAGCATTACTTCACCTCTACGTGTGACATGAAAGGCAAAGGTTTCATTTAAAGTGCATGAGTAAGAGATGCCCGTGGGGCTGGCTGGTTTCAGTCACACAAGTGTTTCGACCCAGGGCTGCAGACTACCCTGGCCTGATTGGACACTGAAAACCCAGAAGGTCTGTTCATCTTGGGCAGATGCATCCACCTGCCTTGGGAACTGTGACTCCAGGCAGGGGGAACCAGCAGCTTCCTGTGGTAAGCCCACTGCTTTGCTCACTGCTTCGGCCCCAGAGCTGGGGTCATTCATGCCCTGCTTTTTTCCCCCTATCTTTCTTTTTTGTTTAAATTGAAGTATAGCTGATTTACAATATTATATTAGTTTCAGGTGTACAGCACAGTGATTCAACGTTTTCACAGATTATACTCCATTAAAAGTTTTTACAAGACAGTGGCTCTAATACCCTGTGCTGTACAATGTATCTTTGTCACTTATCTATTTCATACACAGCAGTTTGTACCTCTTAATCCCATACCCCTAATTTGTCCCTCCCGGCTTCCCTCTCCCACTAGCAACCACTGCTTTGTTTTCTATATCTGTGAGTCTGTTTTGCTATATTCATTCATTTGTTTTATTTTTTAGGTTCCACAACAACCCTTGGGGACTAAAATGTATGCTACTAAAAAAAAACCCAAGAGGTTAAAGAAGAAACCAAAGAGGAAATCAGGAAACACCTCAAGACAAATGAAAATGGAAACACAACTTTCCAAAATCTATGGGACGCTGCAAAACTAGTTCAAAGAGGGAAGTTTCTAGTGATACAGGTCTAACTCAAGAAAGAGGGAAAATCTCAAATAAATAACCTAACCTACCACACCCTGCTTTATCTTGCCCTTTCTGGAATGCATGGGAGATATTACTAGCCAGTTTCTCACAGAAGCCACTTGAGGTCAAGGGCAGAGCCCTTGTTTCCCTCAGCTTCCCCTCAGCTGGACAGGCCCTGGGGGCCTTCGCCGGTCAGGCCCAGGCCCGAACGCGGCAGTCCCGCTGGTCCTCTGCTTCGTGAACTGTGGCCCGGCTGGGTCCCCCACTTCCACCACCCATAAGCTCTCAGCCCAAACCGAGCGAGGACCCAAACCTCCATCCCAGGGAAATGGGCACCAGGCCACTGACTCAGCTGGGCCACCGCAGTCGTCCTGGAAACAAGGTCACGTGAAGCAGGGCTGTGCTGGGGGCAGGACTGGCCCTTCTGACATCGTTCCAGGTTGCCCGTTGGCCTGCCCCTTCCCCTCCCTCCTGAACAGAGGAAGACAGAGGCAGACGGGCTTTCCCACAACCCCTGCAGGTGTTCCCTGCAGCTTCCAGCCAATCCCTACAATACAGTCCTGGGCGACAGCTGCTCTGGCCTTTGCTTGTGGGCTGAGCCGAAGAGGAAAGGCTGTAGTGTCCACAGGTGTGAGTTCAGGCTCAGAGATCCCACTGTGGGCAGCACCCTACGCTGAGGGCATGTGTGTGCAGGTATGTGTGCAGGTGTGCACACACGTGTGAGCTATGCAGGCTGTAATTTCCAAAACCAAAATGGACTTTTTCCTACTTTGCACATTCTTTTACATGAAAGAATTTTACAGAAGCATAAAAATGAAATCATAGTCAGCTATAGTTCTAGTGGATCACCTCTGAATAAAAGAAAAAAATTACTTTCTACGAAATTGGGGCTCTTCTAAGAAACTCCAAGATTCCCAGCACTAGAGATAGCGGCTAAAGACAAACTCAGGCCAATGGTCCAAGACAGGATCCGTGGCCTGGTTTGGCCCTGAAGACGGCTGTCACTGGTGGTGGCCTCCATGACGCCTACCTCAGAGCCCCCAGCACCTTGCTTGGCCTCTTTCCCCTGGTTTCTCTTTTAAAGGGTCTGTGAGCCCCTCAAGGGCAGAGGCCATTTCTTACTCATCACAGCATCCAGTGCCCAGTGCCCAGCCTGGGATGCAGTAGGTGCCCCGAAATTGTCACGGAGTACCTGAGACGGGGTCCTAGGTTGGGGGGAACAGATGGTCCTGATTCTGTGCTTTGTCCCCTCCTCAGATCCCAACTCTTCTTACTCTGCTCCTTCACATTTCAAGTGACCTCCAGCCAGGACCAAGGCCTCCCGGCCTCCTTGGAGACGTGGGCTCTGAGTGGACTTGGGAGAGGCCCGTATTTGGAGCACCCCCCAACCCTGCTTCCGAGCTGGAGCCTCCTAGGAGCTCCAGCGTGGGTAGCATCTGGGGCCCTTGGAGATGTGGCCCTGGCGCCAGCCCCACCCCTCCGCCTGGAAGCCCCACCAGAAGACAGCGCTTCCCACTCACTTGCTGGGAGACAGCGAGGCTGTCACTTAAGATCTGTCACGTCTCCTCACAAGTAGACACCCCGATGGCCAAGGGAGAAGAGTCCATGTGAGGGCTTGGGTCTACAAGGCTCTATGAGAGTGTTGGCTATTATTCTAAATTACTGATCTAAATTACCAATTTATGACTAATATGAAAAGTGTAATCCTCCTTATATATGTATCATGATGTGGAATCCAAAGTAGTAGTGTTTTCTTCTTGGGGAATTCAAGGTTACAGATTTTTTTTGGCCACACCCTGTGGCTTGTGGGATCTTAGCTCGCCAACGAGGGATCGAACCTGGGCCCTCGACAGTGAAAGCACAGAGTCCTAACCACTGGACCACCAGGGAGTTCCCGAGAGTAGAGATTCTTAACGAGGACACAAGTCTCCAAAGATGCTCTGGTCAGCAGGGTGGCCAGTGCAGGCACAAGGGTCAGAACTCCCTGCTTAACCCGCACCTCCACCCCGAGGTCCTCATCCCTGTGGGAGAATCGTGGTAACTGCTAAGACCTGTGAGCCCAGGCGCTGTCGCAGTCACCCTCCCCCCTGGCTGCTGCTGGCTCCAGAAACACAGCTGCTTTGGACTCGACGCCCTTCCTTACACTGTTCCCCATCCCGATGGCCCTCTCCCACCTAAAGGCTGCATCCCACCTTTAGAACCCCAGCCTGCGACTCCAGGTGGGGGAAGGACTCCAGGTGTTTGATCGTGCTGGTAAACTTTCAGGAGGTCCCATTTTCTAGGAGGCCCTTTGTAAATCCTTCCCCGCTATTTCTGAGGCAGGAGATAGATGGGCCCCAGGCCGAACAGCTGGAGTTGGTCCCCTGTGGACAGAAACTCCAAAATAGCAGGAGGGAGGAAAAGCTGAGCCCCGCCCAGATACGAGATAGGAGACCACACATTTCTCATTCTCGAAGTCAAGGAGACCTTCCCGACTATAAAGCTACTTGGAGGTCAAAAGGGGAGCGATGTCGAGCTACCCATAGGCCTCTTCACTGGGATCCATCTTAGCTGAGAGATGTACGCACACACAGGGAGGACCCTGAGATAAACCGAATACAGACTCAGAACCAGGCAAGTCAAAATGATTGGCCGAAGGAAACCCGGAAGAGATGCCCCATATAAGTGATTTAAACTACCACGAGGGCGCAACTGTCTTTGAGTCAGCCTGTGTGTCTATCCACACGTACTGTACTCTTTTCTTCCTAATAAACACTTTACTTGTTTCACTACTTTCTGTCTCTCTGTGGAAATTCATTTCTACACAGCGGACGGGCCAGGGCCTTGTCACTGGCCACTGGTCCCTGGTGGTCTAGAGGCTAAGATTCAGTGCTCTCACTGCTGCGGCCTGACCTCAGTCTCTGGCGGGGAACAGAAACCCTGCTTCAAGCCGCTGCAGGCCGAGGCCACCTGAGATCACTTCCAGTTTGTGTCAGTGCCCCATCGCCCTAAGACGTGAGCCCTGTGGCCCCTGCCACACCCCACTCCTGAGTCCTTGAGAGCAGAGCCCTGCCCAGGGCCAGGCATACAGCAGACACTCAGCAAACATGGCAGGCGACAGAACAAAACCTGTGAGTTTTTGCTAACAGCAAACATCGAGGCTGCCCCTAGAAGGCATGCGCCCTGCCCCAAAGCTCTCAGCTGCTCCCACCCGTGTCTCCTGAGTCCACACCAAAGGAGCCTGGCTCGGAGGGGACCCCCCGGGTTTGACTTGGGCCTCATGACCTGCCCTCCCACTGCACAAAAGTGGCCTGGGGTCTCCCTCCTCGATTTTCTCCTCCACCCTCCCTGCCCCCCTCTCTAGGAGGAAGCAGTGGCCCCAGAGGGCCTTCCAGGGCATCTTTGCATCCACAGAGAAGCAGACCAAGGCACAGAGTGAAGGTACATGTCCAGGGTTGCAGGTGTCAGTACACACTGGGGGCCCCTCCTCGGACCCAGCTGCAGAATTTCAGCAATGGGTAGGGCCACATAACAGGGCTGGGGCCCAAAACACCTGCATAAAGGTATCTGTTCAGGAGCGCTGGAGGGAGCTGGGGAGCTGGGTGGGCGGGGTCAGGGATGCCCCTGGAAGCGTCTGGAAACCTGGGCATATACCTGATAGAAGTTGATTAAAGGAAAGGGTGGCTTTTAATGTCGTGCTGTAACCCTGGGATCCTCCATGCTCTGCCCTCCCTCCCTCAGTGGCCCCTGGGAGCAGCCTTAGCTCAGCTCCCACCCAGCATGTGTCCATCCCCGGCACAGACTCATCACCCCAGGTCCCAGGAGTTTGTGGGCGCTGGGTGAACATAGCCCAGCGAAAAGAGTGGAGTGGGTGGTGATGGCTGGGAGGGCATCAGACAGAAGTCCCTCCGCCCCCATTCCAGGCAGAGCAGACCTCTCCCCAGGCTTGGGCACAGCTATCCCCCCGCCACAGCAACGGTGGATGAACAGAGGGGACCTCCGTGTGACACCCGCCCCCTCTCCTTCAGCCCTGACCCAACATGCAAACTGTGCCAGAGCAGGTCCCTGGGCCTCCTTCCCCATGTGTGAGGCAGTGGGTAAAGCTCCGAGGGCAGAGAGCATCTCTGCTGTCTCCTGCGGCAGGGGCCGCCTTCCCTGGCAAAATCCCCAAAGACGCCCGCCTGCGTCGGATGCCCACTCCCCGCCACCTGGAAAGTCCGCTCTTTCCCGCATCGGAGCAGAGCCCGCGCGCCACCCAGTGGAGCACTCGGGTAACTGCACCGAGCTCCTTCAACCAGTTTCCCACGTCAATCTGGCTCCTGAATTATTTTCGCTTAAAAGGAGTCAACTGTGAAAGGAGAAATAGTTTCATGATCTTAATGGAGGTGGAGTCATTTCCTATTGTTGCTGAAGGAAGGGACCTAACCTCGCGGGCGCCCTCGTGGGTTCCTGCCAAGTCCGATTACACAAGTCAGTAATGATCCCACTTCACAGGTTCCCATCCTACAGCTGCCATGGCGTTGACAGGTGCCCCATAGCTGACCTGCACCTTGAGATAACTTGGCATGAGCACACCATAGCATAAGCACATCCTGGTATAGCTCCACAGAACCTTGACATAATACTCCCTGACACATCTAAATCCTGCATAGCTGCATCTTGACATAAATGCACCTTAATATTACCCCACCTCTGCGTAATTACAGCTTAACATTATCTGTTCCTGGACCTAACTTCACCTCGGCATAAGCCTACCTTGACACAGCTCATCTTGATGCAACTGCATCTAGATATTATAGCGTAGGGATCCCTTGCATCCCATTTTACAGATAGGAAATGTGAGGCCTGAAGCAGTGACACGCCTTGCCTCAGTTCACAAGGCTGGAAAGAGGCAGAAGCAGCCTCCTCTGCACAGCCTTCCCTGCGCCCTAAAAAGAGCAGCCGCAGCCCGAAGCCAGGGTCCTCCTAGTGCAGAGAGGAGGATCTCGCTCCCAGTAACACCCGAAGCTCACAGTTGCCCCTCCCAGCTCCCAAATCCCCGTGCTTCTCACGTCTGGCTCTGATGTTTTTGGAGGCATTGTCTTAACAGTTCCCTCGGAGGAGCTGCCTCTATACCCGGGCCCTCGGAGCTCTAGGGCGCACTTAATGCCTTTTTATCCACCCTACTGTGCGCTGGGTCCGGAACCAGTGTGGACTGGGAAGCAAGTCTGCCAGACGGGTAGCTCCAGCCGACTGCAGCAGGGCCACCTGTGCTGGACTGGGCCCTGGCGGCGGCACACTGGGCTCTTCCTCATTGTGGATGGGATTCTAGGGTGAAAGGAGCTGAACTGTCATGTGAAAGTCCAGGAAGAAAAGGGACAGGGCAGAGAACACCCGTTTGCCCCCGGGATGTCAGACCGTGGGCTGGAGGTGAGACCTGGAAGGGAGGGCTTGGGAGCCAGCTCTGCCATCAGTCCCTGCAGGCTGGCAATGGCCTTTGCAAGGCCGCATCTCTGTCATCAGTGCCGGCCAAGCAGTCAGAGCTGAGGTTAGGGGGCCCTGGCAGGGGACAGTAGGGAAGAGCAAAGACAATAAAAACATCCAAGACCCAAACCCCTGCCCTTGAAACGTCCTGGTTTGGTGGGGGGACACCACAGCATTTAGAGCAACGCAGTGGGACGGCAGCACACGCCCCAGGTACAGAGGCAGCCTGAGAAGGCAAAGATTAACTCCAGGGGACAAGAAATCCATCTTGCAAGATAAACAAGAGTTTTTTACGCACACAGGAAGCTCAGGGCCTTCAAGTTCCCAGGAAGAGGGAGTGGAATGTCCACCACATGCACAGACACAGCGGCAGTGCTGAGCTGGACCATCAGAGCTGGGTGAGCCTGGGGTGAGGGCCAGACAGCGATGCAGCTGGACTTGGGACAGGGGTCAGACCTGCATTTAGAGTCTGGGCGGTCACATTCCAAGGGGTTTGGACTTTCTTCTGAGGGCAGTGAAGGATTTGGAGCCAGGGAGGGACAGAATCTTATCCATGACTGGCTGCCTGGCTCTGGGGACCTAGGTCCTGGGATTCCCAGTGATGAGGACCTGGGAGGTAGTACGGAGAAGACAAATTTCAGATTCATTCAGGACGTAGAGTGTCTGGGGATAGCGCTGAGGGGAGGCCAGGCTTTGGGGGTGGAGGGGAAGGCAGGAAAGAATACAAGTCTCAGGCAGCTGTGCGTTCAGCCGCTGTATCGGCCAGCAGACCACGGTGGATTAAACAAACGGAGAGTCGGGCTTCCCTGGTGGCGCAGTGGTGGAGAGTCCGCCTGCCGATGCAGGGGACACGGGTTCGTGCCCCAGTCTGGGAAGATCCCACATGCCGCGGAGCGGCTGGGCCTGTGAGCCATGGCCGCTGAGCCTGCGTGTCCGGAGCCTGTGCTCCACAACGGGAGAGGCCACAACAGTGAGAGGCCCGTGTACCAAAAAAAAAACCAAAAAAAACAAACAGGGAGTCATCTTTCTCACATAATGAGAAAAAAGTTTGAGGAAAGAGGTGGCTATGTTTGTCCAACAGTCTTCAGTGTCTGGGCCGATGTCTTTGCCCTCTCCTTGTCAGTAGCCCGGCCATGGTCTTCTCGTTCACGGCGGAAAGGGGACATGGCTGAGCAGTGGGCATGGTGGTGACTGCCCAGCCCACCTCTTCACACTGATGGACACGCCCCCCTCCCTTCTGCAAACGACCTGATACCAATGATTGCCAATAATGGCTGATGTGGGAGACAAAGGCTCTGCCCTCTGGACTCAGGCAGGGCATCCCTGCAGGATGGCCAGCTCATCCACCAAGGCCTCGGCTGCAACCTCATTGCAGGCCACCTCCTCCCTCTGCCTGGTCCTGCGTCCCCCACCTGTCCCAGGTGCATGTCCCAAGAGCCCTCCCTGGTGAAGCTGCATGCACGCAGCTTCGGTCTCAGAGTCTGTCCCCGGGGAAACTCAATCTAAGACAACCAGTGATGTCTGACCCTTTTATCCAGAGGGAAAAATGTTTCCCCAGTCTTGTACCCCACCCTCCACTGGAGCAGACCTCTGCTTCTCTCTCAGTAGCAAGAATCGAGCCCCAGCTGCAAGGCAGCTTGGGTACATTGCTGCTGTTAGCAATAGCTGGATCCTGCCGGCAAAGGGGGAGCCTGACATGGGTGAGGGAACCCTGACTGTCACACGCGCTTAACTTAACAACTCGGCGCTAACATGAAAGTGAGAAGAAAGTGTGATTCAGGGATGCACAACCTTCCTGGGATGACGTTCTGCATGTTTTGATAAACTGGGCCATATTTTTCTGTTTCCTGTGCTTTGAGAACGTCTCCTTACAGGTAAGGGTCAAGACAAGGAAGAAAACTTGGAGAAACCCTGGGGCTTTGAGCTATGATTTGATACTGCGGCGCTCTGGGTGTGAGATCCAGATGTCTTCCTCTCTGTAAGGCAAGGATGCACTGCCTCTGAGGGGGCTGATACAGGGAGGGGGGCTGGTGCAGAGGCCTGGGGGGCGGGGCTGGGAGGGGAAGGATGGGCCAGAGATGACCCTCCTCGCTTGAACCCTGCAGGAGATGCAGCCAAAGGCGCTGGAGCAAGGGTGTAAGTGGGGGACTGGGGCCAATGGGACACTTTAAAGTGGGCAGAAACCAGTGTGCTTCCTGGACGCCCTGGTGGATAAGTTAGAATAAAAGAGGTGTCTAGGTGAGGTCTTTTTTTTTTTTAAAGTAGACAACGTATATTTGGGTCTTGCTTTCTGTTCTACTCCCACAATCCCTGCCTTTTATTTGGTGCATTTAAACCATGAACATTCACAATGATTATTGATATAGTTCCATCAATATACTGTATTTTTTTTTACATCTTTATTGGAGTATAATTGCTTTACAATGGTGTGTTAGTTTCTGCTTTATAACAAAGTGAATCAGTTATACATATACATATGTTCCCATATCTCTTCCCTCTTGCGTCTCCCTCCCTCCCACCCTCCCTATCCCACCCCTCTAGGTGGTCACAAAGCACCGAGCTGATCTCCCTGTGCTATGCGGCGGCTTCCCACTAGCTATCTATTTTATGTTTGGTAGTGTATATATGTCCATGCCACTCTCTCACTTTGTCACGGCTTACCCTTCCCCCTCCCCATATCCTCAAGTCCGTTCTCTAGTAGGTCTGTGTCTTTATTCCTGTCTTACCCCTAGGTTCTTCATGACATTTTTTTTCCTTAAATTCCATATATATGTGTTAGCATATGGTATTTGTCTTTCTCTTTCTGACTTACTTCACTCTGTATGACAGACTCTAGGTCCATCCACCTCATTACAAATAGCTCAATTTCGTTTCTTTTTATGGCTGAGTAATATTCCATTGTATATATGTGCCACATCTTCTTTATCCATTCATCCGATGATGGACACTTAGGTTGTTTCCATCTCCTGGCTATTGTAAGTAGAGCTGCAATGAACATTTTGGTTACATGACTCTTTTTGAATTATGGTTTTCTCAGGGTATATGCCCAGTAGTGGGATTGCTGGGTCATATGGTAGTTCTATTTTTAGTTTTTTAAGGAACCTCCATAGGTGGGGTCTTGACTCACCCCAGGTGCTTAATCACTACCTCTAACGTTTCTTCTCTGATAAGACACACACACAGAGGAGATAGAGGGTCTTACACGCCCGTTCCAGATTTGTGTGCAGAGATCAATCCCAACACAGTCAGGCTGAGTAGGTCGGTACAAGCTCCTGGGAGTAAAACCTCTGTGCAGGGGAGGTCCAGCGTCACCATGGAAATGTCACCCACAGCCTCCACCCCCCGGCCCACGAGTCACTGAGAGGTGATGGGCCAGCTGCTGTGTAATGACCAGGCTAGGACAGAGGCAGGGACATGCGGCCTTGGAGATGGTTGACCGAGGGACAGGAGTGCTGGGAATAAGATTCGTCATCTTCTGGTGTCCCAGGATGCACCGGGTCCCACCCGGGAGAATCTAGCAGCAGAACGTGGGGTGTGAGCTCTGCAGATGTCGGGGGACGTCGGCACTGCTCCCCCACTGCCCATCACGTTGATCAAGGGCTGCCTGAGGTCCTCCATGGTCAACGTCCAGCTATCACTGAGATGTGCTCCCTGGCAAATCCCTAACGGGAAGGTCAGTGACAGATTTGGGGGCAGGAGGGGGCAGGAGGGTGAGGGTAACACCCTGTCAACTAGGGATTTTCCATTCCTGCTGAGGTAGACCCCAGAGCTAAGTATGTTGTTTATTTTTCAAATTTTAATGTTGTTTAATATTGTTTAATGTTGTTTAATTTTTTCTTATCTCATTTAAAGATCACAGCCTAGTTATTGGTCAAAGCGGAACTTCGGCTGTCTGGACAAAGCTGCCAATCAAACCTGCTACCAACTTGTTCAGCCAGGGCCATAGAGTGCAGCTGGCAGGACCCTGCATCCCAATGCCCGTGGCCCCAGTGCCCAGCATGGGCTTGAGGCTCAGGACAAGGTTGTGGGATTGAGGGAGGAGATAGATGGGCCCCAGGCTGAGCTCCAAAATGGCAGGAGTGAGAGAGGAGCTGAGCCCCGCCCAGATAAGAGATAGAGACCACATATTCCTTGTTCTTGAGGTCAAGGAGACCTTCCCGACTATACGTGCTCAGGAGGTCCCAAAGGGAGTGATGTCAACCTAGCTATACTCCTCTTTGCTAGAATCCATCTTGGCTAAGAGATGCATGCGCACACATGGGAGGACCCTGAGATAAACCAAATATGGACACAGAACCAGGCAAAGCAAGATAATTGGCCAAAGGAAACCTGGAAGAAATGCCCCATGTAAGTGATTCAAACTACCCTGAGGGTGCAGCTCTCTCTCCCTGAGTCCACCCCTGTGTCTATCCACACGTACTCTTTTTCTTCCTAATAAACACTTTACTTGTTTTGCTACTTTCTCTCTTTGTGGGAATTCATTTCTGCAAAGCCAAAGGGCCAGGGGCCTTGTCACTGGCCATCGTGGTCTCGAGGCTAGGATTCAGTGTTCTCGCTGCCTCGGCCTGACTTCAATCTCTGGCTGGGGAACCAAAACCCTGCTTTAAGCTGCTGCAGGCTGAGGCCACCTGAGATCAGGGTGTCTTAGTCTGAGCTCCCCTGAAGCCCACCCCGAGGCAAGGATGTCGGTGCAGGATCCAGGGAGCCCCATGGGAAAGCAGGGGCTCCCTGGATCCTGCTGGGTGAGGGCTACCCAGCAAAACCCAGCCTGGCTCGGCCCAGGGGGTGCATCCTTCTGCTGGGGGCTCTGAGGAGTCTGGTAGGCTGCCTCGGGTCTTCCCCACAGAAGATGAGAGCTGGGGAGAGTCCTAGCGGGAGAGGACAGCCGTCCTGAAGGAAGGAAGATGGCCGGGAGCTGCAGCAGCCGCAGGTGAACCAGGGGGTGCCAGGGCTCGGGGCTGGGTCCACAGCATGTGCCCAGTGGGTGGGGGGCCTTGCAATGTGATGGGAGGACAGGACAGCACCCCATGAAGGAGAGCAGGGACATGAGGGAGAGGGCTGGGCAAGGGGTCTTCTCCTGCCCCCCCAGGCCTCTGCACCCCCCAGCCCTGGCCAGGGCATCCCTGACTTTGCTTAAGCTGCATGAGTTTGGTTTCTGGAACTTGCACCCAAACTTCTTACTGAAGTGGAAAGGACACTACAAACCGGAGCCCTGGAGACAGTCTCAGTGTCCCTGTGTAGCTGCCCTAGAAGCAAGGCCGGGTGGGCTGGGCCCACCCCTCCACGGGGTGTTTTCTGTGTAATTGCTGTTGGGACCTGTCACATGGTGGCCCGTTCCAGTGCGGACACCACGAAACCGACCAACTCCAGGCTTTTGACTGTACAAATGACTTCTATTTGGATGTGGTTACTCAGTAAATACTTAACAATGACCATCTCAGATAGCCACCAGACAAGAAAGTGAGAGATGAACGGTGGCTTTTCAAGCTATGGGGGCGATTAGGAAGTGAGCAGGGAATGAAGCCAGAGTTTTCTCTCCGGTGACTTCTCCTCCTGCCTCCCCCTCCCCTTCAGGAGCAGAAAAGAGTCAATACAAAATTGTAAGCCCTAGAATAGGCTAAGACAAGTCCCTTCCACATAATAATTTATTTCATTTCAAAATGGCATCAGGTCCACGCAGTTAAGGGGCTGAGTCCTGACTCAATGTTAGAGATTGAGGCCAAGCAGCTGGAACCCCAGCACAGGGACAGAAACGCCAGATGGCACAGCCTACTTTTGAAAAACATTTACTTGGGAATCCAGCACCTCGATTGTACACTTCTCTGTGCCTTTTCTTTGAGAATGGCCCTGAAGTGCAAATGCATTTGCATGTCCTGGCCCCTGGGAGCCCTTCACTGCAGGAGGCTGGCTGGGTGGTTCCAGGCCCCTCCCAGCTGGACCACTCAGGGATGCATGGGAAACAGTAGGAACCCTGGGATGGGTCCTTTCCGGCCTCATCGATGTCCCACGTGTGACAGGAGCCCAGAGGAGAATCCTGGCATGTAACGTCCTGCCGGCTTCCTTGATGGTCTTTTCTGAGGGACAGGGTGACTCCCAGTCCTTAGGGGGTGGGGTCTGGAGGCCTGACCCAGGCGTCCTGCAGCCCTGCAGTTCTCTGAGCAGAGCGGCCTGACTTACAGTTACAGAGAAGCGGGTTACACCCTTCCCTCCCTGACCCCTCCTCCCCTCCCCCAGGTCTTGCTGTGTAAAAATTTTCTAGAACCAATCGCTTATTTCCCCCACAAATCTACCCTCAAAGCTGATTTTACACAGATTTCCCTTGGCTCCCAAAGCTGGGGAGGAAAGGGGAGGGCATGTGAATGGGGGTCGGGCAGCGTGGGAGGGGGCAGTGGGTTTGGACCACTGCTGAGAAGCAGAGACAGGACCACGGGACAGGAACAAGGTCTGTGGGTCTTCAGATCTGAAAGCGTTGACAGCACCATTTCGATTTTAAGAAAATTATGAAGGTTCCCATAGACCTGCTGTGGGGAATCTCGTTGCTGAGGCAGAATCCCCAAACAGGCCTGATGATGGTAGACCTGGAATTTTCAGTAGTGAGGGCTTTCAGATGTTAGTTTTCTAGAAGAGCGAGGTTCATTGTCAGATAATTCCAAGAGACAGTTACTTTCCCAGGCAAAACAAAACAAAACAAAACAAAACAACAAAGCCCTCCTCCCAGCTTTTTCATATTCATCACAATGAATTAAAATGTCCGAACAGATCTGCCCAGCATGCGATTTCATCACTCGTTCTGAAAAGATGGTCTGTTGATCCAGTGATGTCATCGTTGAGCTTCTGTTTATCATGTGGATGGCCCATGTTGAAAACCTCTTTGGGGAGCTGATACTCCAGGCTTTAAAAGAGCATTTCCCATGTCGGCCCAGCTCCCTGCTTCTTCAGTAGTAATAGATGCTGAAGGCGTGGAGGATGTAGAGCAGGGAGGTGATAAAGGCAAATAACTGGAAGAGTCCGGGGAGTTACTTCCTTAGGGATGCCTGCTCCCAACCCACAGAGGCCCTTAGCTGCTGGGAGGCCCTTGTTCTGACCCTGCCTCATCCCCTCCCTGCCCCAGCCCTGCCTGGCTTAAGGGCGGCAACCACTGGCCAGCCTCTCCATCCTCCTTGAAACGCTCCATCCCCATGTTCCACTGTGACTGTGCAGCGTCCCTCTCATCTGCAGACGTGTGCTCCTCTACCTGGCCATAAAGTGGGTCCATCTCCATCCCTGCCCTGGACACTTTCCCCCTCTTCTCTCTCTCTCTGTGTCTCTCTCTCTTGCTGTCTGGTTCTGGGCACTCTCCCCCCACCCACCTTCAGCCACTGTCTGTGCTCTGATGACAAGTTTCACTCACTGGTCCAGAAATCAACTCTGTGCACCCACCTCTCAGCCCCTCAGAGCCTCAGAGGCCCCACGACCTCTCTGTGGTCCAAACTGAACTCCTGGGATTTCCTCACAAGCTCAGTCGGCCCCAGGACCCTCATCTCATCCAGCTACCCAAGCCACAAACCTGTGATCCCTCCCACCCCTCCCTCCCCAGGGGTCCCTCCCCAACCCGCCACGTCCAAAGCCATCCCCAGAGTCGCCCAACTGCACTGCCTGAAGATGTCCTGGCCCAGCAGACGACTCCAGCCTCACTTCAACCCCTGTCCAATCACACTCTGTTCCATTCATTCATTCATCCAACAAATGTCTTGTAAGCACCTGTTGTGCTTCAAGAGCAACTGTGGCAATAATGCTGCACAAAATCCAGAAATTCCTGTCCTCCTAGAGCTTACATTTCAGTGGCAGAAGCGGAAAATAAGCAAGATAAACCAGTAGAGTGGTACGGAAGGTGGGGCTAAGCGCGCAGGAGAAAACAAAGCAGGAAGGGGACAGGGAGGGGAACGGCCTCACCCAGAAGGAGATGGAGCTGCAGTGCTTGCCCTGGGGCCAAGGCCAAGGCGAGAGCAGGTCCAGGGGCAGCAAGGAGACTGATGTGGCTGGAACAGCAGAGCAAGGGCGAGCAGCCGGGCTGCGGGGTGCAGAGTGGTGCTGGGCCAGGAACGGGAGGAAGCAGACAGGCCGGAAAGGCAGCCAAAGTCCCCTGAGGCCGCCCTCGTGGGTCACCTCATCCTTCTTACAGTGGGGTCAGCACCCTGCGCCACACCCCTTCCTCCTGCTGCCTGATCCCTGTGGGAGTCCCCGACTGACACAGGACCTTTCCGGTCACAGCGACAGGTGGGGGTGGACTGGGACCCAGCCTGGGTATTAGACCTTCCTGGGAAGGTGTAAGGAAGGTTAGGCGGCTCCAGAGGTGAAATTCCCCAGCTGTGAGCCAGCTGCCACGTGAGGGCGCCATCCCACCGAGAGAGGAAGGAAGCTGCCTCGCGGGGACTGGAAAGGCCGGGCCCTGCTGGCCTAGAGTCTCCGGTCCCAGTGGACCTAAAGTCCAGGGGTCCTGCTCGTCCCATGACTCGCCTGGACCACCTTGCCTCGGATTCCATCAGCCAATATGTTACCCTGTGCATGTCTGTCATTGAAATAAAAGGACACGGGAACTTGAGCCATGCTGAGGAATTCCGGCTCCGTTCCAGCAGCCATGGGAGTCACTGAGGAATTTTCAATAAGAGATGTGTGTTTTGGAAAAGCATATTCTGAGGGTAGCGTAGTGGATGTAAGGGGGCAAGAAAACCAGAGACGAGAGATGACACCTGAACTTGGCCTTGGTACCCTGCGAGCTTGGGCACACCTGATTGCGTGCGCATGCGTGTGCGTGCACACACAGACACACACACACAGACACACAGACACACACACACACACACCCCTCCTCCTATCCTGCAAGGCTTCTTCTGCCTGAGGGCTCAGGAACATCTGTTCTGCGGGAGACAGAATTAAGCCTCATGCATTTCCCTCCATGGTGGCAGCTGTCATGTCCTTGTCCAGCACTCACCGAGGCTGCAGTGTTTATGTAGTAGTTTTTCAGGTCCCAGATCTCAGACACGATCGTGGCGTGTACTTGTAAGACGGCGGCACTCATGTACAGGATGCCAGTGGTCCCGTGGTACAGGCTGTCCTGGAAAGATGGAGCAGAGGCCATGGCCACAGTCACGCGGACACGCGAGCAGGTAACTCTTTCCTCTTTGACTACGTAGCTAGGAAGAGGGGGCAAAAGAGACTAGCTTGCTCACGAAACTCCTGCTTTTTTCTTTTGCAGTGTTTCTAATGAAATTTCTATGTGGTGAACAATAGTGGATTAATATACTGCAATAATAATACCAGTATGAACATCCATTTATTGAGTGCTTCCTCCCAGCCAAGCTCTAGGCTAAGCTTTTTCCCCATTTATCTCATTTAACCTCGTCAACTATGAGGTCGGTACTATTTATCGTTAGTGCCATTCTGAGGAAAGAGAAGTTCAAGGTTAAAGTCAGTGAATAAAAGCTGAGCCAGGATTTGAGCCCAGGCCACGTTAACACAAAGCCTGTGCTCCTAACCATTAGTGTTATGAAGACCTGCTGTGTGCTGGGCGCTGTCCTAACAATATACACATGCGTCATTTCATCCTCACAGCTAATTTCATAAGGCTGCTACTATTAACATCTCCACTTTACAGATGAGAAAACTGAGGCTTAGCTGACACATGGCAGAGTCAGGCTAATCTGACTCTAGATTTCAGTTTTTGAACCTCTATGCGAAACTCTCAGCAGAGTTTTCAGTACCACTAGGATGTCATAGTTATCAATTCTGGGAGAAATGTCATAACAGGTAAATCGGCATTTTGCAGCCCCTAAAGAATATTCATCAGTAGATGAAAGAAAGCATTAAGAGAAAAAGTTGTTGGGGTAAAGTTGTCACAGAGGGACCACCAGTCACTGTGTGTGATGTGACCTGAAGCCACGTATGAAGCGTTCTTGCCAGAAAGGTTTAACCCATCTTCAGTTTAGCCTATAGATGCTAACTTCCAGCTTACAGAAAATTCAGGGACTAGACGAGCAAATCAAATCACACCAGGAAGAAGCAAACAAACCCAAAATGTGGGACCTTCTACAGGACACCTGACCACCCAGTTTCTTCAGCAAGTCCCCGTCAGGGAGAATCATTCTAGATTAAAGGTACCCAAGAACCATCACTACCAAGTGCAAGTGGGCGTGGTGAGGACCCCGACTCAAACAGGCTAACTGCAAAAAGACGTTTCAGTTACAATGGGGGAAACCTGAATGTGACCTGCGTCTTTGATGATACCGAGGAATTATTGTTAACTTTATGTAAGTGTGATAATATAAGAAAATTTGTGTATTTTTTGGAGGTATACTGACGTGTCTGGAATGGAATGACATGATGTTTGGGGTTTGCTTTAAAATTCTTCAGGGGGAAAAATAAAGGCTAGGTGAAGCAAGTGTGATAAAATCTTGAAAATTCTGGAATCTGGGTTATGGTTACATGAGGGTCCATAAAATAATCCTCCCTACTTTTTGTATATGTTTTGACTTGTTCAATATAGAAAAAATTTCAGTGGTTATCGAGATGATGGGATGAAAAAAATTTAACAACATAATATTAAACGAAAGACTCTACATCCAAGATTATTGGTTCAGTGCGATTTATACATTTTGCATAAAATTTGCCGGGAATATGGAAGAATGAATTGTGATAGGTGATTGTGGTAGGGTCTTGAGATTGGGGTGAGTCTTTTTCTATAGCCTTTCCTCCAATGCTGCTCCAATGATTTTACCATAAATTAAATCTAGAGGGAAAACGCTTCCAGATGCGCTTGCTGCAGGAGCAGACAGGCCATGGATATTCCCTAATGAGGGAGGCAATAGGGGGAATACAGTGAAGGATGGACTCTGGCAGAGGAAAGCTTTCATTCCGACCTAATAGTAAACACATTCAAACAAAAAGTCGGGGTTCCCTAGGGCAGGGGTCCCCAGCCCCTGTTAGGAACCGGGCCTCACAGCAGGAGGTGAGGGGCGGGGGGAGTGAGCAAAGATTCATCCGCCGCTCCCCATTGCTCCCCACAGCTCCCCATCTCTCCCATTACCGCCTGAACCATTGCTCGAATCACCGCCTGAAGCACCTGCCCACCCCCACCCCGGTCCGTGGAAAAATTGACTTCCATAAAACCGGTCCCTGGTGCCAAAAAGGTTGGGGACCGCTGCCCTAGGGGCCCAGGCCAGGAAAGGTCTCTGGTTCTCCTTCCCGCCCAGAGGGCCTGTTGTCCTCACCACACCCAGGACATTGGCCTGGGAGGAGCCTGAGGGCCTGGGTCGCTCTCACTTGTTCTTACCAGGATTTTCCAGGACTCGAATCTTTTGTAAAATCCCAACACATAAGACAAGAGGAACATCAGGGAGATGAGGAATGAGGTGAGCGAGACGTACATCACCCATCCTTGTAGCATTGGGTTTGCTACCTGGGTGGCGGCCACCAGGATCCAGACCCAGCCCCCAAATATCTGTAAGAGAAAACCACAGAAGAAGGGGCTTTATTGGCTGGTGCGGGGCACGTTTCCCTTTGCAGGTCACCTCCCTCCTCCTCTGGCTCTGGTTAAACGCTCTTCAGGTGAAGTTAGGTGGGATTCAAGAGGGAAAAGGGGAAGGAAGGCTGGCCCCTGAGTCAGAGTAAATTTTGTTAGGAAATACACCTGGTTAACACAGGAGTTTCCAATGGAAGGACTTGGCTAAATTTGGGCTGTGGATGTGTCTTCTTGGCCCAAACAGTGTTGGCATATAGAGTTTTTGAAACATTTCTTCATAAGTTGCCAACATTTAAAACGGGATATTTCACACGAAAAATTCAGATTTCAGACATTTTCTTGAGAAATCCATAGTTCTGGCCACAGTGAACCCATTTCCCAGGCCAGAGTAGCCTGAAACCAGTTGTGACTGGCTCTTTAAAAAGGACCTGGAGTTCTCAGTGGATCACATCCCCAACCTTCCCAATCCCTATGCCATTGTGTGGCACATTCCCGGTTGCTCACTTGCACTGTGGAATAGTATTCTCCTTCTGGCTCCCTTCATCCACTGACAGTGTCTGTCTGGCCCTGTGGATATTTGGTTTGGAGCCTCCTGTGTATAGTATCTGACGCCCTGGAGTCAGTTAGCAGTTGGGCAATACAGTTCCATTTAAATCACCTCTCAACTCTGTCTAGCCACTTATTATCCCTTTGGCGGAAAAGCCAAAACTTTTTCCTGTTGCCTTGGGTTCTGCATTTGTTTGCTTTGGGGCTGGGCTTGCAGCCATGTTGGTGAGCCCAGGGAGGAACTAAATGTCCACCAGACAGCACATTCAGTTAGAAACCTGGAGGACAAGGGTTTACATGCACATGAGCACCAAGGAGTTTTGTTCTTGGTTTGTCTCCTCTCCTTCCTGGCCCTCCTTAGAATGTCCTGGCAAGTCTCCTGGGCTCCCCCTTGTTACATCTGTGCTTTTAAGCACCACATGGGCTGGCGATCCCAGGAACCCAGTGCAGGGCATCTGTCTCTCTGCAGCCTTCAGCCCTGCATGCCCGCTTGATGTCTCTACTTGGACATCTCTCTGCACTTGTATGACCCCTCAGAGCAAGTGCCTCATTACAATTTGCACCCTAGGCACCCCACTTGCCTCCCCCCACTCCTGGCCCTCCCCCTCAAGCTTTTCAAGTCTAACAGGTACAAAATCTGAACTCATTGCCATTCCCCAATTCCTTCAAAACCCTCATCAGCACCTCCTGAGAATGATCCTTCTGAGGAAGAGAGTTATGGGATTGGGAACGAGTGTACAGTGGCCTCCAAAGATAATGATAATGTTCTATTTCTTTCACTTCATAGAAGGCACATGGGAGTATATCTTTTATTAAGTAATACAATAATTCTGAAAAAGAAGAATTTGTTGGACTCTGAGATCACTGGGGATTCGGAGTGATGGGAAACAGGGAGCCAAGGATGTCTCTTGGGTTTGTGGTTTGGAGGATTCACACTACTAGATTTAAAAAAATTTTTCTCTAAAGTTACAGCACTCAAAATAGTTGTCAGTGCAGGTGACTCACATTTCTGTCCATCTCAGGAGAAAGCTCATCCCCTTCCCTAGTTCTATTGCCTTTTCACACAAATTTTATTTAAAATTTTTTTTACTTAAAACAATTTTTTTATTTTACTTTTTGGCTGTGTTGGGTCTTCTTTGCTGCTCACGGGCTTTTCTCTAGTTGTGGCGAGTGGGGGCTACTCTTCGTTGCGGTGCGCGGGCTTCTCTTTGCCGTGGCTTCTCTTGTGGCGGAACATGAGCTCTAGGTATGCGGGCTTCATTAGTTGTGGCACGTGGGCTCAGTAGTTGTGGCTTGCGCGCTTAGTTGCTCCACGGCAAGTGGGATCTTCCTGGACCAGGGTTAGAAGCTGTGTCCCCTGCATTGGCAGGTGGATTCTTAACCACTGCACCACCAGGGAAGTCGCTCACATAAATTTTAGAATCAGGTTGTCAATATCTACAATATGTATCTGATGATTTCGATTGTGTTAAATCTATAGATCAATTTGGGGAGACTTGAAATCTTTACTATGATGAGTCTTCCAGTCCATGAACATGGTATGCCTCTCCAATGATTAAGATGTTCTTTGACTTCTTTTATCAACGTTTTGTAGTTTTTAGCATACAGATACTGTACACATTTTCTTATAGTTACACGTAAGTATTTTATTTTGGGCGAGCTATTGTAAATAGTGTTGTTTTTTAAAATTTCCATTTCCCAGTTTTTCCTTGCTAGCAGATAGAAATATGATTGACTTTTTGTTTGTCAATATTGTATCCTGCAACTTGCTAAACTCACGTATTACTTTAAGGAGGGTTTTGGTTTTTGAGGGGGAGGATGTTATTTGGTAGGTTCCTTGGGATTTTCTATGTGTCTCAGTAGATTTTAATCTTTATGATTACTAATAATATTGATTCTATTTTCATATGTTTCATGTATTTCTTCTTCTGTGCAATTTTTTATTGTTGTTTTTTAATTGGTTACATATTTCTTACAGGTGTGTCTTTTTTTAATTGATTCATAGGAATTCTTCCTAATAGTGTGGATCTCATTAACTGTTATAAATATGGCAGATATATTCTGCCAGCATATGTCTCTCACATTTTTTTCTGTTTTGTTATACTTGTTCATTTGTTTTATTTTTTAGATTCCACATATAAATGAAATCATACAGTATTTGTCTTTCTCTGCCTTATTTCACTAAGGATAATACCCTCCAGGCCCACCCATGTTGTCACAAATGACAATATTTTATGGCTGAGTAATATTCCATTGTGTGTATATACCACATCTTCTTTATCCATTCATCCGTTGATGGACACTCAGGTTGCTTCCATATCTTGGCTGCTATAAATAGCACTGCTACAAACACTGAGGTGCATATATCTTCTTGATTAGTGTTTTTGCTTTCTTTGGATAAACACCCAGGGGTGGAATTGCTGGATCATATAGTAGTTCTATTTTTAATTATTTGAAGAACCTCCATATTGTTTTCCATAGTGGCTGCACCAAGTTATGTCTCACATTTTATGATGTCTTTTGGTGAACTGAGTTCTTGATTTTAAAGTAATTGAATATGTTAATCTTTTCTTTTATAGACTGTGCTTTTTCGGTCAAGTTTAAGATTGCCTTAAGAAATGAAGATATTCTTGCATCTCTGATATTCTTCTGGGATCACTTTCTTTCTTCCTGCAATACAATTGTTAGTAGCTTCTTTAGGAAAGGTCAGATGGCAGCAGTCAGTTTGTCAGAAAACTGTCCTTATTTCCCCCCGACAATTATTTCCTTAGAAGGTATTTTCTCACGGTGTTCTACATCTTTCCATAGTATTCCATTTTGCTCCAGCTTCATTGCTGCTGTGGAATCTGTCTTAGGTATATGGATGCTTTTAGAGTCTTCCTGCTGTCTCTGGTGTTCTGCAGTTTGTGCAATAATGGTACAGGGCGTTGAGGTGTTGCGTATCTTTTCATTAATTTTGCTTGGTATTTATTTTATATTCAATATCTGATGATTCCATTGTCTTTGTCTTGGTAGCCTGATTCTCTAGTTTGTGGCTTCTGTTAACTTTCATTCCTGTTCACTTTTTCCCTCCCATGTTTATTGAAGTTTGATTGTGATCACGACTGTGGGTGTAGCTCAGTTCTGAATGATGCTCTTGGAGAATTTCTGGATAAACAACTCCACTTACTTTTGTCCAGCTCGGCTGAAAGATATGCAGCTTTCAGGTCCTGCTTTTCTGGGACTAGAGTTCTCATCTTACAAATAAACAATAAGGTTCCCACTGCCATTGTCCTGGAGAGGAAAAGTACGTTTGAATTTATGGAGAATTCTCAGGTTCTTCTGAAGAGAAAGGCACCAGGAGGAGAAGCCAGAATAGACCAGAGAGTTGACAACAAGTCACAGCTTCCTAGGCTCTTGTAGGGCTGGGCAACACCCCCGGAAGCCTGGCCGCCTCTGAAAGCACCAGCTCTGGGAGCACATCTCCCCAGACCTCAACAAACAATCTCCGAGTGAATTTTGGAAGTCCTAGGCTGGGCCTGGGACTGCCAGTGAGTGAGCCAGGGCTGCCCTGTCCTGAGGAGGATGAGAGCCGCTGTCCCCAGGCTCTTGCCTGTTGATCCCAGTGACCGGGGAGCTGATGCTTCAGGGAGGTGCCAGGGCTTGGCTTGTGGGTACCTGCCAAGCACCTTCCCCACCAAGCCATGGGAAGTGCATAAAGATGCTGGCCCACCGCCAGTACCCGAACAATGCCGGCTATTAGCGGGAATAGCATTCGGGAGTCAGTGACTGCACAAGAACCTGTAAAATTTTAGTCTCACTTGAGACCTCCGAGGACAGAGAACGGTCTGTGCCATTCACCGCTGTATTCCTAGTTCCCAGCACAGGGCCTGGAACAAAGAAGGTGGGAAGGGTATCAAAGAGCATTCTTTCAACTGACTCAGTGATAAGCCCACCACCGCCTCACATTCACTAGGGGCTTTACAGTTTATAAAATGCACTCACTCAGACGGCCTCGTTTCTGTACAGCAATTCTCACTCCCTTGGGCTTTTCTAAGACCAGACAGCTGCCACTTGACACCTGCCGCCACTTACTGGCAGCTCACCTGTGCCAGGCCCCGGGGAACGGGCTAATGTGCCTCAGCCCCAGCCAGCCTGTCAGTGCTGGCAAAGGGGTCCCCGCCCAGCTCCTGCCATCAGAGGCCACCCTGGGCAGACACTGCTGCATGCACGCAGTCTACATGTCCCCACTTCATTCTCACCACAGTCTGTGAGGTGCTGCTGCCCTGGAGGGGACTGAAGTCTGAGGCCACGCAGGGCACAGGGTAGGGCACCTGTGCTGTCTTGCCTCACAATCAGATTTCACACCCTAAAGGTAGGGCCTCTGAGCATTTGGGAATCTACTCAAATTGCACGGCAATCTTCTTGGCGTAAAGGTTGCATAATCCATAACCAACATTACAAAGAGGAATGTTATTTACTTTTTATTTCCACACCCTCTACCTTCTGAACAGTTGAAGGGACCAGGGCCAAGGACAAACTCCAGGTGAACTGAAACCCAGTGGAGTTTGTTATCCTGTTTCTGTCTCAAGCAGCCTAGGTTGGATTCGTTACAAGGAAGGCAATTTCGAGTATGTGTCTTGACTTTTTTTTTTTAACTTATATTTAGCTTTCCAAATTTTCTTTGGCAACCTAAACTGCTGTCTCCTTTTAATCCTCATTTTATATTTCTCAAGAGCAGGAGATATTTTTAGATGTTTGGGGCTGGCCTTCAACTCGGAAGAATATTTTATTAGAGGCAGACATTTTGAGCAAGTGTATTTCAAATACAATTCTGGCAAATTCTTAAGCCTGTTCCTTAAGAACAAACACAGATTACTCATCTACGCATTTTCTTTTTTTTTTTTTTTTTTTTTTGCGGTACGCGGGCCTCTCACTGTTGTGGCCTCTCCCGTTGCGAAGCACAGGCTCCGGACACGCAGGCTCAGCGGCCATGGCTCACGGGCCCAGCCGCTCCACGGCACGTGGGATCTTCCCGGACCGGGGCACGAACCCGCGTCCCCTGCATCGGCAGGCGGACTCTCAACCACTGCGCCACCAGGGAAGCCCCATCTATGCATTTTCTAAAGGCTGAACCTAAACTGGAAAGGATCACTTAAGGGAGGATAGAGCTTAACAAGAAGTTTATTAATTACTCATTCTTCTCTAGAACATGGAGAATAGCTCCCTCACGTTTAGAGAGCTAGTTAAAGAACTAGAGGATGAGAACTGGGGTAACAGCACCCAGATGGGAGCGATAGCTGATTCCATGTCTAGGGTGAGAAGCTGGGCATGATACCTCATCACAGCAGATAGCAAAGGCTTCTGGGGTTAGGTCAGAAGGATTCAGAAGGCTCCTGCTGACCAAAGATGGGACAATTTGACCCCTAAATAAATATAATAACTACTATGGGATTGGACTATATCAACCAAGTCGCAAGTCATGAGTTGAAAATGATACTCTTTAAAAAGCCCTACTTTGGTCACTTTTGGAGGATGCTTATTATTTTGGAAGGCAGCTATGTTCACCACTATACCGCCAATAATTATTATTTTGAAAAATGCTTAACAAAGGAAAAGAATTAAGCCAAAAATATGGCATAAGGGTAAGGAGCTTTTAAAATACCTAGATTCCTGAGTCTTAACCCTCAGAGCAGCACCCTGAGTCTTGCTACTCCTGGAACCATCCGGGGACTTTGAGGAAGCCCCAAGGTCTGGATCCTGCCCCAGAGATTCTGATGGAACTGGTGAGGGAGGCTGCGCTGTTAAAAGATCCCCAGGTGATGCAGCCAGGACTGAGAACCCCCAAAGCCCCTCTCTGCTTCCAGGCTCATCCACTTCAGTTCATGAGACAGGAAGCATCAATGTTCCTGGATTCGAATCCTACCTCTGCCTATTGGGCAGGTTATTTAACTCATCCATGCGTCCATGTCCTGGTCCATCAAACAGAGGAGGTGGGGATGGCTTCTCTCTCCTGGTTTCTGTGAAAATTAGATGAATTTCTCTGGGACAGGGTGAGTGTTGAGTAACCATTTGTGGCCATGTTATTAGCTATAGTGAGATTGGAGGGAATCTTCCCTGAGAAAGACCCAGAAGTGGAAAACTCCAAGGCCAGCCTTCCTGAGGGATGGGAAGTTCACTTCTGTCAGAGCTGGAAGACTAACCAGTGGGGTGAGTGAGAGCATTTAGTGGGCACAGACCCTTTTACGGAGTTGATGAGAGCTTTGGTCACCTAGAAAAATGTACCGATGTATGTGCACGATTTTTGTCTACAAATCTTGGGACTCACAGACCCTCAAAGCCCACCTGCAGCCCCCAGGTTGAAGTCAATTGCCATTGCCATCGCCAGGTTAAATAACGGTGCTGTCAGCCAATCCACTATTTTGACAATATTGATCAAGACATTAAATGCAGATATGGTTTGACCCAGTAATTTCACTTTTTGGAATTTGGCCTCTAAATAATGCACATGCACAAAATGATGAATGTATAAGGTTGTTTATTAAAGCCTTGCTGCAGAAATAGAGACACAGATGTAGAGAACAAACGTATGGACACCAAGGGGGGAAAGTGATGTCAGGGGTGGTGGTGGTGGGATGAATTGGGAGATTGGGATTGGCATATGTATACACTAATATGTGTAAAACAGATAACTAATAAGAACCTGCTGTATAAAAAATAAATAAATAAGATAAAATTTAAAAATTCAACCCCCCTCCCCCCAAAAAAGCCTCGCTGGCTACAGAAAGGTAAAGAAACATCCCAAATGTTCATTCAGACGGGGCTAGTGAAAACAATTATGTCTGCACAATGGAATGTTCAGCAGCCTTCATAAAGAATGAAAACTCTGTATCCCGAAATGCAACAAGCTCTAAGAACTGCACAAGGCAGAGAGCAGCGTGCCCAGTATGCTATGATTTATATAGAAAAAGAAGAAAATGTATGTGTGTGCGCTTGTGTATTATGTGCATTTGTTTGTAGATGCACAGAATGTTTCTGGAATGAGACTCCATAAACCAATCAGTGCCCTGGCCTCCTGGGAGGAAAATTTCTTGGCTCAGGGACAGGGTTGGGAAGGTTTAAACTAATCCAAATCACCAACATATACACTGAAAAAGAAAGAAGAAAGACGCTGTGCTGGATGATGGATGCTCGTTTCAAAAGTCAAAAGATTTTGTAGCAACATGGATGGACCTAGAGATTGTCATACTGAGTGAAGTAGGTCAGAGAAAGACAAATACCATATGATACCGCTTATATGTGGAATCTAAAAAATTGGTACAAATGAAGTTATTTACAAAACAGAAATAGAGTCACAGATGTAGAAAACAAACTTATGGTTAGCAGGGGTGAAAGGGAGGAGAGGGATAAACTGGGAGATTGGGAGTGACATATACACACTATTATATATAAAATAGATAACTAATAAGGACAGCACAGGGAACTCTACTCAATACTCAGTAATGACCTATATGGGAAAAGAATCTAAAAAAATTTTAAAGAAGAGTGTATATAGGTATATGTATAACTGATTCACTTTGCTGTACACCTGAAACTAACACAATATTGTAAATCAACTATACTCCAATAAAAATTTTTAAAAGAAGATTTTGAATGGGAGAGACAAAAAGAGAATTGCCTTTCCTTTGGGGAGAATTGCCTTTTCTTTGATCTGTACACCTGGACAGAGCAGCAGAGAGCTGAGGGGCCTCCGAAGGGCCCATGCAGGGGCTGGGCTGCCACAGGGCAGTGAACTTCACACCCTGAGAGCTTCTGAAGACAGAGCTGCCCTAGGGATGACCCCATGTGAGGGGGGAAGGAGGAGCCAGAAGACACCTGGCTCAGGTCTGTACCTGGGCTCCTGGCTGCACCTGGCAGGTGTGGTCCAGGTGGGGCAGACCAGGTGCTGAGACCCGGGAAGAGATGCTGGCGATACTACAGGTGATACTACAGGTGGCAGGTTTTTCTGCATAGCTGGGCGGTATTTCAGCCTGGCTGGTCCATTCACCACCAGCACTGCATTCCTTTTCTTACCACTTGCCTTAATATCTTCATGAAGCGTTCACGGCCCCTCCTTCCCTTTCCTGGTACTCGGGTGAACGCAGACTGTACCACGAAGCCTCAGAAACTGCAGGCTGGGAGGAAAAGGCCTGACTCAAGACGGGGAGGCCCAGGAGGTCAGCAGTGCCAAGTGCACTGGGGGCTCTCACCCATTCTGATGACCTGGGAGGAACGGGCTCCGTGAAGGACAAGTTCTGGCCTTGTCCACGGTGGGAACCAGAACTCCCTGAGGGCTCCCTCTGATGCTGAGGTGTCTCGAGATGACGAAAATGATTGTCCCTCACATTCAGGTGTCCATGGCCCATGTTGTGTGAGTCCAGGGTCTTTTGGCCATTGCTTACCCCCCTCCCCTTTAAAAAAAACTGTGGTAAAATACACTGAACAAAATTTACCATTTAAACCATTTTTAAGTGTACAGTTCAGTGGTATTAAGTGCATTCATGTCGTTGTGTAACCATCTCCACCGTCCATCCATCTCCAGAATACTTTTCATCTGGCAAAGCTGACACCCTGCACCCATTCAACAATAACTTACTACTTCCCCCCTCCCCCAGCCCCTGGCAACCATCCTTCTTTCGTCCCTATAAATGTGACTCCTCTAAGTACCTCATATGTGTGGAATCACAGAGTATTTGTTCTTTTGTGTCTGACTTATTTCACTCAGCGTATCGTCCTCAAGTTTCATCCCTGTTGTCAGAATTTCCTTCCTTTTTAAGGCTGAATAATATTCCATTATACCATGTACCTATTTTGTTATCCATTCATCCATCGATGGACACGTGGGCTGCTTCCACCTTTTGGTTCTTGTGAGTAGTGCTACTGTGAACATGAACGTACAACTACCCGTTTGATGCACCTCCTTTAAACGGGAAAAATAAGAGGAGATGCATCCAGGGGCTGCACTTTGGACCCCATCGGGCAGTTCTGGTGCAAATGCCCGAGAGACACAGCTCCTTTGAACACAGCACCCTCTATTTGTGCCACTGTGGCCAGAGCACGCGTCCCTCGGGAGTTTGGTACCGTCCACTCAAAATGCCTTAACTCCAGGGCGATTTTAATGGCTTAAACGGCATGCCAGGAATTAGATCTGTTATTATTTTTCAACCCTAATATTTTAAATTGATTGTAAAAATAATGTTAACAGCAAAGGAATTTTTTAGTTTGTTTCTTCCCAGGCCTAGTGCCGGTGTATACATATTCTTTATAAAGTTGTAAATCACAGTGAATATACATTTTGTATTCAACTTTTCATATTTTTCTATTTTGCTAGGTGGCTCAAGGTAGTTCTGTAAAGTTGCCCTCAGCACTGGCAAATTTCGTTGTGAATCGTGAAGCATTGCTCCTGGGAAAATACAGAGCTAGGTTCCTGTGAGATTGTGGTCACAATATTTTCATCAACTGATCAACACATAACTTTGTTTTATGTGTGTTTCTGTTTAAAGACACCTTATTTTAATATATACTGTTGATCCATTAACATTGAGCTCTCAGCCAACAGCTCTATAAGTATAAGCTTATCTAACACGTATTTTCTACACAAGGCAAATCACTGCCTTGTCAAACTCAGGAACACTAGAAATAAGCTCAGCAGAGGACTTGGGGCTATTTTAAACAGCAAAATCACCAACCAAAAGCACAAAAATATGCATGACATGGCACTAAACAGACCTGGGAAAGGACCTTGTTTACAGTATGAGCTGTAAGAAGGCAGCTATCAACCTCAGGTTTGCCGTGTGTGTCTCAAATTTGCGACTTAAATGTTTTTCCACTCTGCAGGTGTCCTCAACTGACAGTGACAACGCTACAAGTATTGATTTGGGGGTTACACATACATTTTAGTAAGTGAATTTGCAAATGCAGGATCCGTGAGTAATGAGGCCTGACTATACTTTCAATGCCACCATTACATTCCATCAAGTTGATAAAACTTCATCTACTCAATGAGGCCCCAGGGCAAGGAGGTTGGATGTTTCTAGCTTTTCCCTGTTATAGATGATGCCACAGTAAATAACACTGCAGAGATAGCTGTCTTTTTAAAATTCTTTCTGTGGAGTAAATTGCCCAACTGGGCGTACTGGTGGGTGGCGTGGGGAGAGAGAGGATGTAGTGGGTGACTTTCCAACATGCGTTAGGTTCAATGCATCCCTTGGCTGGGACACATATGTGACCACCCTGGCCAGTGAGATGCAAGCCTTCTGGGGACTCCTGGGAAGGGCTACTTCCTGCCTCAGTGATGAGACAGTTCCACTCTTACTCTGGCCATGGCTGTGTCTGGTATTAGGCCTGGAGCGATGATGAAAAAGAGGAGAGAGAGAAGGAAAGATGGATCCACAGCTGCACTGTCAAAGAACCAGCCCAGGCAGAGCCTGCCTAACTTCGGGCTTCCCAGGACATGAGATTGTCTACTTCCCTTCTGCTGGAGCCGGTCTGAGCCAGCGACAGCTCTTGTCATAGCCCTGCTGAGGACGTGGGATGCGAGTCTGCACACATCACCCACACCTCTCACCCCCTCACTGGCTCCCCGTGACCCCCAGGCCACACTCGGCCACCACCCAGCAGGCTCTGCCTGTGCCAGTCTCCCTGAGGCCGCTGCAGTGACTCCAGCATGGGGCCTTCCAAATGCGGGCTGAGATCTGTTAGTGGGTGTTGAAGTCCATCTAGTCACCACCAGCATTAAGAGGTTAAGTAGACTAGCAGCAACGTGGATGGACCTAGAGATTATCATACTAAGTGAAGGAAGTCAGACAGAGAAAGACAAACACCATATGATGTCACTTATATGTGGAATCTCAAAAATGATACAAATGAACTTACTACAAAACAGAAGCAGACTCACAGACATAGAAAGCAAACCTATGGTTACTAAGGGGGAAAAGGGGGGAGGGATAAATTAGTAGGAGTTTGGGATTAACAGATACAACCTACTATATGTAAAATAGATAAAAAACAAGGACCTATTGTCTAGCACAGGAAACTATATTCAATACTTGTAATGACCTACAATGGAAAAGAATCTGAAAAAAAATATATACGTATAACTGAATCACTTCGCTGTATACCCGAGGCTAACACAACGTTGTAAATCAACTATACTTCAATAAAAAGTAGCTTGTTTTGAAAAAAAAGTTAAGTAGACTAGAAGAAAAAATACAGTGCATTGTCCATAGACAGGGAAATACTGTTTCCTGAATCTTTTGTTTCCGTTACACACACACACACACACACACACACGAAGTTGCCATGAAAATACATTTCTTCAGTGCATCACGGTCAGCTGTGGAAACCCCAGCTCTAGCTGCCTCTGTCCCTCTCCACAGTCCCTCCCTGCACTGTGCCAGCGGGCGGACACTCAAAGCCCTGGCAGCCGCTGGCTGCGGCCGGAGCCCCATCCTGCGTCCTGGGGGGCCACGCTGAGGCCTGTGTGGGAAGCGTGAGCCATTGACAGGGACGGAGAGGGGACGGCGGGTTGTCAGACACGCGGGGGAGTCCTGGAACGTCCCCTATCTGCGGTGATGGCACTTAGCATAAAGGCACAGGCGGCCTCCACAGCTCGGGGGGTGGGGCCCAGCCTCTTCCAGGCCGCACCCCGCCCCTCCGTGGGGTCAGGCACCCCTCAGCAGTCCTCCCCCGGCTGCAGGCCTCCCTGTGGGCAGCGCAGGGCCCCCAGTGCCCACGTGGGTCCTCTTTAGCACCCACGAGGCCACTCCCATCTCCACATCTGGGGCCCCCAGGCTGTGAGGATCTCTGGGCTGGCAGGTCACCTCCTCTGACCCGGGAGGAAACCGGTTCTGAGAGGCGGAGCGACTTCCCCGTGGGGGCGTGGCCGGCCCGGCCTGCCATCCCGGACCCCCAGGCCACCCAGGCCACTGCCAATGCGTGGAAGCGCTACGCTCCATAATTCAACCCAGGACCCTTCCATACACCAGCCGCTCCGTCCTGACTCCCCGAGTGAGAATTTTCTCTCTGTGGCTTTAAGGTGAGCAGGAAGTTGCTGGCCCAGGCCCCTTGGCCTCCGCGCGAGGACCCCTGTTTTATTCGGTCCACCCCAGGAACAATGGTGCGGGCCAGCGCTCCGCCCCCGGCAGAAGAAGTCATATCCGCACCCCTGGTACCCACAAGGGCTCGCAAGACTGGGCTGGCCGCGCGCCAGGAAATCAGCCCCTGCCCTGGGGTGTGAGCCTGGGAGGGGCAGGATGCCGCTGGGAGGGGCTGGTGAGTCAGCGGCCAGGCCACCTCTGCCTTCCTCCCCCCGCCCCCCCATCGGCTTCCTCCCCCCGACATCGGCTTCCTCCCCCAGGACCGCGCCCGCCCATTCAGACACCCACCCCCACTGGACCCGCTTCTCATGGAGTCAGCAGTCCAGGTTTACGATGTAACATAAACTAAGATGATAAAAACCTTCTTATTACTCTAAAGTCTAAAGGGCTTAAAAAAACAAACAAAAACCTAAGCATTTTAGGGGCAAATTTGTTTCCTTTTTAAAAAAAATTTGAGCACCTTAAAAAAGTTAGAAAGTACAGAAAAGATATAAAGAAGCAGGATAAATACATCCCGCTCCCCCCAGTGGTCCCCATTTCCCAGGCCTCCCCCCTGGTCTCTCCCTCCTTGGCTCCCACTATGTTTATTAACCTTGGCTCCCTTCACACGTCCCCAGGAAGTCCCCAGATGAGCCCTGGAATTGGGCTCAGGGGAGGGCCCCACCTTCTCCTTCCCTCAGGAACCGCAGACATCCTGTGACTCGTGGCCATGTTCCTGCCCTTCACCAGGCACCGAGGACCCACTCACTCTAGTTCCAGTTGACTTGCTCAGCTTGCCCTTCCCCTGCTTGTCTAAGACCAGACCCTCGAGGGCAGGGACCAGACCAATTGTCACCTCCTCCAGGAAGCCTCTCCTGACTACTCCTCCCCAGTCCCTGAGCTCCTGGATGCAGGACTCTGACCTGCGGTCTTTGCGTCGCCGATGTGGGGCACGGAGCCTGGCATGAAGCAGGTGTGCAGCACGTGCTATTGATCCACTCAAGAGGCAGGTGGCAGCTTGCTGGACTCTCCCCTCTTGGCAGCGCAGTCTCATCTTCCTGGGCCTGATTCCCACACAGGTGGCAGTACCTGACGCCTTCTGGGCCAGCCACTGGCCCAGCCACGGACTGGCATTTATGCCAGGAGCCGGGACCACACGGGGACAAACACCCATCTGTTTCATCCTCACGCATTTCCTACTCCATCACCTCCTGGGCCCTAGAAATTCTCTAGGTCGGGAGCATCTCCCCTGGGAGAGCAGCTGGGCTTCCCTGGAAAGATTTTCCAACCCCCTTCCTCCTCCCTCGGCATGTAGGAAGGACTGGGCAAGAACGTGCTGTCGGAGAGGACGGTGTTCAAATAAACACACACACTCCCACTCCCACCCACCATCACGTGGGCAGAGAGAGGGGCCAGGTGTCAGGGGGTGGAAACTGAAGCAGTAAGCAGTGAGCAGTGCAGGCGCGGAGAAGCAAAGCTCAGAGAATCCCCCCGAGGGAAGGGGCCGGGGGGCGACGTATTTGAAATAGGTCAAAGGACTCTGGAGCCCCAAACCCGTGATGTCTGGCCCCCGCTGGGTGGGGAGTCCATGGAGGCCAGGCTCTGGGGCCTACCTGGTACCTTCTGGGTTCAACCTGAGGCTGGAGGTTGGGGGCAACTGTGGGACATGGGCACCGGCCGACTCTGCTACAACAGGGCTGGGCTGAGATGGGGAAGGTCTGACCAGGTGGCGACAGCTGAGGGGCAGGCTGGCTGGCAGGTAGGGAAGGAAGCTGGCTGGGGAGAGGGGAGAGGGGTCAAGTCCAGGGAACCGGCCGTGGGGCTCCTCCACCCCGCCCTACTCTGGCCTGCTTCCCTACTCCGTCACTTGCCTGCCTGGACGAGACTCTAGCAGCCTCTCCTGCCTCCCACGGGGAAAGTTCCCCAGGTGGAGAGCCCTTGGAAGGGCGCTGGCAGAGGTGGAGCCTTCTTATCAGTGAGACTTCTTATCTGGGGCTCCCTCGGCCCAGCGGGACTCAGCCTGCTGGGCCCCTCCCTGGTTCCCTCTGCCCGGGGGCCCTGGTTACTCCCTTCAGGGCACCTGCCGGTTAAGAAAAGTCCTCCTGGCTGCTGACCTTCCAGCAGCAGCCTTGGTGGCCTGTCTTGTCTGAACTGAGAAAGGCCACCAGCTCAGGGAAGGTTGCTTATGGTTTGGCTGAATGGTCGGGGGAAGCACAGGACCAGACGTCCAGACACAGGCAGAGGGGAGTGTGCAGACGTGGGGATGTGGGCTGTTAGTTAGTTCTGAGGGTCTCAGCTCAAGCCCATCCTGCCGTGGTCTGCTCCGCCACGCGGCTGGGGCCCTGCAAGCCACGTTTCCCGGTTCCCTTTGAAGCTGGATTCTTGCTAAGTTCTGGCACTGGGAGAACTTGGAGGGGACAGGAAAAGGAGACTTTCCCAGGTCCTGTCACCGTCACGCCAGCAACAGTTGGCTCCAACCCCAAGGTCCCTGTGCCCCTCCTCTGGGGCAACCACTGCCTCACTGCAGCCCCACCGCACCCCCGCCAAAGCTGGGCTTCCTCTAGAGGCTGGAGGATGCACGGTGTCTGCTTTATGTACTCATCACCCTTTGGTGCTTCAGCACCTCCTTGCTGCTCCTTCAGCCTTGCAACAACCGCAGGAACAATTGCCTATGTCGAATGCCCTCTGTGGGCACAACGCCCCGCGTGTTCCGCTCCCTCCTGCGTTGAAAGACACCACTTACTGGTCTCCTTGGCTAGTCTCCATCTGCCCCCATTAAGCATCAAACTCCCTGAGATGGGGCCATGTCTGTCTTCTTCCTCGTTATATTCCTGTGGTAGGCACAGGGTAGGGGCTCAATAAATATTTGTTGAGTGAATACATGGGATTTAAGTGGGGCCGACTTCTTTCCTTACAGCTTGATTTTATATATTTGTTAACTTCTCAGACCTAGGAAGTCTTAGTCTGAACAAGCAAATATCTAATCCCTAATCCAAACTCTTTAAGAATGCCAAGCCCTCACCCCGAGGGAGCATGTCCTGACAACTTCTCTAGCTGCAGGAGCCTTTGACAAGTGAGGCTGTGCACCCCTGCTTTTTACCGTTTCCTATCTTGCGATGCTCTTCAATGTTCATGCATCACTCCTTTAAGACAGGGTCCAGGATTTACCATATCCCTCTTATTATTACCTTTTTATTCTTGTATCCCCCTGAAAGCAAAGCATGGGGCTAGAGCAATAGTAGAATCTCAGTAAATATTTCTTGGTTTACAACTGGGATTTGCTCACAAGAGACCCACGCTTTCTAGTAAGAGGTCCAGACGACCACCAACAATAACATAGCATGGGCTCACATTTCTAGAACAGTTGTTACTGAAACCCCAGAGCGGTCTTAGGAGATCTTTGCTGCTGCTGCCCCATTGTTGAGGCTCAGAGTGGTCAAGTAACCTGCCCAGGGTCTCACAGCCATTAGGCGGCAGAGCCAGGCTTACCCCTCCCAACTGACTCTATTTTACTGAACCTGAACAGCACAGGGGGAGGGGCGGGGGGCCTCCGAGGGTAAGGGCTGGGCCTGGGGCCAGGAAGCCAAAACGGGTCCAGGCAACTGGGGAGGTTGACATCCGACTCCTGTCCACACGGCGCCTCCCGTTCTTCTCAGGATACTTGCTCTTCCCAGCTGCCCACTTTAATTTACCTTCCCTTTGCCCCGTCCTCCCGCCCTGTCGCAGCTTTCCTGGGGCCTCCTTGGGCATCACTGCGTTGGGTTGGGTCTCAGTGGTGCCCTGGCCATGAAGGCTGTTGGCCCCTGGTCCTGCAGGGGCTGGGCAAGGTCAGGGGCGTGGCTGGGGACCAGGTGTGGAATGAAGGGAAAGACAGACGCCACAAAGATGAAGTAAAGCTGGGGCAAATTGAGTTTACTTTTACTGCTTCTCAGAAGTATGGAGAATTGAAAAGGGAGCAGAGGGAAACAAGAGAAAGGATTTTTCCTTTTGGAAAACTCAACTTCTAAAGAAGTGTTATAACAAAGGGGTGGTACCTGCCCTAAACGAGGCCCAAGATGAGCCCTAATTCCCTCTCTCAGCCCCGCACAGTTGACTGACGGTTCTGGGACTCAGTAAGCTCTCAAACAGGCTTTTACATATAAACAGAGTAGAAAAAGAAACAGGCTGAAATGAAGGGGAAGCTGGGGATCTGGATAAGATGTAAAGGTGAGCTTCCCCAGCGGGAAGGTTCTGGAATGAGCTTCTAGGGTGGTCAGAGTATTTCCTTCTGACCACTGTGTGGGGGCAAATTAAAAAGCTGAAAGCATCAAACACCAGAGTGTCCACATTGACTCTCCTTTCAACTGGCTGACTCTCTAGAAACCTTCTTAGCTGTTTCTTTGTCATTAGTCAAGTATCTAATTAATAAGTTAACTAGTGAAAAGGTTGAAAGTTAAAAGACTTCCTTGGACTCTTATTTACAGAGCTGCCCCTCAGCTGTCGTCACCAGGGCCAGCTGTGTGTCCACCTTTCATCTTGTAAAAACTCACAGCGGGCAGGTAATGGTCACGTGATCCCTGCCCCAGGCCGGCCACCCACACGCTGTTTGCTCTGAAGAGCCCGGCAGTGGGGCTGTGAGTCACCTGGTCCCCAGCCCGCGGGGCACTGGTACCAGCAGGCTCCCACACTCACTGAGGAAAGGAGGGAATAAACAATGTCTGCTCACTGAATGAAGGAGAAAATAAACGACATCTGTTCTCACCTTAAAATGCACTGATTCAAAGGCTCCTCACGCTTGGAGCTTACGTTTTGAAATTAACATTGTTTTCAGATGAGAAATCTGAATTCAACTGTAAACCAAACAAAATACAAACTTTAATGTTAAAATCTCCAAAGTCTTATCCGTTGCCGGTGGGAATGTAAAATGGCCCAGCCGCTCTGGAAAACAGTTTGTCTGTTTCTTAATAAGAGTGGAGCAGACACTTTATTATACATACAACCCAGCAATCACACTCACTCTGGCATTTCCCCAGAGACGTGAAAATTACATCCACCCAATAACCTATATGAGAAAAGAATCTAAAAAAGAATGAATAAATGTATATGCCATAACTACTGAAGCCGGCGCGCCTAGAGCCCATGCTCCACAACAAGAGAAGCCACCACAATGAGAAGCCCATGCGCCTCAACGAAGAGTAGCCCCCGCTCACCGCAACCAGAGAAAGCCCGCGTGCAGCAGCAAAGACCCAACGCAGCCAAAAATAAAAATAAATTTATAGAAAAAAGAATTATAGGGATGGAATTAATAGTCTCCAGGGGTGAGAGAGAGAGTGAAGGAAGACAAGATGGGGTGACTATAAAACAGAAGGAGGAGGGGAGATCTTCATGATGATGGAACGGTTCTGTGTCTTGGTGGTAGGGGTTACGTAAATCTACACGTGTGAGAAAATGGCATGGCAGTAGAGACATAGCTTAAGAATGTCGGCTCCCTGGTGTCATATTGTAAGAGAGAGTTATTACAAAAGGTGTGACTAACAGGAAGAGGCTGGGGGAAGGGTGTGGGAGGCCTCTCGGAACTATCTTTGCAACTCCCTATCAATCTATAACTATGACAAAGGTTTGAAAATGTGCATTTTAATGGTAAAAACTCTAAAATAAAGCCACTTAGGCAAAGATCGTTAACAGCAGGCTGTGGGGAGCAGAGCTGGTAGGGAACACGCAGAGCCCCTGGTGTCTGGGCCATCCTAGTCTGTCATCATCGTTGATACAAAAGAGCTGGAGGCTGTTGGCAGCGGGGGGCTGGCGTGAGGCCTCAGGGGAGCCCTCTGCTCTCCCTGTGTTTTGGGGCCCTCGTTTTATAAGAAGACCCTCTCTGTCTTAGGAAACAGTGGCTGGAGGAAGCTGTGCCTGCAGTCACCCCTGATGTACACCCTGGCCGCCCCCATCATGGACCACGTCTGAATCCAGGTTATAGATTTTGCTTTCTCTGCCCCTTTTTGCTGGCCTGAGCTCCCAGTTTGAGAATCTACTCTCTGGACTCATGGCCTTAGAAAAGCATACGCCTGTCCCTGATGCCTTAGGCCCCCCAGACTGAGAATCTGGGACCCCCCAAGACCTGGGGCTCTGTGGTCAGCCCCATGGGTGGCAGCAGGCAGCATACCCAGGCGGCCGGGGACAGAGGGGCTTCTGCTAGGCTTATCCTGCACTCTTCTCTCCAGCCCAGCACATGTCCTGCTCATGGGGATCAGAATCAACCAGCAGGGAGTTCCCCGGTGGTCCAGTGGTCAGGACTCTGCGCTTCCACTTAAGGGGGCACAGGTTCGATCCCTGGTTGGGGAACTAAGATCCCGCAGGCCGCGCAACGCGGTTAAAAAAAAAAAAAAAGAATTACCCACCAACTGGACATTCTCCCGTCCTCTCCCATTTACCTTCCCATCCGCACCCCAGATATGATGCACACTTGGTCCTATATTCCATGCTAGGAACGCTCATTTAAGGAGAAAGCAGGTGCAGAAGAGCATGTACCGAATAAACCCATTAAATATATACTCATATGTGTATAAATACGAATATATGCATATACATGGATTATAATTCTTTCTGTATTTTCTAAGTGTTCAGCAATGAACAAGGGTTACTTACGAATTAAAACTGAAGTTGTAATGAGGAAACATCCGACAAGGCCAAATGGAAGGACATTGTACAAAATAACTGATCGGTATTTTCAAAAGTCTCAAGACAAAGACGGAGGGAATCGGCCCAGATCAAAGTAGATGAAGGAGTTACGGCCACCAAATGACATGCAGAATTCTGAACTGGATCCTGGACCAGGAAAAGGACATTTGTGGGGAATTCGGCACAGTCTGAACGAGGTTCTTTAGAACAGTGGATAGCAGGGATCAGTGTTAATTCCCTGATTTTGACAGTTGTACTATGTAAGATGTGGCCCTTAAGGGATCAGTGTTAATTCCCTGATTTTGACAGTTGTGCTATGTAAGATGTGGCCCTTAAGGGATCAGTGTTAATTCCCTGATTTTGACAGTTGTGCTATGTAAGATGTGGCCCTTAAGGGATCAGTGTTAATTCCCTGATTTTGACAGTTGTGCTATGTAAGATGTGGCCCTTAAGGGATCAGTGTTAATTCCCTGATTTTGACAGTTGTGCCATGTAAGATGTGGCCCTTAAGGGATCAGTGTTAATTCCCTGATTTTGACAGTTGTGCCATGTAAGATGTGGCCCTTAAGGGATCAGTGTTAATTCCCTGATTTTGACAGTTGTGCTATGTAAGATGTGGCCCTTAAGGGAAGCTGAGTAGAGAGTATATGGGAACACTGTTCTGCTGTTACTAGCGTTGCTATAAATCTAAAACGATTTCAAAAGAAAAAGAAATGAACGATATGGAACCAGTGACATCATCCCACCCCCTGAGATCCTCAAGGCCCCAGAGCCCAGCATAACAAAGCACTTTTCTTCCCCGCCGGGGAATTCCAGTGCAGGAGCCCAGCGTCCTGGGGCTGCGGGCACCAGATGGCCCTTCTCACGACCACCGGTACCTTCCTGACTCCTGAAGCCCCATCCCTCCAGCCTACTGCCTGCCAGCCTCTCCTGGGGTCCAGGCCTTTCCCTCTCCTGCCCCCCAGCCTGGAAATCCAGCCTGTCCTTTGAGGTCCAACTGCAAAGTCGCCTCCTCAGTGACAGGCCCGGACCCCTCTCCGAGGTGACAAGGTCGGATGGCCTCTCCTTGCTGGTGTCACAGCGCAGGACCTTCGCCCCCTCAAGCACCGTCTGACTGTAGCGAGGAAGTGCTTGCGGGCCTCTGTCCAGCAGACAGGGAACCTGGGAGGGCATGGGTCCTGTCGCCGGTGGCTGGTGTGACCGACATAGAGCATGTGCTCCATAAAAAGGGGAGGAGTCGACCCCAACCCTGGCCATTCTTGTGGCTGTTCCGAGGCGAGGGGCACACCTGGTCCAGAGAACTCACAGGAGCGCTGAGATGCCATCAGTCTGGCGGGATGCCCTGACTTGTATCCCACTAGGGGCCAGGCCTGGCAGAAACCTGCTTCTTGGGTGGGGATTCAGCTGGAGCCACCCAAACGTCGGGCCCACCCTGGCTGGCTTCCCTTTCTTTCTTTCTTTTTTTTAAGGCAGTGCCACAGGGCATGCAGGATCTTAGTTCCCCAACCAGGGATCGAACCCGAGCCCCCTGCAGTGGAAGCGCGGAGTCCTAACCACTGGACCACCAGGGAACTCCCAGGCTTAGCTTTCTTGTTGCCATCAATGGGCTCCCTTTAGCGAGTTTGCCAAAAGATCACTCAATCAGGCCAGCCTTCCAGGCAGATGACAGGGTGACAGGGCCGTCAGTTCCAACTGGAAGTTGGAACCACTTTCTGTCTTTTTCTCCCTGCCCAGGGCCAGCACTGCCAAACTCAGAGTCGGTAAGAAAATATCACCCACAAACTAGATATTTCAGAAGGTGCTCGAAAACCAAAAGAAACTCCTCTGCCCTAAATTGTTCACCAGACTTGTGATCCCCGTCAGTGAAATGTACATGGTGACAGCCGGCTCGGAGTGGACTCAAATTCTGTTGAACACTCTGGACCCAGCAAGGATTGGGGCTCCACTTTAGCTGCAGGGACCCGGAGAGGAAAGCAGTGACAGGTCGTTGAGAGCACCCAGGGCATCTCACACAACTGTTCTATGGCAGATGTTATCATAAGCAACTTCCCACACAACTCCAAGTTCAAGGTTAGCTGACGTGACAATTAAGAAAATCTTGGAAGAGCTGCTCTCAGAAGGAAAGACAGAGTGCCCCCGTTGTGAACTTTAGAAAAGCACAAACAACAAGTAGTTGGAGAAAAGAAACCACATAACAAAAGTCCGTTCCCAACATCTTCCCGAGGACCCAGGATACTTTAGCAGTTCGCCCACACCTCCGATCACCAGGTCGCCTGCCCAGTTACCCTGGTGGGTTTCATTTGGGGAGCAGGTGACCCACCCATACTGCAGAAGCCCAGAGGTGCTCAGGGAAGGATTAGGGGACACCCACCCTGGAGCCCCATGGGGGAGACTGGAGGCCACGGAAGCTCTGGCCTTGGAGCCCCTTCCCCAGGGAGCTGCTTCCAGCTCCAGGCCGGCATCTCCCAGCCCCCACTTTATGCAGGTGGCCCCCACGGCCCCACTCACCAGCTCGGGCAAGAAGAAGGCGTAGGGGATGGTGAGGAACAGCGCAATCCCCGAGGGCACTTCGGGCTGGGTGTAGCTGGTGGGAGGTGGGTCGCGGGAGGCCATGCTCTCACCCACTGCCTGGCGCCCTGGCTCCACAGCCCGTGCCCGCAGCCCTTCAAATATCACCTCCTGCCCGACACACCCATCAGAGGACGTTGCCTGGAAGGAAAAAAAAAAAAAAACCATTCCTGCCCAGCAGGTCCTTCCACTGGCTCCAGCCAAGAGAATCCTCAGTGAAATGCGGTTCGTGCATCAGACAGGCTTTCGCCCGGGCTGGGGCAGAGTCGCTAAGGAAGGAGAGCCGGAGCCTCTTCCTAGACTTTTCCTCCTAAGGAAGTTTTGAATCCCAGGCATGCTACTCCAGGGGAGGCCAGCTATAGCCACCACCCCAACCGGGTGCCCAGAATACAGGCTGAGCCACTTGAATAACAAGGACCGTTTATTGAAGAGCTACTAGGAGCCAAGAAATCCGCAGTCAGCTCTGGTGCTCCCCACAGCCCGGCACGTGACCGGGTTGCCCCTTTTCCAAGTGAGGAGACCAAGAATTTGCCAGGTCAAGTCAAGGTCACAGCATGCCCTGCTCCCGCCTTCTCCACCTTGGGGGCCTCAAGCCAGAGGGTGAGGAGCCACCCTCACTTCCAGCTCCTGCCCCGTCCTGGGGACGTGGCACTTCCTTCTCTCTCTGCACCCTTGTCACCATCCTCCTCTCCTACTTTTCTCTCCCAGCGGAGAAGGCCTCCCTCTCTGGGAAGAATCCGCCCCAGTGGGCACCCCCTCCCTGCCCCAGCACCCCAGCCGGTGCTTCCAGGAGCCAGGCTTGGGGCCAAGCGGTTCCTTCCTGCCTTCCGCCTGCCTACTGGCCGAGCTCCAGGGCTGTGACCCAGCGACCAAGTGGCTCCTTTCCCTCTAAAGAAAGGGCCTGGAGATGTGGGCCCTTTGCCTGTCAATCTGAGAATCTGCCACCCTGCAGGAAGGCCTGGTGCCCCAAAGTCTGCTGGGGATGCTCGGGGTTTGGAGGTCCATTCTCCCTGCCCTCCGTGGCCTCAGCCCTGGAGTGGAGGGGATGTGGGAGGACTGCTCTGTGTGCTGGGGTCAGGAGATGTCCACCACAAGAGGCCAGTTCCTGAACAATCAGGGCCGGCCCTCCTGGGCACAGGTCAGGGTAGCAATCTGCTGGGCCTTTGCCTGGTTGGGAGAGAGCTGGGTGAGAGCCAGGGGACAGGGGAGTTTGGACAAATGAGCCCAAAGCAAAGTCACTGCAAAGAGAGGCAAAGGGCACATGGAGTAAACGTCAAGCCAGCCCGGTCATGCCCTTCTTCAGGCCTGGGGGGATCTAGCGGGGAAGTGAGGCCCTGATCCCACCTGCTTTCCAGCCCCACCTCATTTGCAGGATGAACCCAGCACAGCAGGCACTGCCCCAGGAATCCCACCTCTTGCCCCCTCTCCGGACTGTTGTAAATCAGCCATGGCCACTCTCTTGGGCTGTAGGATACCCTGGACTCAGCCACCGACAACATGGCACATAGTCTATGGGAACAGCTCAGGGAAAACAAGAAGGAAAATAACCTTTCTCGGACTACGAAGTAGAGTTAATACCAGAACCTGGACAGGGCCTGAGCCACTTCTACCTTCTGAGACAATTCATATGTTTAGAAGGGAAGATGTGACAAAACAAGGCTGTAAAAAATTTGGCATATTTTAAACATTTTACATTTAGCCAAGTCATGTTTTATTATATGCAATGAAGTATAGCACAATCTACTGAGGCTCTTCATAAGAAAGCTGTAGGATTCATAATGCATCACAGGCAATGGGATGCCGGGACGGACAGAAGTTTAGAGCTGTGAGAACATCTTCGCCTTCCAGTCCAGCTGATGCCTCGCTGGGGCTGTAGGTGTGAATGCACTGTGAGACAAGGTCAGAGCCTGGTGTGAGGCTGCGGGTCACATTTTCTCCTTTGTGTGTTGGGGCGAGTTAAATGAGATATAGTCTATTTGAAAACTTCCAGGACAGTTCTGGCTAACGGCAGACGCTTAACAAGTAGTTGTTCATCTAATTCTAATCCTGAAATCACTTCTCTTTGCTTCTCCTTTCCATAGTAAGACCAGCACCTCCTCTGTTAATATTTCCACCCTGATATTTTTAAAATTTTTATTTATTTTTGGCTGAGTTGGGTCTTCATTGCTGCACGCGGGCTTTCTCTAGTTGTGGCCAGCGGGGGCTACTCTTCATTGCAGTGTGCGGGCTTCTCACTGCAGTGGCTTCTCTTGTTGCAGAGCACGGGCTCTAGGCATGTGGGCTTCAGTAGTTGCAGCACTTGGGCTCAGTAGTTGTGGCTCGCAGGCTCTAGAGTGCAGGCTCAGTCATTGTGGCGCACGGGCTTAGCTGCTCCGTGGCATGTAGGATCTCCCCAGACCAGGGATCGAACCTGAGTCCCCTGCATTCGCAGGTGGATTCTTAACCACTGTGCCACCAGGGAAGTCCCTCCGTTTTGATTTTAAAAAATCATTTCAAAATTGTTTTTGTTGATGTATAATATGCTTACAGAAAAAAATGCACAAAACATACAGACCATGAAACCACCACCCAGAGCAAGAAATAGAACGTTGCCAGACGCCACCCAGTCATTTCGCCCTCCCTTCTCCCCAGATGTCTGCTCCCATGATGTCTAACCCTATCAGTCAGTTCTGCTTGATTCTGAATGAATTTCTGTGCGTCTGGCTTCTTTCGCCCAACATTATGCCTGGGAAACTCATCCACGTTGTTGTGTGCTGCTGTAGTTCCCTCACTGCTGCAGTTCCCTCACTGTTGCACAGTATCCCATTGTATAAATATTCTACACTTTACTCATTCTAGTGTTTATGAACATTTGGGTTATTTCAATTTGGGGTCTTAATTAGTAACACTGCTATGAAAATTCTAGAACATATCTTTCAGGGCATCTAGGTATGCATTTTTGTTGGGAATATCTCAGGAATGGAATTGTGGGTCATGTGGTGTGCGTTTTTAGATAATGTCAAGCTATTTTTCAAAGTGGTTAAACCATTTATACTCCCACCAACAATGTATGCAAATACTGTTGCTTATAATTGATGTTTGCATGCTTATTATAATACACTTGGTGTTTGCGTGATATATATGTTCCTACTCTTTTACTTCTAACTTACCTATATCACTATATTTATAATGGGGTGTGTGTGTGTGTGTGTGTGTGTGTGGTTATGACAGAGTTGGGCCTTTGTTTTTAATCCATTTTGCAATTTGCTGCTTTTTTTTTTTTTTTTTGTCTGTGCCACACAGCTTGTGGGATCTTAGTTCCCAGACCAGGGATTGAACCCTCGGCCATGGCAGTGAAAGTGCTGTGTCCTGACCACTGGACCACTAGAGAACTCCCAACAATTTGCTGCCTTTAATTGGTATTTTTAGACTATTTACATTTAATGTAATTATTGATATATTTGGATTTTGGTCTACCATCTCATTTTTTGTTTTTTATTTGTTTGCTCTTTGTTTCATTTCTTCGTTTCTTCTTTTGGATTTTAAAAACATTTTTAGTATTCCGTCTTACTTCATCTATTGAGTTTTTTTACCATGTCTCTTTGTATTACTTGTTTAGAAGTTGCTCTAGGATTTACAGTATACATATTTAACTTTCCAGTCAACTCAAGAGTACTTTGCCACTTCGGATGGAGTGAAGAACATGTAGGTCCCTTTACCCTCTTCTTTTCAGTTGTAGTTGTCATTCATGTTATAAATGCATACGTTGAAAACCCCATCAGACAATGTTATGTTTTTTGCTTTCAACCATCATACATATTTTAAAGAACTTACTTAAGAGAAAAAATTAATCTGTTTACCCAGATATTTACCATTTCTGTTGCTGTTCCTTCATTCTTGATGTTCCAAGCTTTCCTTTGGTATCATTTCCCTTCTGCCTGAAGAACTTCATTTAGCATTTCTTTCAGAGCAAGTCTGTTGACAATAGATTCCCTTAGTTTTCCTTCATCTGAGAATGTCTTAATTCCACCTTCGTTCCTATAAGGTATTGTTGCAGAATATAGAATTCTGGGTTGCCAGTTTTGTTTTTTCTTTCAGCACTTAAGAAATGTTTTGGCCTCTGGTTTTGATGAGAAATTCTCAGTAATTCAATCTGTTGTTTCCTCTGTTGAATGCATTGTTTTTCTTTGGTTGCTTTCAAGACTTTTTTTTCTTCGTGTTTAGTTTTATAGTTTGATTCTGATATGGCTGTGCATGGCTTTCCCTGAGTTTTTTTTTTGTTGTTGTTCACTAAGCTTCTTGAATCTGTAACTTTTGAGTCTTTCATCGAATTTTTAAAGTTTTCAGCCATTATTTCTTCAAAAAAACTTTTTTTTTCCTGTACTACACTATTTCTCCCCTCCTACTGAGACTCTGGTTACAAGAATGTTAGACCTTTTGGCATTGTCCCATGGGTTCTTAAGGATTTGTTTATTTTTTAAATCTATTTCCTTTCTATTGTTCAACTGGACAATTTGTATTGATCTATCTATACTGATTTATGTTGACCTATTGAAGTATCTTTAAATTTACTGACTTTTCTATCGTCTGCATACTGTTATTGAGTTCATCCAATTAATCTTTTTCATTTTGGTTATTGTATTTTTTGTTTCTAAAACTTCAATCTGGTTCTTTCTATATCATCTGTTTCTCTGATGAGACTATTCATTTCGAGGGGATTTGCCCTTACTTCTTAGAGCATGATTATAACAGCTGCTTTAATGTCTCAATTCCAACAACCATGTCATCTCAGACTTGTTGTCTCTTATTGTCCTTTCATCTTTCCCCTTTGAGACATTTTCCTGGGTCTTCAAACATCAGGTAATTGTGGATTTTACCTTGGACATTTTGAATATTATGTTATAGGATTATGGGTCTTCTTCAAATCCTATAGAAAATGTTGAATTTTTGTTTGCTTTAGCAGGTGACCAACCTGGTTAGATGCAGGCTGCAAGTAAGTTCCTGTCTACCTTCTCTGGTCTGAAACCACCTGAACAATGTCAGTTCAGTTTTTAAGGCTTTGCAGTGCTATTGAGATCTGTTTGGTGTGTGTGCTAGTCTTGGACCTAGGATCAGTCTGGGACCGTGCTGCTCAGTTCTAAAATCCTTTGGCATGCTGTTTAGGGGCAGCTAAGACACTCACACACTACTTTATGGGATCACTTTCTTTAGCGCCCTCCTCCCCATGATCCCCCCACACTTTCCAGTTCCCAGGTGATCCTGACCCCTCCACCCTCACCTTGGTCCCCTGGCTAAAAAGCCAGGGTTTTACTTTCCCTGCTGTACTGTGACAAAAAGCAACAAGATATATTTACACAGAGAAAGAGAAAGAAAGAAGGATTTCCCCCCATGCTCTTAGGACCACAGTTCCTTTGGTCAGAGAGAAGGGTGCCCTTCCTTAGAGTTTAGTCACCTGTCTGGCTGCCACTGCCGTTGTCACCCCTACTGTCACTAGATTGCCTGGGGGCAGGAAAGAATGGAAAAAACTCCACAAATAAACAGGGGTTTTCTACACTCTCTCTGCCCTATACGGGCTCTCTTTTCCCATTCCTAAGCCCAGAAATGGAGGGCTTTCTCGGAGATGTTTTTGGTCTGTATCCTGTACACAGTTCTAGGTTTCATGTTGTCTGAGCCCAGGCCTGAAGAATCTGGAGGGAAAAAATGGGAAACTCACCACCACTTTGGTAGTACTTTCAATTCTGGTTTCCTTCCCAAATAGTCCCACTTCTACTTATTTTTCAGAGTCCTCAGAAAGCTGTTCCATGCATCCTGTCCAGGGCTTTAGTTGCATTCAGTGGGGAGGAAAGGGTAGAATATCTATCTCTATTTGACCAGAACCAAAACTCTACCAGCCTGTTTTGATTCTCTGTATAGCACTTATCACTACCTCGTATTTTTGTTTATTGATTCATTTGCATATTGTTTGTCTCCCGCCCCTGCCCTCCCTCGGATGTTGGCTTCAGAGGAGCAGTAACTCTGTTTGTATTGAATATTGCCTGGCACACAGTAAGCACTCAATAAATGTTTTCGAATGACTGAATCTACCCTCTCCGTCAGAAAGACTTTGGAGACAACTGCTTCTCTCTTTTTTTTTGTCTCTTCTTCCTCAAACTCTCTCCCCACCAATAAATCGCCTTATACATTTTTCATAAAAGATTTATTGGTTGCCTGATAAGGGGCAGGCCAGGAGAAAGCCAGAGATGCTTGGAGAAGGGACAGCATATCCATTCTTCCCACTGCACGTGTTAGAAGAACCCATCCCAACTGGCTCTAACAACCAAGGGAATTTATTACCTCAGGTAAGTGAGAAGTTGGGGGAATGTTGGCTTCAGGTGAGGCTTGATCCAGGGACTCAAACAATGCTACCAAGGACCTAAGATCCCCTGTTTGGTCAGCCCTGCCTGCCTGTCGCTGTCACTACCGTTGGCTTTGTTCTTAACCTCACTCAGTGCTACCCCCATGTACACACAGCTCTAGGCTTTCACTTCCCAGTAGTAAAGTTGCTGCAATACACAGTGGCTCCAGATCTCACATCTCCTGCTACACTGGGCAGGGAAGGAGAGGGCTCTAGAATAAATCTGGGGTTTGCTCTCTATTGGCCCATTCTTAATCCAATCACTGTGACCAGGGGAGTGGCATATCCTGATCTTCTTGAGCCAATCATAGCCCCTCCTGGAGCTGTGATGAAAGGGATCAAAGGGTGTGGTGTAGTGGGGGGGGGCTCCTCCAGAAGGAGAAGGGGCGGTGGAGCTACCAGAAGTCTATGGATATTGGACAGCAAATGCACCAGATGTCCATGCACTTGCTTCCCCCTGTAGAAGGAGGAGCCCAGCCCTCCCCCTTCACCCTGCAGGGACACTCATGTCTCACTGGCTCTGGCCTGCTCATTCAGACACAGCTGGATTGCAGCTACTATCTCTACAAATCAATCTGACTCCCAAATGGGGGAGTTAGAATGCACACAACCACAGCCCCAGGCTTGGGAGGAGGCTGCGGTTAATGCTGTTTGTGGCCATTAGGAAGAACTGAGTCTGGTTCCCAGTGTCCTTGGGGTCTGGGCAGGCACAGAAGGCTTCAGGGTCAAAGGACAGCTGGCAGGAAAAAGGACGGACTCATGGGATAATGATTGGGTCATCCAGAGAGACCTCCCTGGAGAATGGCTCAGGAAACCTGGAGCCTTTTTTGTTATCTCCCCAAGTGGCCTCTTCGAAAGGGCAAAGTTCGGCAAAGTTAATCTTTGTTGGCAAAGTCAAATACAAATGAGCAGGTTAAGGTCCAGTCTGTCTCCAGAGCACGAGAAATGGACTACCCAAGGGCCATATTACCAAAGTCCCGAGTGCAAGCTGTTTTTCCATCCGTGATTTCTGGTTTCCATTTTATACTCTGCCTGCACGCCTGCACGCCCTCATTCAGTGTCAGTCACTGAGGCATAAATTCCGAGGCCTCCGTTTTCCTACCCATCATGGCACAGCCCTTCACTCACCATTCATTTATCACTCCTCCCATCCCTCCCCGTCCAAATCTATGTGATTACTCGATTACTGCCTTCAAGTATCAGAATTTCCGCCAGCAAGTCTGGCTCTTGAGGGATCCACATGTTATTAAATCCACATATTCCTGAGTTTCAGACAGCGAACGGTGGGAGTTCAGAGAGTGAGGGATTCATCCAAAAACTGAGTGGAAGCCAGCTGGTCCCCAACGTGGGATGGCGGCGTCTGGGGAGAGAGAGCGCAGTAAGGAGGACCACCTGTGCTGATCGCTTACTCGGTGCCCGCTTCAGGGCTCTTAACCCTGCAGACATGGGATGGCTGGAATTTAAATATCACAGCAACAACGGAAAGACACAGTGAGAGGCCCTTCCAGCAGTCTGTGCCCTTCTTCATGGTTCTCATGTGTGATTACGTCTACATCGTGCATTGTAAGTCAGGACAGGGATCTCATCAGGGCTGCTCCCACCGGGTCCTCCAAGCCGAATGCTGTGCCTGGAGCATAGTAGGTGCTCAGCAAATACATAATGAATGAATGAATGAACGAACGAATGGGCGATTATAAACCTCAGATGTACGGTGCCTTGAATCAGTAGGGCTCTGTCTCAGATTCTCTGTTTTGAGGAAGCAGAACACAAAGCAGCTAGGTTCCAGCCAGCTCTGGTCACCTCCACGCCCAGAGAAAACCTCCCAGCTTGGAATGCTTCACACCAGAGGAAGTGACCAAGTCCACAGCAAAGGATGTCCTGTAACACTGTAAACTGACAAAGCCCTGGGCTGGCAGATGACACTTCCAGCGCCCTCCCTGGTCCCTGGAGGTTTCCCAGATGCTGCTGGGTTGGCAAGTTAAACCTGCTCCGTTTGTATGTGGTATCATGCATTTCAACCACTCCCTTGTGAGTTGTTCTGGCCTCAATCTTAGACCATAAAACCACTGGCGACTGAGGTGGTACCTGCTCCGTAGTACACGCCCCGTCTCTTGCCATCCAGACTGGCCCCCCAGGCCAGGGAATTGCAACATTTTCCGCCTCCAGCAGATCTGATGGATGTGATGCTCGATCCATTGTATGAGGCTGGAGGTGGAGGGAGCGGGCCAATCCCCCTGTCCTCCACAATGGTTCTTTTTTCTTTTTTTTTAAGATTTTTTTTTTTTTTTTGATGTGGACCATTTTTAAAGTCTCTATTGAATTTGTTACAATATTGCTTCTGTTTTTTCCTTTGGTTTTCTGGCCGTGAGGCATGTGGGATCTTGGCTCCCCGAGCAGGGATCGAACCCGCACCCCCTGCACTGGAAGGTGGAGTCTTAACCACTGGACCGCCAGGGAAGGTCCCCCTGCTCCGACCTGTGATTCTGATGTGGGGACCCCCCCCTCACAGGGAGTCACCCCGTACTTGCTGCCATCTTGCTGCTCCCCCGCTTCAGTTCTCGGTTAAGTCGGTGTGTTGCCAAGTCACGGTCCTTGACATGCGGACCCCCAAGGACTCATTTCCAGGATGTTTTTGGCTCCTTGACAGCCTCTTCCTGTTTTGGAAGCTAAAAGGTGGCATTAAAAAGCCAGAGAGGTTTCATTGTTTTGAAAAAAAAAGCCTCCACTGACTGAGGAGGGAACTTCAGCCTCTCGATGGCAGAGACACGCTCACCCCTGCGGAACAGCCTCCTCCTTGCGGGCCAACTGCCTCCGTGCCTTCCTTTTGGGCCTGAGTATGACTGAAACTGTTTTCTCTCCTGTCTCGGTGTTTTGCTTATGTGTCAGAAACCCTGAAGTTCGCCGCATTCGTCAAGCACGACATATTTCAAATGAACACAGAAGACAGTCTGTGAAAACACCCTCTAAGGAAAGCTCCCTCGCTCCACACCGTGCATTCACTGAAAGGAATTCACCAGCAATATTTTCTTTCACTCAGAATGCCCCACCTCTGGCTTGATGCTAAGAATAAGCTAAATGATTAGAAAAAGTAAAAGGTGGCAGCTAGGAATTAAAGAGTCTACAGAAAAATGACCTTCGCAATGGGGAGTGACATGGTTTCATGTTCTCTCAAACCAGACAGCAGGGACCTAAGACGAGACAACTCTGACAGAACCGGGAAATCTCTGTACATACGCTTGCCACCTCCATTTACACAGGCGGGAACCCCTCTCCTGCAGCAGGAGCTGTGGAGGGCCATGGTCCCAGAGGGAGAGAGGCACCGCCCTGGGAAGGGGACAGGCAGCTCGTCAGGATGGTTTCCCACACGTCACTGAGGGCATGGGGTGGGGTCTGGGGGGGCGGTGGAGACGTAGTGAAATCTCTTCTCCGAGGCCATGTTCTCTCATGACATTTGTGGCTGGAAGCCCTTTCATACAATGTTAAGTTCGGAGATGAAGGCCCACGTTGAGTTTCGGTTAAGGGTTTAGCGGAAGCTGACTAAAGATGTAGCCCAGGAGTTTCATAATACAATGGATCTCTAAAAGTAAATGCCTCCTTTAAGGCAGCACGCTGTCCAAAAAAGTTCCTCAGTTGGTGCTCTGATAGTTTAGGTTAAACTCTAATTTGATCGTCTTTTTCTTCCAATAGCCTTCTCACGTCTTATTTTCACATGCAATTCTTAAATGTTTGCACTGATGACGGGAGTGTCTTAGGTTGTAGATGGTGTCTCTACGAGGTACATTAGCTGTGCCACTTACTCGCTCTGACTTTAGGAAAATTATCGAATCTGCCTGGCCTGTTTCTTCAGCTGTAGTAATACAGGAGAAAACCAGTGCTGGCCTCCTACAGTAGCTGTGAGCGCTAACCTAGTAAATGAGAACATGCGCAGCAGGCACTCAACAAACGCCCTCTGTACTGTTATCGCTCACAGTGAAGGCTTGGGACAGTTTCACTGGCAGTTACAGGTTTATTTGAAATGCAACAAAATCTTTGTTCTTTGACACAGGGGTGGGGTAACTTAGTCCCCAAAGCCTGGAGGTGTTTTCTTGTTTTGTTTTATTTTCTTTTTAAGAGCACCAATTATATGGACTTGAAAAGGTAAAACTAGATTCTGTTTTTATATCTAGTTAGAATAAACCACATTCAAATATTAGACTGAATTCAGTGATTAATAACACAGCTTTCTCCAATAGATTACTCTGATTTCCCCTACATTTCACAACACAAAGTTTATTAGCAAAATCATATATTTAACATATTCTGGGTCCTAGACTCTTATCAGACATATCATTTGCAAATATCTTCTCCTAGTCTGTGGATTATATTTTCACTTCCTTGAATAGTCATAAATTTAGCTTTTGATAACATCTTGCTTTCATATAAATCTATAGATACAGTTAACTTAAATTTGTTACTTGGTATTACATACAGAATGGACGGACAACAAGGTCCTACTGCAGAGCAGAGGGAACTATATCCAATATCCTATGATAAACCATAATGGAAAAGAATATAAAAAAGAGTGTATATATATGTATAACTGAGTCACTTTGCTCTACAGAAGAAATTAACACATTGTAAAGCAACTATACTTCAATAAGAAAAGAAGAAACAGACTCACAGATATAGAGAACAAATTAGTGGTTACCAGTGGGGAGAGGCAAGATAGGGGTACGGGATTAAGAGGCACAACTATTAAGTATAAAATAAATAAGCTGCAAGGATATATTGTACAGCACAGGGAATAGAGCCGGTATTAATAACTTTAAATGGAGTATAATCTTTAAAAATTGTTAATCACTATACTGTATACCTGAAACTTTCATAATATGGTAAATAACTGTACTCAATAAAAAAGAAAAACAAAACAAAAATTTGTTAGTTGGTTTTTGAAAAAAATTCTCTTTAAATTTAGATATAATAGTATTTCTCATAAAAATTTACTTCATTGTATTAACACATATTCAAATTACCAGATAAATATTTCTTATAGAATGTGGCCTGAACAAAAAAGAATAAAGCCTAAGTTATGATGGGACAGTTACTTCTGGTTTTCTCACGTGACGCAGGTTGTCATGGAGGGTCTATCAGATTCAGCGGGAAGGGGAAGGTCAAGGGGCACCGCTGTCAGGCTGCGATCTTTCTTATCTCACCCAAGAAGTCATAGGTCTGCTCTGAAATGTCGAAAGGCTCATGGAGCCCCGAGGGCGACAGCAGAGCCTGGAGGGCGCCCTCGTTTTCTTGGCTTTGCTTGAGGAAGTCGGCGATGACCTTCCATCGCGCGGCCTCGGTCTCCTCCTCTGCCCACCTGAACGGAGGCAGGAGCGCAGAGTGGAGGAGGGGAAGCGCGCAGTCGTGGTAAACCAGGAGGAACACGGCCTTCTGGAGCTCCTTGTCTCTCTGCGAAAACACCGGCACCACCAGTGACTGTGAGTGGACCCAGCTCATTACTCCTCAAGTGTTACACTGTATGAGCTCTGTTAACTAGAAGCCGTCTAGGGGGTGGGAGGGAGGTGCCATCAGTGTCTGGCAGGTAGTCGGCTCTGAATCGGCTGCTCAGTCAGGACGTGGACACAACAGGAGTCACCGCGGAGAGAGACAAGTGGTTCTCTCTGAGGGTCTGCAAGGGGCTCCTTGAGGCCAGGGTGCCCCCTGAGTGCCATCAAGCAGACTGGGGTGCCAAAATCTAATTCCGGGGACAAGGGTGCGGTTCCAGGTAAATGGAACTAAGACACGATGTGAAGTCAGCTGTATTGCTGAATGAGGTCAAGGTGATATGGGGGAAGGGTAGCAAGGGCTCTGCGTGAAATCCAGAGAAAGGAGCCCCAAGCAGTAGGAATGTGTTGTCAGCCCCGCCTCCCCATAACAAGAGCTGGGCAATACCCACACGGGCAGCGGCCCGGCTCCGACAGCTGGGGTGGGCATCACAGCCGAGGTGGCGGTCTACACTGCGATGTGGCCCCCGCAGGCTACCGTGTGTGGAGAGGCAGCTTCTACAGGCCCGAGGCCCAGCACCTGTCCACTGCCAAGCTAGAAGGGCATTAAACCTGCCAGTCTTAGTCAAACAAAAACTCAAATAAGGATACAATATATACACTTTTTTTTTTTTTCAATTTTTAGTGTCTTTGTTCTCCCATGATTCCTGGAGGCTAATGAAAAGTTCAGCTTAGTAGTCCTAAAACCATGGACCATGGGCCCAGTGCAGCCCACTGCCATCTCTTTTTAGAAATAGTTTTACAGAAAACAGCCCTGCCCAGGTGTTTACATATTGCCTGAAGCTGCCCTGCGTTATAGTGGCAGAGCTGGGTGTTTGAGACAGACCACACGTGGCCTGCAAAGCCAAAAAAATTTACTCCCCGGCCCTTTACCAGAAAAGTTTGTCAATCCCAGACTAGAGCAGTCAAGCCACTACTCACTGATCACCGCAAGTTCTGTAATGACCACACTCTCCGGCCACGTAAGCACAGCCACGCCTGCTTTCAATGTGTGCTACAGCTTATGCCAATTTTCTTCTTCCCTCTCCTTACCTGATACGGACTTTGAGAGCTAGGGGAATTTTTTTTTTTTTTTTTAAATGAGAGAAATTTGATAGCCAACTGGGACGCTTTGGCTTAGAAAGTTCCCCTCAGTTCAATAAACTCAGTGATCTGAAATGACTGTCTCGATCAAGTGTTTCTTTTTACACTTGGAATCCATCACCCATACCCTTCTGGGAAGGTGTCTTTGCAACCGTAATAACACCGTTTAACTGTCAAGAGGGATTAGGACCATGGTTACTTCAGCTAAAAAAGAGGCATGATTAGGGTGTGCGGCAGACACGGAGCACAAAACGTGTGAAGCTCGGGGTACACAATCACGTTACCTTCTCTGATCTTTTTAAGGTACTCTCTTTCTCAGCCCAGGAACTCTAAAAAGCAAATAGAAATATTATGTTAATCCGAGTATTCACAAGTCTTTGCCACACCTCTGCAACTTCACTCTGTAATTAAACTTACGGACAGGATTACAAACGCTGTACGGATCCTGCACATGTAAGGAGTGAATCTCTAATTAGGCATCGAGTGCTAATGACCCAGAACCAGACTGACTAGGCAGGATGTATCAGTGAATGATTCCTCAGAAGCCCGTGATTCTTACAAGTCAAAACTAATTTAAGAACAGAGAATCAGTGCAATGCTAACACATGCATGCAAACTGCACCAACGCAGCACCTAAACAATAAAATACCATTAAGCTTTCAAGGTAAGACAGTCATGAAAATAGAAAATTCTGCCAAATACCCTACCCCTCGACAATTCTGTTTGCCGAGATGAGGACAGTGGACAGGGAGAGGTAGAATGAAGTACAGCTTTGCAAGTAAGTATTTCCAATCTGTGCACCAAGTTTCACAAAAGCTTCTTTAAAGAAATAAAAAACCCAGAGTTCAATTAACCCCACAGAAGTATGAATCAAAGTCCTTCCAGGGCCCAGCATGGTGCCTTAGCCATAGCGGGCTCTCGTGAAATATCTGTTGAATGAATCAATGTATGTACGTTTTGTATAACGAGTAAATATTAATATACTAATGCTTTATAGGGGAAGAAAGAGAAATTCTGCATTATCTAACTATAGTGCCAGATGAGCTTGTCTGAAATTACAGATAAGCATATGCCAAGAACATTTTCTTACATCTTTTTGCTAAAACCTCATCATTGCTGTTGACACCCCCACCCCAGCCAAGCCAGCACGTGAAATCAGTTTCAAAGTCTAATAAAAACCTCTGTAGACGATGCTTCCTCCTTCCAACTCCGCCAGGCCGTATGGCCTCCCTCCTTATCAAGAGGACTCACCTCCCAACACAGCTCCCCTCCCTCCTGCGCACGTGCTTCTCCACGTCTCTGTGCTGTCCGGGGTCCCTAAAGCAAAACCCTTCATGGATTGCCCACCACCTACCACACTCTTCACCCACAGGATGAGACTGAGATCGCCCTTGACCGTCTACAGATTGACATCCGACAGGCCAGACGGGGTCGTCTGCTCTCCTCAAGAGCACACCCTCTTCCCTCCTGCCTCAAAATGTTTGCTTGTGCTGACCCTCCCACCTGTGATGTCTTCTTCTCCTGTCCCAGTATGTCGAAACCCCGCTTGGCCCCCAGGCTTTCATTAGGTGCATCTCCCTGAGGACCTCTTTAATGAAACAGGCTCCTGATCTTTACATGCTGCCTCCTTTAAATCTGCAAGGACCTGGATTACACATCCCCTGCGGCACTTACGTTATCTGAGTATTTGCGTCACGGGCCTAATACTTGTTGATTCTAATATTTAAGTTGAACTTTGTGAAACTGCCGTTTTTGAAGGCCAATAAATGGCTAAAAATTAGAGATTTCACGTGGTTCAACCTAATATCCAGCTGCTTTTTCATACAACAGATAACATACTTCAAATTAAAATAAAAATGATATGCAGGCCCTGATTCTCCCCTGAAAACTCAGTCAACTTATCTAACAAACCATTTTGGATTTTTGCTCTCAGGACACAATTGGTGGCCACCTTAAGTCAAGGAACAAACAATAGGGAGGAGATTGCAACGGGGTAGAAGGCAGGCACTCCATCTGCTTATGGGATCAGGGAAGGCAGCCCTGGGGAAGTAACCTCCATAGTAAGAAAGGACAGATGAGACCAAGTTAGCTGGACAATAGACAGGGATCGGAAGACATCATCCAAATAGGGAAGAAACAAACCCCACAGAAGCCTAGAGCTGGTGTCAGAACTCATTATGCAGTATGTCTAACCGCCTTTAGAACCCACCAGGTTTCCATCACACTACCCACCCTGAGTGCATCCATTAGGTCAGGCTGCTCCAAGAGCTTGGGGAAGGTGGCCAGCACTGGATTACTAATTAAATCTGAAATACAAAAGAATAAAAAGGATTTTATATAAACTTCAGCCAATGTGTTTTACAGCAACAGACATAAAAACATTCATTCAGATTGAAATTACTGTGCCGCATGACTTGTTGATAACACATTCTACCCACCTTAACCTCCCGGAGGGCTGGAAGCTGCCCCCTCAGCCTCCATCTGCCCCTGTATCCACACCCCAGGGAAGTCTGAAATGAGTCTGGTACCAAGTAGATAAAGCTTTTAGGTGGGAGTAAAGTGGCTCTGAACAGAATAAGACTAGAACATTTTGTTCTTCTGTGTTGTTTTTCCAACCTCTCTTTCCTCCTCCTGAGTGTGGTGTGGTAAGAGAAATCTTCCAATTAGGAGGCTCCCACACTCTCAGGAGGCTGAGTGGGAACCAGGGGCACCAAGGGAAAGGAGGTGGAGGGCGGGCAGCTCCTGCCCAGCCTGGGGCCAACGGATGGTGCTGGATGACATCGGAAGGAATGAGGAGTTGGGGATTCTGACCACGTGCCTAAATACTGTGCAGGAGAATACTGATATTTCACAATCAATAGTGGCACGTGGAGGGCTGTGCAAAGAGGCCCACCAGGAAGGACACTTCAGAAACGGCAAGGGCAGTGACTTCTATAATCTTGTGTCCTCAGTAGAGAAAAATCCTCTCTCTAGGTCTTACTAAGTTTATTCTGATGCGCAGATTCAAATGAAGCCAACAATTCTGAGTAGGCTTCTCCCTACCTATAGAAAAACTAATAAGCCTTCTCCTCTTTAAGGAGTCGGGTCGTTCGTGAAGTTTTTCTAGAGCCATTGAAACAAATTCAGAGGCAAGTGATGACTAAAAGGCTTAAACTGTCCTTCCTTTAGAATTACAATTATTCCTTGAGAAATGTTGGTGCTTCTCTGACTCTAGGTAGTTCCATTTCTACCTACCTATCCAGGTGGTGTGTCCCTGGGAGGGGACTCGTGTCTAACCATGAACTCCACTTGTCCATGAGAGCCGAGTCATCATGGGGCTCTCTCTCCCTCTCACTCGATTCTAGCCACACGGGCCTGCCTTCAATTTCAATCTCTCCAGTGCACTCCCGTTTTCTTGCCTTGGGTCTTCAGACATGCTGGTCCCTCTATCCAGAAAGGATCCGCCCCCACCCATCTCCCCTTTATGTCTAACTCCTCTCTCAGGTCTTCTCTTAAATATTCCTTGCCCAGAGAAGCCTTCCCTCATCCTATGAATTAATTCAGGTCTTCCTAGGGTACGCTCTTGTTGTGTATTTCCCTTCAGAACACTTGAGGTTGAAAAGGATTATTCATATAATTTTGTGTTTGAAGTCTGTTGCCCCAAGAGAGTAGGGATGATGGTGCCTGTCTCATTCATCACTGGGTCCTGGCACAATGCCTGGCATATACTAGGCACTCAATAAAGAATATCCAATAAAATTCAACTTTCTCTGGAGGTAATTCTTACAACACATGCATATCTCTGTGCAAGTTCAATCATGTGTGACAGCTCACTGATTTTTTAAAATTACTTTTTAACATTTTACTTGGAAAAAGTTTCAAGCTGACAAAAAAGTTACAAGAGTAAAAATAGAACCCCTGAACACCTCTTACCTGGATTCACCAATTTTATTGATTTTTAAACTTCTTGCATTAAGAACCAGTTATTTTGGGTAATTTTGGTCTCTTTCCAAAAAAGATGATATACATATCAAACACGTAGTAAAAACATTATTAAAGACATTAAAGGAAAATATGATTATAGCTGAAATTTAGGATCTCAAGTCCCCAGAATCTGAATGGTAAAAAGTGTATATTGTAAAGAACGGAACACGTACGGAGCTCACACAGGATGCACACTGAGAACAATGATTTGCGTCTGAAGTAAGTGATTGACACTGATGCTATTCTAAATATTTTATTCCAAATGTCACCTTCAGAAGCAGAAGATAAAGGCTGGCAGAGGTTACATTTACTCAAAGCATGATGCACTGTTGTACGTGAGGAAACTGCAAAGACTTCTCACCAGCACTGTGCATGCTCATCCTGTCTTTCAGGAGCACGTCTCCAAGAATCTGGCGATAAAATATCAACAAATGAACGGAGCACATACTTCCAATTAATGTTTCCGGCAGTAGACTATTAAAGAAGAAAAAAAAATGTATTCATTAAACAATCCCCTACGATCCAACCTACGGTGTTTTTAAAATGTATACTTATTACTCGAATGAAGAGTTTCAAGTTTCGCTTCATTATTGAAAAAAATTTTTAATAATTTTGAGGAAAACTTCCACTATAAGTTGACCACGTTAAACTTCAGAAAACTTTTATTTTTACGTGTGTACTTTCAAGTTGCGACTCTGGGTTACCATTCCTGTGTTTCCATGTTCGCATATACACCCATGTTAAATGTCGAATAAAAAATAAAAGTCATCAATTATGTGTTTTAGAAAGAACGGGACTAGTCAGCTACAAGTTTTAACAAAGCCATGTTTCCACCTCACCCGATGTGACGAATGCAGAGGAAACGAGTTCAGACTGTTCCCGGTGCTGGGTGGAATACAGGAGGGTGTGGCAGATCAGACTGAATTCTGACTTTGCTGTGCTACCTCCTAGCTATGTGATTTGGGGTTAATTATTTATTCTCCTTGTGTTTTGGTTTCTTCATTTGTAGAACACAGATAGTCATAGCTGCATCTCAGGTTACTAAAAGGATTAAAATGAGGTAAATGTGGAATGCTTAATGCAATGCCTGGCACATACTGTAGTAAGGTCTCAAGGACAAGAAAATTTCAATATTGAAGTTACATTGATATCAGTTTAAAACAGACTGTAAGGACTTTAGGATGTTGTATGTAATCCTCATGGTAACCACAAAAAAAATGTATAGAATATACACAAAAGGAAATCAAAATGTATCATTACAAAAAAAATCAATTAAAAACAAAGGAAGGCAGTAAGGGAGGAAAGGAGGGACAAAAATACCCTTAAAACATATAGAAAACAAATAACAAAATGGCAATTAAGTCCTTCCCTATTAGTAATTATTTTACATGTAAATGGATTAAACTCCCCAACCCAAAGACATAGATTGGCAGAATGGATTAAAAAAACAGGATCCAACTATATTGTGTCTACAAGAGACCCACTCTAGATCTAAGGACATTCATAGGTTGAAAATGAAAGGATAGTTAAAGATATTCCATGCAAATAGTAAACAAAAAGAGAGCAGGGATAGCTATACTAACATCAGACAAGACAGACCTTAAGCCAAAAAGCTGTTACAATGAAAGATATTATATAATGATAAAAGGGTCAATTCATCAAGAAGATATAACAGTTATAAACATACACAACAGACATCAGAGCTCCTAAATATATGAAGTAAACAGTGACAAAAGTGAAGAGAGAAACAGATCTACAATCCTAGTAGGGGACTTCAATACCCCACTTTCAATAAGGGATAGAACAATCAGACAGAAGATCAATAAGGAAAGAGAACTTGAATGACACCGCAGACCAACTGTAACTGACCGACATATACAGAACACTCTGCCCAATAGCAGAATACGCATTTTTCTCAAGTGCACATGGGACATTCTCCAGGACCTTCTCTTAACATATGTGGTCATACATTAGGCCACAAAACAAGTCTTAACAATTTAAAAGACAAATTATACAAGGTATATTTTCTTTTTTCCAAAGTACATTTTCTTTTCAACATTTTTTTTTTTTTTTTTTGCGGTACGCGGGCCTCTCACCGTTGTGGCCTCTCCTGCTGCGGAGCACAGGCTCCGGACGCGCAGGCTCAGCGGCCATGGCTCACGGGCCCAGCCGCTGCGCGGCATGTGGGATCCCCCCAGACCGGGGCACGAACCCGTGTCCCCTGCGTCGGCAGGCGGACTCTCAACCACTGCGCCACCAGGGAAGCCCCCAAAGTACATTTTCTGATCACAATGGAATGAAACTAGGAATCAACAGCAGAAGGAAAACTGGAAAATTCACAAATATGTGGATATCAAACAACATACTTTTAAGCAACCAATGGCTCAAAGAAGAAATCACACGGGAAATCAGAAAATATCTTGAGACAAATAAAATGAAAATACAACACACCAAAACTTACGGGATGCAGTGAGAGCAGTTAAGAGGGAAAATTTATAGCTATAAATACTTACATTAAAAAAGAAGAAAGATTTCAAATCACCAACCTAACTTTACACCTTAAGGAGCTTGAAAAGAAAAACAAATGAAACCCGAAGGTAGCCGAAGAAAGGAAATAATAAAGATTAGAGCAGAAATGAACAAAATAGAGAATAGAAAACTACAGAGAAAATCAATGAAAGCAGAGCTGGTTCTTTGAAAAGACAAATAAAATCGACAAACCTTTAGCTAGATTGACTAAGAAAAAAAGAGAGAAGACTCAAGTTACTAAAATCAGAAATGAAAGGAGACATTATTACTGATTTTACAAAAATTACAAAGGATTATAAAAGAGTACTATGAATAATTGTATGCCAACAAATTAGATAATCTAGATAAAACAGACATACTCCTAGAAACACACAACCTACCAAGACTAAATGATAAATACAAAATCTGAACAGACTTACAACTAGAAAGGAGACTTAATAGTAATCAAAAACCTGCCAACAAAGAAAACCCCAGGACCAGATGGCTTCACTGATGAATTCTACCAAACATTTAAAGAAGAATTAATACCAATCCCTCTCAAACTCTTCTGAAAAACTGAAATGAAAGGAACACTTCCAAACTCATTCTGTGAAGCCAGCATTATCCTGATACCAAAGCCAGACAAAGACACAACAAAAAAACTACCGACCAATATCCCTGATGAACACTGATGCAAAAACTCCTCAACAAAATACTAGCAAACATAATTCAACAGCACATTAAGTTTTATACACTATGACCAAGTATGATTTATTCCTACAAGGCCAGGATGGTTCAAAATAAGAAAATCAATCGATGTAATACACTAGACTAACAGAATCAAGGAAAAAAAAAAAACACGTGATTTTCTTAGCTGATGCTGAAAGCATCTGACAAAATGCAACATATCTTCATAATAAAAACACCCAACAAACTAGGAGTAGAAGGAAACTATCTCAACGTAATAATGGCCGTATGTGAAAATCCCATAGCTAACCTCATACTCAATGGAGAAGACGGGAGGCTTTCCCTCTAAGATCAAGATCAAGACAAGGATGCTCGTTTTCACCACTTTCATTCAACATATTACTGGAAGCCCTAGCCAGAGCAGTCAGGCAAGAAAAATGAATAAAAAGCATCTAAGTTAGAAAAAAAAGAAGTAAAAGTATCTCTGTTCACACACAACATGATTTCATATGTAGAAGACCCTAAAGATCTCACACACACACACACAAAACTGTTAGAATAAACAAGTGCAGCAAAGTTGCAAGATATAAAATCAACATACACAAATCAGTCATGTTTCTATATACTAACAATGAACAATTTGAAAAGGAAATTAAAACTTTAATTTCATTTAATAGCATATCTAATAGCATTGAAAGAAAGAAAATACTTGGGAATAAAAAAATAGAAATAAAATTTCAAATATTGAGATTTCAAAATATAATCTGGAAATACAAGTGAGTGCTTTAAAACCTGACACCTGGTACACACTAAATACTTACTGAGAATACTGAGCACCAGAATTAACCTTAGCAGATACTCAAGAAAATATCTTGAATCATTCTAAACACACATTTTCTGTGTTATTTTTAGAAATACATGAACTCTGTCACTAAGCATGAAGAATGAGCGTATAGGAAATCTCAAAAACCTTGCAAACAATGTCCTCTACCAAGAGGAAGATGTCTTTGGGCTAAGGGAAACCACCTAAAGTTAAAGGAGACTTTAACTTCAGAAAATAATCCTTCACTCTAACTTCTAGGATGAGAATTTTAGAAGGGAAAATTAATCACAGAGGTAACATCCAGGCTTCCAGCCTGCTGAAAGAGAGCAGAATGAACGTGACCCCAGGGATGGTACAGGAGTAATGGGTCCCTATGACTAGTTTCACAGAATTTAGATACGTATCCTTGACCACTCCCTAACCCTTGCATTCTAGAAATGCCCCAAAACACAAGATAGATTCTCTTACCACACTTATATTCATACAGAGCATTTCATACACAGAGCCAGAAGTCATCCTTTTCCAGCCCTGCTAAAATTCTGATCGTGTATATCCCTGACCTAGATTTCAGATTGGCTGCAGGGGAACATTTAAGCTGCCTCGATGCCACCACATGCCTTCTCGGTGTTCATGCTGTGATTCCAAGAGTTGTTCTACACCCCGCCCTCTGGTCTATGGCTCATGTGGGCAGTGTTTCAGCAGCATGCCCAAACTCATGTCTCATGCTGAGAAACAGACATTAATTTTACGAGGGGAAGGGGTGGAACCTTCCTTCCATTCTCTCCTCCCCTTCTCTCCCAGATCGGCCTGCTCTGTCTGGCAGGCATCGCGGCCAGCCTGCAGTGGAGGCCTTCAGCGCCCACAGTGCTGGCACTCCTTTCCTTCTAGCACCTCCCCATAACACGAAGCAATGCTGCTGGCTCTTTATCAGAGCTTCCTTTAGGGAAATCCTTTGATTTTCCCAAATCCAAGGTGACCAGGAAGCTCTGAGCTGAAGAAGTAAAGATATACTTCTTTCTGACCTCACAGACAGACCAACAGAAGGGCAATAAACATGATACTGGGTCCCCGGCAAGCAACACTATTACTTCATTTATTTTTAGCAATAATACAATGGAAGTAAAAGAGAAAAAAAGATGGCATACATCCAAAGAGCAAAGGAAAATAAACAAATTTGTAGCAAATTTATATACAGGCATGTAGCCTACTGCCACAGACCAGTATGTCTCGGTATTCAGAACCCGTGCTCTGGGAGTCTGGGTCTAAATTCAGGGCTTTCCCTCATCAGAGGCTTAAAAGCATGCATTTGGCCAAACCACACCAAGTTAAACTCCATCAAAAAAACAGCTCCAAAATCAGAAAGGCAAGTCTTGGTGAAACAGGAGGACCCATTTGCTCCCTCTTCCGTCTCAGCTGAGGGTCAACATGATCAGAGCTGTCTCCATAAAAGGAGACCCAGGGACAGGATTCTGGTGCTGTTTCTTTGGTCAAGGAGACGAGTCCACGTTGATTCATCGGATTTTCACAGGGCTCCTGATAGCCAAAGGAGACACACACGGAAGACTGCTGGCTGGTGAGAGGGCAGGATGAAGCCAACCAGCAAGGATACTGGGGAAACTGGGCACTAATGCAGATTATAACTGGGCTTCCCACCCTTGGCCCTGCCCGCAGTTTTGTAGGTCCCTTGGCATAACAAAAAGAGCCCCTGTCCCTTCTCCTTCAAGCAGAGAAATCTGGCTAAACAAAGATGAAGGGTTTATTTATTTTTATTTTTTTTAACATCTTTATTGGAGTATAATTGCTTTACAGTGGTGTGTTAGTTTCTGCTTTATAACAAAGTGAATCAGTTACACATATACATAAGATGAAGGGTATTTTTGTTTTTGTTTTGTTTTTTCTTTTGCGGCACGTAGGATCCTAGTTCCCCAACCAGGGATTGAACTCGTGCCCCCTGCAGTTGAAGCGTGGAGTCTTAACCACTGGACCACCAGGGAAATCCCAAAAGATGAAGTTCTTAAGCAAGGGAGAGTGGGGGCAGAGGCGGGATGGGCTTTTGGAGGAGAGAAGGAGGAGGGCTGTTGGTAGCGTCATCCGCCTTCTTTCCCCACTCACTGCAGGTGGCAGGTCAGGGAGAGGAGACTGAGAAGGGTCAGCCCGCCCCAGGCTCCACCTCCAGGGTGCACAGGCCAGATCCCAGCCTCTCATCCTGGACCCACAGTACAGCCCTCGCACCCCAGCCCATGGCCCGGCAGTAGGGCCCAAGGCCTCTGGCTTCACCATGCCCACGGTCTGCCCCTGGGAGAGCCTGCCTGAGGCCGGCGGGCCCTGCGGCCCACGCTTGACACCACCAGGAGAGCAGAGCGCATTTCTGAATCAGGCAAAGTGGAGCGGCAATTTCAAGACGGTGCTCAGGTCTCTCTCGGGGCTCTGGGAGGAGACAGGAGCGCACACCAAGACAAGGTGGGGGAGGCCAGGGACCGCAGAAGGCAGAGCAGAGCTCCCGACCACTTTTAAACCAGCAGGAAGAGCTCTACTTGGAAATTATTTCACAAACATTTTTCGGGTGCTTACTGTATGCTGTAACCAACAAGGGCTCAGTTCCTGAGGTCAGAGGATGAGGACCTGGGACCCTTCTTTGAGAACCCAGCATGCAGGAGAACGTTCATTGCTTTGGGAGAACGGGCCCGCCCATCTGACCGCTGTACACCCAAGTCAGATTTGATCTCTAGATTGTAAAGCGTATCTGCAAACTGGTATTTGGGGCCAAAGGAACACTATTAAGAGCTGTGCTTGACAGACACGCTTGGGAGTGCTTCGGACTCTCGAAAGCTTATCAACAAGAGGGGTAGCGGGAGGCTGAAGACGTAGGAAGAATGAGGCCAAACAGGATTCTAGCTTTTCTTCTACAAAGACCGCTACTGTGCTTCTTTTGTTAATCTTGAAAAATAAAAACTGTCCAAGGAAAGATTGGCCAAAAAAAGGGAATTTATAGGCTCTATGAACATCCAGGAAAAAAAAAAGCCAAGAGAATGAATACTACCCACGAACCCATAATTAATGGTTATTGAAAGATTTAACTGTTAACGCTATAATTATAATACACATTTCAGTGCTAGAGATAAGAACAAGGGATACTTAAACTGGGAGCATGGTCTAGAATGAGAAAAGCAACCATTCACAGAGGTGGGCCAAGGTTCCCTGCTTCCTGATAATCCGCGAGCAGAGAGCAGGTCACTGTGGGACCAGTCAACTGCATCAGTCTCTGTTCCCAAGCCACGCTCCTCCCTCTGCCCCTCCTGTCCACTGCGTACTCTCCACATCTCCACATCATCAAATGGCACCTCTTCCAAACCTTCAAAGCTTCTTTTGAATCCCCCTGATCCTACCAGCTACACAGCACATCCTCATATGAACAAATGTGATGACAGTGCCAGCCACCTGTCATTATATTTACATTTATCTAGACATCTGATAATAATAACAGTAATAGCTATAGCCGTTTATAACATAGCTATTACTATATAATAGTAATAATTATAGCTGGTACTTATTGTGTGTTACTGCGTGCCACGTACTAGCTACGTGTTTTATATATTTTCTTTTCCTTAAACCTCTTTAGAGCTTGATGGGGTTAATATTATTATTATGCCCATTTTAAAGACATAGATCTTGAGACCCTGAGAAAGATGGTAAATGACTTGTCCAAGAGGTTACTGAGTTAGAGATGGCTTGACCTGGGATTCTACCAGTGCAAAATCTCCCTGAAGAAAATGCAAATTAAAACCACCAACAGCTACCACTAATCATTTATTAAAATGGGCAAGGACTTCTCTGGTGGCACAGTGGTTAAGAATCTGCCTGCCAATGCAGGGGACACAGGTTTGATCCCTGGTCCAGGAAGATCCCACATGCCATGAAGCAACTAAGTCCGTGCGCCACAACTACAGAGCCTGTGCTCTAGAGCCCTTAAGCCACAACTACTGAAGCCCGTGTGCCACAACTACTGAGCCCAAGTGCTACAACTACTGAAGCCCGCGCCTAGAGTCCGTGTTCCGCAACAAGAGAAGCCACCGCAAGAAGCCCGTGCACCGCAACGAAGAGTAGCCCCCACTTGCCGCAACTAGAGAAAGCCCGCGCACAGCAACGAAGACCCAATGCAACCAAAAATAAATAAATATATAAGTAAATAAAATGGGCAAAACAGAAAAAAACTGATCATATCAAATGTTGTCAAGAATACGGAGTAATTGGAACTCTCATAGGTGGCTGGAGAGAGTGTAAAATGGCCTATAGTCATATTGGAAACCAGTTTGGCGGTTTCTTATAAAGTTAAACAAACACCAGATGATCCAGTAATCCCACTCCCAAGTACTTATACCCACGAGAAAGGAAGACATGCCCACACACACACACAAACTCTTACGCAAATATATAGAGCAGCTTCATTCATAATTGCCCAAAGCCAGAAACAACCCAAGTATCTATCAACTAGTGAATAAATAAACACATTATGGTATATCCACCAAATGGAATACTAATTAGAACAAAAAGGAAAAAACCACTAGCACATGCAACAGCATGGGTGTATCTCAACTGTGTTACGCTAAATGAAAGAAGCCAGACTCAAAAGGCTATGTATTGTGTGAGTCCATTTGTAGGACATTCTGGAAAAGGCAAAACTGTTGGGAAAGAAAACAGAGGAGCAGTAGCCTGAGGCCAGAGCTGGAGAGTTGATTACAAAGGGGCATCATTCACTGTTTATAGTGATGGAAATATTCTCTATCTTGACCGTGTGGTAGTTATATGACTGTATATACTTGTCAAAACGCAAAGAACTTAAACCAAAAAGGGCAAATTTTACTGCGTGTAAATTATACCTCAACAAACTTGACATTAAAAGAAGTTCCCCAAAGTTCCCTAAGGGTAGAACTGTGGATGATAAGTCCCGTTGACTCAAAAGTTTCTATACTATTTCTGACCGCATCTATCGTCTGTGCTAACTGGTAAACAGAAGAATAAGCGAATCTGAAATGTATTATTATTCCATTTCCCTGCTGATCCTTGGCAGAAGAATTAGTGAGGAAAGAAAATAAGTAACAAAAGGTAACCAAGCACGTGGAGAAGTCAGAAGCAGAGATGGTCCACAAACACTGAATGGGCCCAAGTTCACCGGACAGGTAACAGCAGGTACCGACCTTAGCATGTTTCTTGATCTTCTGTTCAAAGATCTCAGTTTTACTAGAAGCTGAGGCTGCCTTCTCACTGTCATGAGCTGATGGAAAACACTACCACGTGCTTTAAAAAAATAAAAAATACATCTCAGAACTTTAAGTGCTTAGGCAGTGAATATAATAAAATAGAGTTATATACATTTTTTTATGTATAAAAATAAGAAAGTTTTTTTCAGCACCAGTGGGGCTGAATTGTATGAGAGGCAGGAGTCGTCCATACGCCCTAAATGGACTGATGAAGTACGATGTGCCCTAAGGACCTTCAGAATGTACCCAACCAGCCCACCCCTGGAGCTGCCACTACATCAGGTACCATGACAGCATCACTGCTGCCAGATGACAAAGAAAAAGGGAGTTTAAAAAGCACGTCTGACTCCAAGTAGAACCAGCTGCATCCCAGATCCCAGCTCCTTCCTGTTCCAAGAAGGTGGGATTGGCACTGCTGGGGCTGCAGCAGTGCTATGTGTCCTAAATCACGAAACAAGGAGGGGGATGTCTGAGGAGCTAGAGGGGAGTTTCAAACCCATCAGGCTCTGAGATCCAAGAGGCAAGGGCCATATCTGCCTTACTGTCCATTTTCCCTTTATCTAGTACAGTGCCTGGTCAATGAACACATTAAAAGATGCTCAGGGGCTTCCCTGGTGGCGCAGTGGTTGAGAGTCCGTCTGCCGATGCAGGGGACATGGGTTCGTGCCCCGGTCCGGGAAGATCCCACATGCCGCGGAGCGGCTGGGCCCGTGAGCCATGGCCACTGAGCCTGCACGTCCGGAGCCTGTGCTCTGCAACGGGAGAGGCCACAGCAGTGAGAGGCCCACGTACCACAAAAAAAAAAAAAAAAAAAAAAGATGCTCAGTATTTTTGGAGGGCAACCTGGTATGTATACCACAATTTCAAATGTCTACACCCTTTGACCTGGCAATAGGCAATCACTGAATTGGCCTATTCTATTAATTCTGTGGCCCAGTGTTCAATGAAAAGGAACCAATACAGGGGTCCTCATGCATCCTAATTTCCTACGTTAGAGTCTCAAATATGCTACCAAGAAAATAAGCACTTAGATAAAAATGATTAAGATTTTAACATCAAACGACATATTTTAAAAAATGTGAATTCACGTGAAAAGTGTTACGCTTATTATACTATAGGTATCTTCTCTGATGTATCTTCTGCTTGTTTAATCTTTAAGGAAAGGAAAGAAAGCAACACAGAAGAGTGGTACCTCTTCTGGATACTGAAGGGTCCACTTCAACACCTTTTTCATAAGGGGTGCCTCCATTCAAGAAGAGTTCATAAGTTCTACAAAAGAAAAATATACCATGATGGATACGTGTTATGGACATTGAGAAACAGTAGAGTCAGTAGTGGAACATTTTTTAGCACAGACGCATTCACAGACATTTTATTTATGCCTCATTGGTAAATGAGAATGAAGGCTGTTGATACCTCCGTGGGGTTATCATCTCAGTAAATAAAGTCTCTTTCTTAACTATGAACCACAGAAAATATATTTTTCTACATAAAAATGAGAAAGATTAATTGATGTCATTAAGATCTTTTGACTTTAATGACTCGTTATTTAAATGCATTTTTCAAATGTTTCAAATCATCATTGGAAATAAAGCTATTATGAATTCATACTATTTTTAAAATATAAAAGTAACATGTAGATTGTTATAAAAAGTTCAAATGGCATACAAATGATAAACAAAACATGAAAAATCCCTCCCCCCTTCTTTCCCCCCTAGTTTGGTAGCCCCTTGTCCTACCTGTTTCAATACAAATGGAAACAAACACATACATTTAAACAGTAAATCTTAAACTGACATACGTTTAAAGTTGCGTACTCCGTAAGTGTGGAAGCAGAAGGTAAGAGGCCTCCTTAATCCTGTGGCACCACCTCCCCAGTTCTGCTCCCCAGAGACAACCTCTGGGAACAGTTTACACACACGCACACGAACACAGCTCTTTGTGAACAGAAGTGGAGTCAGCACACACACGATTCTGCAACTTGCCGTTTTCATATAATAATATACATTGGAGATGTTTCAGTATCAATAGATAGGCCTCCACCTCATTTAAAAAAATAGCTGACTTCACTTTAAGAAGGATTGGATAAACACTCTTTTCCCTCCCACTAAGCACAGTGAAAAACCCTGAACAGTATTAAAGACAAAAAACAAAAGCAGAGAAACAAAAAAAACCCCACAAGAAGCCTGGGCCTCTCCATCTACAGGCAGTGGCTGGGGAGGTTGGGTGTGATAGAGTGCCCCTCCCCCTCCCACTGGGGTAACATCAGAGGAGGGCTTTTACCTCTGTCCAGTGGTAAGGAGGTCACGCCCACCCCTGCGGTATCAGTAAAGATGGAAGAGGGGAGCATTATCTGAATTAAACCTTTGGGCTTGGGAACTATTATGATCCCATTTTAAAGACGGGGGAAGTTGAGGCTTGCAGACAACCTGCTTACAGTTACACGGACAGAGCCCAGGCTACAGCCCTGAATTTTACCATTCCAAATCTGGGATCTCAATCATCAGCCTAGTGACTGCCCATCTGTATCTCTTCTGTGGGTTTCTTATCTTCCAGACTTAGATTTGTGTATGTGTGCCCATTTTCAAATTTGGATTGGCCTCTTCTTAATTTTTGAAGGCTCTTTTTGTATTAGGGATAATAATCTCGTGACTGTTATGTATATATTGCAAATGCATTACAAATATTTGTTTTTGGTCTTAAATTTTAAATTTGTTTACAGTGGCTGCTGCTACAATTTCCGTGTACCACCTACGGAAGAAAGGCAGAGTCACGGAGGACCTGGGGACCCCAGACTCAGCTTTCTCACTCTTTGGCGAGAATGAGGCTCTATTTCAGCACTGTGAAATGTACTAATACCACAGGAAATCACTGAAAGAATATTCTCAGCAGACAACCGGTGCAAATATCTTTTAAAATACCTTGGCTACATGTGTCATTTCTTCCCTGCTAGGATGAGATCATGTGTGCTGTTTTCATATACTACCTAAAAGAACATTAAAATCAACATTAAAAGCCCTCTCCACACAAGTTACTGAAATGTAAATAATACACTCTGGAAACCTGAGGTATCTAAATTCTAAAAAAAATGAATTTCCACAAAATTACCCGTTTGGAAGGAATATATAAGCCAACTTACTTTGCTGGAATAGGAATTCCACTGGCATCAAAAAGTTTAAGAAACACCCAGCCACAACTTAATTCTCCTCTCTCACCAGTTGACTAGAAAATAAAAAAAAGTGTATGAAACTTAATGTCTGAATCAGTCGAATCTATAAGCACATACCAAGTTCTTCTAAAAGGAATAAAGCTAGTATTTGCCTTTAGAACTAAAAAATCCTTCACAAGAAAACAAAGTGAAACCCAGTGGAGTTCCATTTGACTTGCAGGCCAGATGGTAAAGGCAGGATATAAAATGAAAATCTCTTGTTAAATTGCTCCTGAAAAACCCCTAAAGCTGATGATATGACAACTGGTACTATTGCTTCTTGAGTGACATAAATATGCCGTGGGATGATTCCGTATCACCTCAATATACATGAGCGTAGGAGGCTCTGTCTCAGTAAGAAATGGAATGAGCCACTTAAAGCATTCAAGGGTCCTTCTGCTCAGAACTTAACCCAATGTCAATTGTCAGAGGCGTCTGGGGTTCACCTGGGGGACCTGCTCCTGTCCTACCCACCCGCAGCAGACGGATGAATTTGCCTTAAAGAAATGAAAGGATGGTATTACACCATTATGGTATTACACCATTAACATAATAAAACATATAACGGTATTACATATAATGGTATTACACCATTAACATAATAAAAATCTCTGGGTTATCACGAGGCCAAGCACACATACTACACCTATCTATGGAAATATATAATTATTACCACAGACCCACACCCACTGATTCAATAGTCTATATGATGTAAATTAATCCAAGTTTCTGGTGTTCCCTTTACAAAAATTACCCGTCTGCCAGGTCCCTTCATTAGAACCCTCATTTACAAGGCTAGGGGCACTCTGACCCTCCAGGACAGAGCTAAAGCACAGTGCTGCAAGGCCGCCGAGCATCTTTTATCACTTTCTGCAAGGTCTTATGTTTCTCCAATCTTCATTCTTTAAAAGCACTGGAGTTCGCTCAAGCTATAAATGTAAACAAGTACACTTATTTTAAACACTACAGCATCATAAAAAAATTAGAATCACTGTCACACTCATTCCTCAAGAGCTTAAAATTCTGTTACACATAAAAACCTCAATTATTTTACTAAAGACAGACATAAGGGAAAACTTCCCCTTTGACACGTTAGAAAGCTGTATCTTTCAACTGACATACATTGCGAATATAAGAAATTCCAAGTTCAAATAATATTCCAAGATCTGGAGAAGAAGAATTGGACCTGATGAAACAGTCACCATCAAGCAAGCAGGGCAAGATGCCAGTAACCTGAAATGATAGCAAAAACGAAAATTACTAATAAACATGAAAAATGGTTGGAGGATAAACAATGAGGTCCTACTGATAGCACAGGGAACTATATTCGATATCCTGTCATAAACCATAATGGAAAAGACTATGAAAAAGAATGTATATGTATGTGTAACTGAATCACTTTGCTGTACAGCAGACATTAATATAACATTGTAAATCAACTACACTTCAATAAAATAAATTTTTTAAAAATGGAGGGAAGGTTCAGCTCTGTTCATCTATAAATGGCTTATGCCACTGCATCGTAATAAAGGTCTTTTAAAGGAAACAAAAAGCAGATGGACTGGACTCATCTATACCAATGATTTGAAATTTTAAAATGTAATTTTTGTGTTGAAGAAAACTACCTTTACGTTCACTTACTCTATGCTTAGAGCAGAGGCTAATGTGAAACAAGCACTGTACCAAGGTCTTCAGAGGTATCACAAAAATAGTTTGATAAGATTTTTTTGGCGGGGGGCTGTGCCACGCGGCACGCGGGATCCTAGTTCCCCGACCAGGGATCGAACCCGTGCCCCTTGCAGTGGAGGTGCGGAGTCCTAACCACTGGACTACCAGGAAATTCCCTGATAAGATATTTATATTTATATTAACCGCTGTCCTTTGGAAACAGAACTAAAATTGCAGACTGCACACACACTTGCTCAACTTTCCTCAGGCATGCCTTGGAAATTTTCCTTTCCTTCCCTTCTGCCCTTTCCATTCCCCCTCCCTAGACAACTACATCCCTCTTCCCTGCCTATAAAATCCTACCCATCCTTCAAAGTTTAGTTTCTCTTCTATAAAACCTTCCCTGAGTCTAAGGACTAGAATTAATTTCACCCTCCTCTGTGCTTCCACAGCACTTGGATCCCCAAGTGCTGCCTGTGTGACATTACATTCTGCCTACGTGACAGTTATCAACAGCACCCACTCCTTAGAGCGACTCCAAGGATTAGATGAGAAAATGCACATCACGGCCTACCTCAGCGCCTGGCACGCAGTCAGAGCTCCATAAATAGAGGATATTGGTGTTTTATGTGTCTTCTCTACTAACGTGTAAGCTCCCACAGTACCTAGGAAGAATGCCTCACACCTAAGGATGCTTAATTTCATTCAACAAAGCAACATACACATATTATTTTTCCCTCCAAACAGTTCATCTTTATATCCAGGAAAACCTTGGAAAATTCTACCCTAACCACTTCACATGCACAGAGACGCACTATCAGAACTGTGAAGTACTGTGTCAAAAGGAAGCGGGAGGGGGGCTTCCCTGGCAGTCCAGTGGTTAGGGCTCCGCGCTTCCACTGCAGAGGGCGCGAGTTTGATCCCTGGTCGGGGAACTAAGATCCCGCACTCCGCGCGGGGCGGCCAAAACATAAAAAACATAAAAAACATAAAATAAAAGGAAATTAACACAAAAAAGAGTAGAACAATTATATTGTTACAATTTAAAAAAATGTAAGCAGTAGCATGCTTAGAAGATCAAACTGGACTTGTAGGAGTCACGTGGTAGACAAGTGTGGACACACACAGCCCACAGGCAAGGTGGCCGGGCCTCCCCCACATGCTGTGTCCTCTCAGTGAACCTCTATCTTGCTGTAAGATCTTCTGATGCAATAGGAGAAGGTTAATGAAGGGTTCTCAGGGGCAGTGACATAAGGGAGTTAGTTGTGGGAGGGAAGTAATGAAACTCTGGAGGTAGAAAAAAAGTAAAGTAAATAGAACTATAGAAAATTAATGTTATTAAAAGAACATAAAGATATCTTCGTCTCCACTGGCATCTATGTGGCACTGACTCGGTGGTTTCAAGTCACTTAACCTCATTCCAGCCTTTGTTTGTCCCAGTCCTGACAGTCCCTGGGTGTAATGACCAGTTCCCTAGGCGTCACCCTTGATTTTTATCTGAAGAAAGCACAGCTCTCATGAGCACAGTTGGAGACTGCATTTTTGAAAAACATTTCCTAAGTTTTCTCTTTCCGTTTTCATTTTTCATCAGAGAGAATTTTCTAGAATTAAACCTTGTGATCCATTGAATGAGATGATTCATAGGCATTATAACTTTGGTGAGTCAAAACATGAGTAATTGTTATCAAAGTCCTCAAAGAACATTAATCTAAAGATTCAAATCTGGCCCCATATATTCTGTGTTAAATACAAATACATTGTTTCAGGAATACACTTTGACAATCTTGCCTTATAAATTAATCATATAATACTTATCATGTAAAAGAAGCTCATGTTTCATTCCATTCTGCTTACTTCCATTCACAAGTAAGCAGATTACTTACCTGGGGAGAAAAGGTCCATGTTTTGGGTTTCTTAGGTTGCCATGTGGCCCTGACTGTATGAATGTTGCTCAGAACCTGAAATGAGATTTTCCCATTTGAAATCATATTGTAGAAGGCTCTTTGAAACATTATCACTTCCAGGTCCCAAACAGTTAACAGCTGGGCAGAGGGAGAGGGGGATATTTCATTTCTTACTTTGTGTAATTCTGTAATTCTTTTTTCTTTTTACATCAAGTATTATACATACATAACATTTAAAATGATTAACAAAAAAACAAGTGTTACAGCACTTATAACACAACGGAAGAACTGATAAATGAATTCAGACTCAGATCTTTGCACTAGTGATAAACTGTATTAAGTGAAATACTTAATATATGAGATAGATTAACCAGAAGATTCAGAGAAATTTTAGGTATGAGCGACCTTTTAAGAAATATGACCCGCAAGAGCATTTTATGTGCAATCCATTACCCTGCCATCAAGACAGACACTGCTACCAGCTCAGATACACAGTTACAGTTTTCTTCAAGATCCCTAGGCCCATAAAGTATATTTTTCCTGGAATTTAATCTCTTATAAAACGCTATTGCAAGAAGTTAGCCCTATAATATATACAAATCAATAGAATACAAAAGGAGCAAAAACTGTAAAAAAAAAAAAAAAAAAAAAGAGTTCAAATTCTATAAAGTTATGGCCAAAACTGACATTTTCCAGAAGAATGGATAATATACAATTTTTATTTTAGATAAAAATATTTTAGTTTAGCATTTCTAAAGCTAAGCTTTAAAAATAATTAGAAATCATCCTGAACATGTCCTATGAGGTCAAATTCAATTCACTGCCCTCTGTGTTGCTATTGGTAAGCAACTAGGAGGATCTTATGGGCAGCTAAGTTGTTTTCCACAGAGAAAGTCTCCATTTCCTTCCACAACTAATATAAATGAATTTATTTAAACCCTTTCTAAAATGATATATATTCTCAGACTGGGCTCTTGGAGTACAAACTCCTTTTGATTACTATCTGGTGTCTAATCTAAGACTGCATTTTATTTATTCCAAGGTCCTTCTTGGTTTTTCAAGAAGTGTTCCCCACTTCTAATATCTAAGAAGTCCTTTGTAATCATTGAAATTGAGATCTCATACTACCTCTGCTTTTATCTTCTCAACTTGGAGAATGCTGATTTTGATTGAGGAATAACTTCTTCTGCTTGATAATTTTACATCCTTCTTGAGTTACTGACTGAGAGCTAAAAAGGACTTAGTCCAAACATCTCATTATACATTTGAGAAAACTGCCTCGAGAGAGGGTGAATGACTGGCTCAGGACATAAGGATGAAATAATCAAGGATTCAAAATTTTAGAGATTTTTCCACTTAGCAAACTGCATCAAGAATGCATAAGTGGGGGCTTCCCTGGTGGCGCAGTGGTTGAGAATCCGCCTGTCGATGCAGGGGATGCAGGTTCGTGCCCCGGTCCGGGAAGATCCCACATGCCGCGGAGCGGCTGGGCCCATGAGCCATGGCCGCCGGGCCTGCGCGTCCAGATCCTGTGCTCCGCAACGGGAGAGGCCACAACAGTGAGAGGCCCACGTACAGAAAAAAAAAAAAGAATGCATAAGGGGGACTTCCCTGGTGGTCCAGTGGTTAAGACTCCACGGTCCCAATTCAGGGGGCCCGGGTTCGGTCCCTTGTCAGAGAACTAGACCCTGCATGCCACAACTAAATATTCCGCATGCTGCAACTAAAAGACCCCGCGTGCCACAACGAAGATCCTGTGTGCCGCAACTAAGACCCAGCACAGCCAAATAAATATTTAAAAAACAAACAAAAGAATGCATAAGGACTTCTGCTCAAGATGAATTTATGCTTCAACACAGCTGCTCTGCTCCAAACATAAAGCAGTGACACTTAAAAAGACAGAGGAGGACCCAAAAGTGAGATGAATATTTCAGTGGCCCATAAACAGAAGAGAAAAACAAAGAATAGGGCGAGACTAAAACTGGGTGTCTCCTGGGCTCTGAGTCTAGAGCGGGACGTGGTGACAAGGAGCCGGATTTGTATGTTACAGAGGCTAATGGTACTCAACACATGATAGAGGAACAGAGACAGCCTTATTGCTTGAAGCCAGTAGGGTGGAAGAAAGATGGTGGCCAACCTTCCTCCTCATAGGAAGTAAAGAGCCTAAGCAGGAAGGACAAAGATGGAGCCATGACACCAGGATCAGAATCAAGTAAACAAGTAAACCTTTAAGTGAATCGCTGATGTCCCTGACATCAGCTTAGACCAAGAACGCTAAACTTCACTGTAAGATCTGGTTCTGGACTGCAGTTTGGAGGTAGCAACCACAACACCATTAGCTTGGTGGGGTTTGGCTGGGGGGGGGAAGGGTAAAATATCTTCTGCATAAAATGTGCTTCTAAGGACACATGAAGAAATCAAATACTTACAAGAAACAACCCAGAGCATAGATATTAACAAAATATGTCACTATACATAATTACATATTTACTGTTTTTTAAAAAACAGATTTGTTTGCATTAAAAAAAAAAACCCAAAAACCGTCTAAGCAACGATGACAAGATGGGCCAGTAGGTAGGTAAAGCATGTTAGTATCTTTGGTGTGTTAGGAGAAAGAAATACAGAGTTTAGATTTATGAGAATAATCTACAGCTAAGTAAGTAGGCTAAACATTTACATATTGCAAACTGAGAGGCTTCAATAGAACTAAGTGACAAGGCCATGGGTAGCTGTTATGTTTTTTTCTGCATGTTTCTATGTATTTGAAATAGTTACTAATTTAACAAATATTGCTAATTCCAGTAAAAGTCAGATTGTGGTATAAAATACATGTAAAAGGAAAAGAATAAACAAGTTGAAAGATTGTAATGTTCTAAGATAAGAGTCTAAATGTGAGATTTACACTTGCTTTCTTTTATTATTGGCAAAACCAATACAATTACTTGATGTATTATTTCTTACTAAGTTCTTAAGGGTTTTCAATCAATTTTTAAGGATGAAACATACAATGGTGCTTAATTATGAAATGTGTCAAATATATACCAAATATATATTAAATATATATAAATATACAAGTTAAAAGAAACTTACAGTGAACACCCATAAGCTTATCACCTAGATTCTGCCATCAATATTTTACTATACTTGCATTATCACATATATCTTCTGTCCATCCATCAATTCACCTAATTTTTTGATACACTGCAAACTTGCAGACATAAGTAAACTCTCCTCTAAATACATTAGCACGCATATCATTAGCTAGAGTTCATCATTTGTTCACAGTTCTTTTTTTGATCGAAAATTTAACACAATGAAATTCAGTAACCTTATTTATCTTCTTGTAATGTCCACAATGGAGACAGGAAAGTGGGCTGACTAGGGGTCATAGGTCCTGAGGAATGACACAGTGAGTGCTGTCTCTGGAGGCCTAGAGAGGAGCCTGAACTTCCATTAGGGTCCAAAAGTAAGGAGGCACACCTACCCCCAGGGGTGTGGGCAGAGGCCAAGTGGGGAATCTGGACTTCCATTCTCACCTGGCAGTAATGGTGTCAGAGGCCTGCTAAAATAGAAGTTAAACTTATTAAGATCCAGAGACTCCCAACACTCAAAATGTCCAGGATACAATAAAAAAAAAAAGAGAAAAATCATCCATTATACCAAGTACCAGGAAAATCTCAACTTGAATGAGATTGGTATCAAAAGATACCAATACTGAGATGACACAGATATTGGAATTATTTGACAAGCATTTTAAAGCAGCCATCTAAAAATGTTTCAATAAACAACTATGGAGATGCTTAAAAGAAATTTAAAACATAGAAAGAAATACAAAGTCTCAAGAAAGAAATAAGGAAATCTCAACAAAAAAATGAAAGATAAAGGAGACCCAAATGGAAATTCTAGAACTGGAAAATACAATAACCAAGATTAAAAACAGACACACACACATACCTACACAAGTCACTGAATAGACTCAACCACAGAACAGAAAAGAGAGAAAAGAATCAGTGAACTTGAAGACAGGAAAACAGAAACTATGCAGTCTGAACAACTGAGATAGAATAGATGGGAAAAAATGATCAGGAGCCTCAGGAACCTGTGGGATTATAACAAAAGATCTAACTAACATTCATGTCATCGGAGTCCCAGAGGAGAGGGGAGTTTGGAGCTGGAAAAGTATTTGAGAAAATAATGGCTGAAAAATCCCCAAATTTGGCAAAAGATATACACCTATGGTTTAAAAAGCTGAGAAAACCCTAAACAGGTTAAACCCAAGAAATCCATGACAAAGTACATAAACTTCTAAAAACTAAACACGATATCTTGAAAGCAGTGAGAGAGAAACACCACCTAGATTCACCCACAGGGAAAAACCAATTCTCATCAGACAGAGGCCAGAGGAAATGGAACAATATTTTTTGAGTGCTTAAAGAAAAGAACTGCCAACCTAGAATTGTATAGCTAGTGAAAATATCCTTCAGGAATAAAGGGGAAACAGGCATTCTCAGATAAAGAAAAACTACGAGAATTTGTAGCCTGCAGACCTACCCTAAAAGAATGGTTAAAGGAAGTTCTCTAAATAGAAAAAACATGATAAATCTCTGAATATCAGGAAGGAAGAACAATGGAAAGAGCAAAAACAAGGGTAAATATGAGAGGTTTCTCTGAAGTTTTCTAAATTATGCTTGATGGTTGAAGGAAAATTCTAACACTGTGTGATGTGGTTCTCAATGTATGTAGAGGAGATAATTTAAGACAATTAGAAAGCAGGGAGGGTAAGGAGGTTTAAAGGGAGGTAAGGGAGGTACATGTCACTTCAACTGGAATGTTGACACTAGCCAACCGTGGGAAGTTATGTAGGTATAAAGTCATACCAAAACCTGTACAAAGAGATCCACTCAACAACACGGCAGACAATTCAGAATGGAGTTCTAAAAAATGTTCAGGTAACACATAGGAAGACAGAAAAAAATAAAACAGGGGAATGAAAAAGAGGGAACAAAGAGAAGAAATAAAACAGCAGACTCAAGAGTTAAAGATGCCCCTCCAGGACCTGCCTGCTTTGGGATGCTTTTCATACATTACCCAGAATTTACAGTTCTCATCACTGGGCAAGTTATTTGGAGAGGAGCTTACTCAGTCATTATTGGAAGTAGTGTCTCATTAACTAGTTCTAGTAATAATGCTTTTTATTTGTAACGTGGCTTAGGCTTATTAAAGAAGTATTCTTGGGCTTCCCTGGTGGCGCAGTGGCTGAGAGTCCGCCTGCCGATGCAGAGGACACGGGTTCGTGCTCCGGTCCGGGAAGATCCCACATGCCGCGGAGCGGCTGGGCCCGTGAGCCATGGCCGCTGAGCCTGCGTGTCCGGAGCCTGTGCTCCGCAACGGGAGAGGCCACAGCAGTGGCCTCTGCCCGCGTACCGCAAAAAAAAAAAAAAAAAAAAGTATTCTTAAGTAAATAGCATGAGTATATAACATATTAAATATGTTCTCTAACTCCTCAATTTGGAAAATTTGCCAAATTTTTTTCATAAACTAACTTCTATTATTTTATATAAAATAACTTCTACTATTTTGATATATTATTCAAAATAAAATTCTAATCTTTGTTTTATGTTGTCACGTATGAGAATAGCGAGAGGTACAGCAAAAAGTGTGGAACCAGATCTGGGAAAAAGGCAATTCATCTTTTCTTGGTCACTGGCGACACCTACTGGCTCGTTTTTGGCAGTGATCTTGTGCAGAGCACGTAGAAGGAAGGAAAGACCCTTATTTACCCCCCAGTGCGGATGAAAGAAAGGCACTTTCCTCATGCTGCGAGTTAGAAGTACACTCAGCAGAAGGAAAGATATCTATCAGTGTTCTCTATCTCACTGCACGTCACCACTATCCACCCAGATGTGGAAGTCAAAGACCTAGTGTCATGCTTGGCGTCCCACTCTCCCTCACCTGCCACATCCAACCCACCACCAACCAAAGTGTGTTGGGTTTTGCCTCCTAAATATCCCTCCGGCCACAGCTCTCATCTCCACTTCCCTAATCTAAGGTACCATCGTCATCTCTCATCTGGTCAGCTTATGATGTTCCATGTATTGGTCTAAGTGCTTTACTTACATTAACTCATTTAGTCCTCACATCGACCCTAAGGGATGCACATGAGACAAGACAAGGTCGAGTCATTTGGTCAGCATCCCACACCCAGCTGGCGGAGCCAGGGTTAATTCCAGGCAAAATGGCTCCAGATTTCGTTCTTGAGGCGACACTTGCTGCCCTTTGACCACCACACTGTGACATAGACCCCAAGGGGTCTACTCAGATCCCTCTGACCCCCGCTCCCCTTCAATCCATCTCCAGAGAGGAGCCAGAAATCATCCCCGAACGTACGTCTAAGTCATGTCCTACCTCCAATGACTTTCCCCGCTTTTAGGGTAAAGACGAAACTCCCTACATCATGGCTTACAACGTCTTACGCTGTATCTCCTGCTTCATCCCGTCCTACACTTCCTCTTGCTGCCCCCACTCAGCCCCCTGGCTCCCCTTCCCAAGTCCTCTCCTGCCAGGGCCCTGGCCTGTGCTGCTCCTTCAGCCAGGTACACACGCCCCTTGTCCCCTTTTCTCTTCATCTCCTTATGGCCTGTTCACCCCTCAGATCTCAAGGCAAGCATCACCCCCTCAGGAGGTAGACTATGAAATTGAGATTTTTTTTTTAACATCTTTATTGGAGTATAATTGCTTTACAATGGTGTGTTAGTTTCTGCTTTATAGCAAAGTGAATCAGCTCTACATATACATATGTTCCCATCTCTCTTCCCTCTTGCGTCTCCCTCCCTCCCACCCTCCCTATCCCACCCCTCTAGGTGGTCACAAAGCACCGAGCTGATACCCCTGTGCTATGCGGCTGCTTCCCACTAGCTATCTATTTTACGTTTGGTAGTGTATGTATGTCCATGCCACTCTCTCACTTTGTCACAGCTTACCCGTGCCCCTCCCCATAATAGAATTCTTTTCTGGTGCTACAAATTTCCCTCTAAGCAATGCTTTCGCTAACATCCCACAAATATTATGCTGCATTTTCATTTTTTTGCTCAGTTCAAAATATTTCCTAATTTCCCTTGAAATTTTCTTTTAACCCATTGATTCTTGAGAAATCTGTCGTTTAATTTCTAAGTATTTAAGGATTTTTCCAGTTATCTTTGTGTTTCTGATTTCTAATTCAATCACATGTGATCAAAGACCATACACTGTATGATTTCAATTCTTCTAAATCTTTTCAGGACCATCTATTTTGCTGAATGTTCCATACGCACTAAAAAGAATGTGTACTTTCCTCTTTGGGGGTGAACTGTTGTACAAATGTTAACTAGATCCAGTTTGTTCGTGCTGTTATTCTGTTCTCTTATATTCTTACTAATTTTCTGTCTACTTGTTCTACGGTACTGTAGAGAGAAGTATTAAAGTCTCCACTTATGATTGTGGCTTTGCCCATTTCTCCTTTCAGTTCGATCCATTTTTACTGCATGTATTTTGAAGCTCTGATGTTAGGTGTATATACATTTAGGATTGTTACATCTTCTTGGTGAATTGTCCATTTTATCATGTAATGTACCACTTTACTCCCGGTACTTTTCCTTCTTCTGAAGTATACTTTGTCTGATATTAGTATGTTTTGAATGGTGTGTCTTTTTCCATCCCTCTACTTCTAACCTGCCTACATTATTATGTTTAAGGTGGTTTCTTAAGCATAGCCTATGGTTGGCTCTCTCTCATTCTGGTTTTGATTTGCATTTCCTGGATGACTTATTATATGTTGTGTATCTTTTTATAGACCCATTGGTTTGTCATATTTTCTTTCTTTTTTTTTAAACATTTGTACTATACTTTTTTTAAAATTAATTTTTGGCTGCACTGGGTCTTTGTTGCTGCGCGCAGGCTTTCTCTAGTTATGGCGAGCAGGAGCTACTCTCCGTTGCAGTGTGCGGGCTTCTCACTGCGGTGGCTTCTCTTGTAGCAGAGCACGGGCTCTAGGCGCGCGGGCTTCAGCAGTTGTGGCGTGCAGGCTCAGTAGCTGTGGCTCGCGGGCTCTAGAGCGCAGGCTCAGTAGTTGTGGCACACGGGCTTAGTTGCTCCGACGCATGTGGGATCTTCCCGGACCAGGGCTTGAACCCATGTCCCCTGCATTGGCAGGCGGATTCTTAACCACTGCGCCACCAGGGAAGCCCCCATATTTTCTTTAAGTGCCTGTTCAAGTCTTTTGTCAATTAAAAAAACCTGAGTTATCTTTTTTATTCCTTGGATATCCTTGAATCGTTCCTGACCGTAGGGGAAAAGTATGCAATATTTCACATTAAGTATGATGATGCTAGTAGCTTTGCTTTAGCTTTCTCTTGTTGCCCTTTACCATTTTGAAGTTCCCTCCTGTTCTTAGTTTGGTGAGAACTTTTTTAAAATCATAAATGGGTGTTAAAGTTTGTCAACTGCTTTTTCCGCATCTATTGAGATCATCAGGTGGTTTTTGTTCTTCGGTTCTGTTAATATGGCAAATTACAATAATCTATTTTCAAATGTTAAATATTGGTTACACAGGTGTGTACATTTGAATTCCTGGAATAAACCCCAATTAGTCATGATATACTGTCCTTTTTTATACATGGCTAGATTCAATTTGCTAATATTTTGTTTAGGATTTTAGTTTATATATTCATGAGGAATACCGGTCGTGTAATTTTTCTTTTTTGTAACGTCTCGTCATATTTTGGTATCATGTTTTTCCTGGCCTCGTGAAATGAGATGGGAGGCATTTCCTCTTTATCTATTCTTTGGAAGTTTGTGTACTATTCGTATTATTTCTTCCTTAAATGTTTGGAGGAATCCACCAGTGAAACCATCTGGGTCTGGAGTTTTCTTTATTGGAAGATTTTTAATTACTGTTTCAATTTCTTTAACAGGGGTCATTCAAAGTGTTCTCTTTCTTCTTGTGTCAGTTTCATTAAGTTATGGTTTTCAAAGAATTTACCTGTTTATTGATGTTATCAAATTTACTGCCATAAAGTTGTTTACAACATCCCCTGCTTATCCCTTTAATGTGCGCAGGATCTGTGCTGAGGTCTCCATTTTCATGTCAGATGGTGATCATGTAACCAAGCAGGACCCTATGAGGCCTTCCCAGAAAAGAGCCCCACCCCTGTCCTCCACCTGCCTTTTGTCTGCAGAAAAACGTCAGTCAAAGCATAAATTTAATCAGAGAAGTGAAAAAATGCAGAAAGAAAGGAAAACAGTCAAGCAAGACAAAATAATAATACTTTAGCCATTAAACAAAGTCAAGGACCTTTAGTTCTTCCTCAAGGGCTATAGATAATATTCTGAGCCATGTCCTGTGAGCTGTTCTGTAGATACTGAAACCCCCTCCAGGTGGGAGAACTTAACTGTGTGCTGCCCACAAGCACGCAGACCCCAGACTGGTTGGAACCGGAAGGTTGATGATGTTGACTTCCAATTACCTCATCACCAGCCAATCAGAAGAATGTCCATGAGCCGATTACGCTCTGCTCCTTGAGCACTGTAACACTCTTCACTACCTGCTCCAGGGTGGAACACACAGTTCTGAGGGCATTAGCCTACTGTGGCCCCCTTTGCCTGGCAAAGCAATAAAGCTCTTCTTTTCTACTTCACCCAAAACTCTGTTTCCATGTTTCTATTTGGCACCGGTGAACAGAGGCAGAGTTTCGGCAACAATCATTTGTTTTCTTTCTCTCTTTTAAAATTTCTTGATCAGTCTTACTAGGCACCTCTCAATTTTATTAATCTTTTCAAAGAATAAACTTTGCCTTTGCTGACTTTCTCTTGTTTTCTATTTCATTAATTTCTACTCTTTATTATTTCCTCCATTCTACTTCCTTTGGGATTGACTCACTCTTCCTTTTCTATGCTCTTGAGTTTGAGCTTAGATCACTGATTTAAAAATCTTTCTTCCTGTCTAGTGCATGCAATTAAAGTCATAAAGTTCCATCCATGCACTGTTTCATCTGTATCTCATAAATCAATTAATTAAGAGTTATTCAAATTTTTTGGTACTGGGTAAAAAATATTCTCTTAGGAATCAGAGAGGCACAGAATGGAAAAGGACACAAGGCAACTTTGTCAGGTTATGGGAATGCTCCATATGTTGCCTAGGATGTTGGTTATACAGGTGTGTACACCTGTCAAAAATGCAATACTCTAACCTTCAAACCTGAACCATATACAATACTAGAAGATAGGCATCAGTACCTTTTTGTAAGTGAAAAATCTAAGGCTCAGAGGCGTTAACTGTGACGTATAAATATCACACACTTAGCAACTGAAAGAGCCAGGAGTTAAGTCTGTGTCATCAGAACACATGTAGTTTGCACTCTACCACACATCATTTTATATAGATACTTATACACACACACACAGACACACACACACACACACACACACACACACACACGGAGAGAGAGAGAGGTTGAGAGGGAGAAAGAGACAGACAGACCCTGTGCAGTACGCGGTTAATATGTGGCATTAACATACGGTGGGAACCGGTTTAACTCCTCAGCAAGCTCACCTTATTGCCATCAAACAGACAGAAGCGCACGTGTCTGCTCAGAACCTGGATGCTCACTCCTGGAAGAGGAATCATCTTACAGCTCCAGAGGGTCAGAATCAAGGAAACACGACTTGGTCTTGACCTAATCTGAGAGAAAATTAGTTATGAGGAAGGTTTACTTTTATGACTTATAAAACCAATTCATTTTCAAAGCACCTTTTGTAAATGCTTAAGAAAATGCATATAGAATAAAAAAGAACAAATTTTGCACACAACGTACACACACAAGAAAAGTTTCAATAGTCTGTTTAATTTAACCCAAAACTTCAGTTAAAATTTTCATAAATATTTATATTTAAAATATTTGCTTTGGGGACTTCCCTGGTGGTCCAGCGGTAAAGAATCCACCTTACAATGCACGGGACGTGGGTTTGATCCCTGGTCAGGGAACCAAGATCCCACATGCCGCAGGGCAACTAAGCCTGCGCGCCACAGCTACTGAGCTTGCGCGCCTCAGCAAGAGAGCTCGTGGGCCACAAACTACAGAGCCCACGCGCTCTGGACCCCGCATGCCACAACTAGAGAAGAGAAAACTCGCACGCCACAACTGGAGAGAGGCCCAAGTGCCGCAACGAACCTCCTGCGTGCCGCAACTAAGACCTGACACAGCCCAAAATAAATAAATAATAAATAAATCTTTTTAAAATTTTTGCATTTTTTTGTTAAATACACAAAAATTGTGATGAAAAGAATAGTCAGTACAATCAAGGAAAAAGAATGACCTGACCATGGAATCAACTGTATTCCAGGTTCGTTCTTACAGTTCCTTCTTACATAAGGCAGGTCCGCATAGAAGGTCACCACAGCATAGTGACCAGTGACACCTGGCGTTAATATTATCCAGCTAGCTCCTCCTTGTTTCAATTCCAAGCATTTATCTACATTATTCCCTGGCTTCTAATACAGATGTTTTGACAGAGAGAACGCACTGACCATTGGATGTAGTTATTCAGTTCTATTTCACGAGATAATTCAGAATGTCAATTAAAAAAAACTGGCATTCTAGTTTTTTTTTATTTAAGAACATCTTCAATTCTTAACATTCTGCTTTATGGTCCTGGGCCTTTCCATTTAAATAACATATCACTGAAAAAAATCAGACAATGTTTAACAGTTTGTCACCTTTTCCATTAAAAAATGAGAGCTGACAATTGAGCTCTCTGGGTACAAGTTCACAAAATTAAATGCTATTTATTCAGTACTAGTATACTACAAACACCAAATATAACATATTTGTAAACTTGCAATAGGAGATATTTAATGCTAAAAAGATTCCAGGCATGCTCGGGTTGAGAAGGAAAAGAGTACGAAAATTCTGCACCACCCCTTCCCACAAAACCTGGCCACACTGGGTTCTCTTATTCTTCCCTGAGGCTCTGGGGGAGCAAGGGAGAAAAGGCAGAAGGTAAACAGGAAGGGGAGTGAGGGGCTCAAATGCAGTTTATATCTTCTAAGGAGGAGAAGAGGAGAATTAAACGTCAAGAGCATTTCCTACTTCAAATAAGGGGGATACCAGTAATCCTCCACTCCAAGCTCCCCACAAAATATAATCAGAAAGTACTGCCAAATTCCTCATTCCTATTTAATTAAAATAATATTACTACTGCCACTAATAATAATGATACTGGCTAACATTTACTAAGTTATCATCATGTGTCAGGCACTGTTCTAAGCCCTTTACACATTCAGTGCAATTCTCATAATAACCCTATGTTGGAAGTATTACTACTATTTTTCCCTTTTTACAGATGAAAAAATTGAGGCAAAGAATGATTAAGATTGATACCTAGTATTATTTCCTTTGTAACAATGGGAGAAGAGAGCAGTGGAGAAGAGAAACAAGATAACGTCAAGGTAACAGACCCAAGTTCTGTCTCAGCCATGAAACTGTCACTAAGTGTTTCAAAATTACAACGCGGAGACAATTTTTTTTTGTTTTTTTATAATGCATTAATCAATTTACGTTACCTGTATATTTGCAACCATGACAAAATCTGGAAAATTTATAATTTTACTGACAGTAACCATACTTACAGAGCCCGTTTTAGCATCCCACATTAGATCTTTGAAGGCCAGTTGTGAAGTAGTGAGCTCTGGTTGTAAGAAGTAACTTGCTCGAAATTGATTCCCTGCAAAAATAATTGTTCCTTTATTTTCTTACAAAGAACGAATGAAATTCAAAACCCCAAATTCATGATGTTATGGTACAAACTTAGGAAGCAGACATCGAAAATGTTTACTAGAAACTTGCTTCCTAAGACAGACATACCAACAGAGATAAGAACAACAGCAGGAAATGTAAGGATAGAAGCACATGAGAGCTGATCTTAAAGTGGCTTTAGGAAAGATCTTAAAGACTTTTAGGCCAGTAACATGCCCCATGATGAAGATGATCCATTCAAATATTTTTGTAAAATGCAGAAAATCTGTGAACACTTTTTAGATATTTTAGAAAAAGTATATAATCATTAATTTTACTTCTTAACACAAAAGCATTTTAATACTGTTCTTCCATACTCGTGTCATGACGAATACCTATTACAAAATCATTTACTCACCCAAGAACTCATTTTTGAGTTCCTACTCTGCCAGGTGCTACGCTGGGAACTGGAAACATAAACGTGAATCAGAGAAATATGGCCCCTGCCCTCATTAGCTTACACTTCAGTGGGGGAAACTGTTACAAAAAATAAGTAGACAAAAGACAAAATAATTATAAGCTGACTTAGACTTATAAAGGGTGCTCAAGTGAATGGGAGTAGGAGGGCCTACATGGAAGGTGTCTCTGGGAATGTACCCTAAGACCCAAAGCATGAGAAGTGGGGAATTCCCTGGCGGTCCAGTGGTTAGGACTCTACAAGGGCCCGGGTTTGACCCCTGGTCGGGGAACTAAGATCCTGCAAGCTGCACAGCACAGCCCAAAACAATAATAATAATAAATAGATAAATAAATAAATAAAAAGAGATTTATAATAAAAAACAAAAATAAAACAAAGCATGCGAAGGAGCTGGGTGTTCAGGGAGGGCTGAGAAGAGCCTCCCGACAGAGAAGCCTCAAAGCAGCCCCTCCACAGATAACTCAGCAGCTCAGGGTATACAGGGGAGCCTCCCCACAACATTATTCCTCTTTAAAATGAGCTTATGAATAAATGTTGCCAAGTACAGGGCAATCCAAGAATGAATAAGGAAACAGAAACAGCGAATAGGGAAAACTCTTTGGAAAAGTCTCACTGTGAGGAAAAGCAGAGAAAGGGAGGCTTCATCCAGAATGGGACAGGGTTGCGGGGAGCTGGTCCGTAAAGGTGGGAGGTTTTAGGTTTGCTAGGACTACTGATGAGGGAATCAGCCAGTGGGGCAGGGGAGAGCAGGCTGAAGATACAGGAAAGGGTTGATCAAAGAGTCGTGTTTTTGAAATAATGGAAGGGGGCTTGGCCTCAGATAGGATCAGGGCTCCTTCCTCCTTCACAAGCAAGATGAAGGAAAAGATGAGTGTCCAAGAGATGTGAGATGTTACAACTTTTTCAATGACTTGCTTTGGCTGTGCCAGAAAAATTAGATGTAAACCGTGACCGCTTAACTAAAAGTCTGTGGTGGCTGATGGACACCTGTTACCTTCCTCCAGAAGCTGGAAGAGGGTGGAAGGCCTGAACCCGGCAGGAATAGCTCCCATCGTGGTCAGTACGTCAACGGTGTTAATCTGCTGAAGAGAGTAAAACAAAAATTTGCTTGGTTTCATTCATGTTTCCTCACCTCTAGGATACTCTCTCTTTATCACTGTAGCAACTACAACCCCCGAAAAGAAAAATACAAATGTACAGACTTTAGCGGAAGAATATAGCAATTTAACCCCCAATTCCTGAGAAGACGCCATTGCTGAATCCTGGCCTTTCCTGAGGACCTAAGCCCCATGCAGTGCCCAGGGGGCTGAGCTCTGTGCTCCAGACCTGCTGCTTCCTGCATGGCCCCCATCAAAATGGCCTGTCCTGCTCCACAAAGTACTGCCCTGTCACAGATGAGTTGATATCGTAAACTGACATGCACTGAAGAATTAATGGCTTTTTTGTACACTATATGTACATACACACACTCACACACACACACACACACACACACACACACATGCACACATGTGCATGTCCACGTAAGTGATACGTAGGGTAAAAAAGGCAGAAAGGATATATTTACTAAATGGTTAGTGATGATTACTTATGGAAGGAGTGGATTTTCATTTTGTTATGCAACTTTTTAAATGATAGGATTATTGATAGTTTCTTACTTTTTCTTTTTTTTTTTGGTTGCACCCCGTGGCATGTCTTAGTTTCCCGACCAGGGATCAAACCCATGCCCCCTACATTGGAAGTGTGGAGTCTCAACCACTGGACCACCAGGGAAGTCCCAAGTTTCTTACTTTTTTGAGCTTTTTGGAATTTTTTAATATTAACAAAATTTAACAACTGTCTTTACCCAAATGATAGAAAATTCAAGCAGAATCAATGAGAGACATTTCCAAGCCCTCATAGGCATAGGCTTACTAAACCAGAAATATGTTTTAATGCTCTGTGCATTCCATGCTCTGTATCCTGCTTAAGATCCAATGCTTTCATTTAAAGTTTCCATCCTGTTTTGAATCTGAACTCTTATCAGAGCTATTAGGTAACAAAACGAGACATCATTAATAAGACAGGAGATACCAACCTCTGAGATGGCTTTTCGGACAGCACTCCAATGAGAATCGGTTCTAGGGAGAAACGGTAGCTAGGTGAGTGTGCAGAAAGTTTATGCCTATTCACTCAATTAGGGAAGTTCATTAATCAAAGAACAAAGTATATCATTGTAACTTCTCAAAACCTAAAGGAGTCTACCCGAAACTAAGCATAATATCATGGGCTAACAATAATCACCAAGTTAAAGTTGTAATGGTCTTAAGCAAACAGTAATATGAAAAGCCCTGCTCCCAAACTATAAGCTGTTTCCATTTCAAGAAATTCTTGAATTACGTATAATAGTAAAAATAAACAAATAAAATGTTTCCTAAACCTACTTTGATGTCCCCTCACACCTTTTTACCTTTGTTTAACTTCTGCTCCTTCTGCCGTTTCATCCCCTACCTCTACATCTTCTTCACTGCCTTCTTCACTAGACTCCGGGCCGCCTTCTTTATTATAGGGCTGAAAAATTATTGAAATATGAAGCACTTTTTACCTAATGCAAAAATCAACCAATAAACGTACTTTCAGAAAGGCTCAAGTGTAGATAGGGATTTAGTATATGATGGGCATATAAAAAAATCAGTGGAAAAAGATTTCAGTACATGGTTGATAATGTCACTATATGAAAAAATTACAATGACAGAGGCAGAGAACAAGTTTAATAAAAATAAATGCCAGATGGGACTTATACAAATGAAAAAAAAAAAAGAAAAGACAAAAAAGCAAAAAGAACTACAGAAGTGTTAGAAGAAAATATTTTTTCTTTTTCTTGGCCACGCCACATGGCATGTGGATCTTAGTTCCCAAACCAGGGATCAAACCTGCGCGCCCTGCAGTGGAAGTGTGGAGTCTTAACCACTGGACCTCCAGGGAAGTCCCCGAAGAAAATAATCTTGAGATTCGAAAGCCCTTTCCAGTCATGATACCAAAACCATGTAACTTTGATTTAACTACATAAAAAATAAAACATGGCTGAAAGTCAACAAAGAAGATATCTGCCATAAGTTTCTAAGGGTTGATATCCTTATCATCAAGATATGACAAAAACTCTTATAAATCAATACAATTTTCAAAAATCCCTTACAAAAATGAACTGAAAAGGCAATTTACAAAGAAGAAATAGAAATGGTCATAAAGCAAATGAAATCATGCTCAACCTCACTAGCAGTACAATAAATGCAAATAAAAAACAATAATGAGCCTTTTGGGTGTTTTTGGTCTATCACACTGGCAAAAAGATTGATGACAACCATCACTGGCAAATGTGTAGACACACAAGCACTCTCGGCTGCTGGAGACGGGAGTCCAAATAGGCATAACTTTCCTAAAAGGAAAAATGGCAAATTCAATCAAAATACAAAGGTGTAAACCCTCTGCACCAGCAATGAGCATTCAGGAATTTATTTAAGGGGAATAACCAGACAGTCTACAAGGTATATGTACAGACTGATCACAACACAGGGTCTTCTTTTCTAACAGAATCCCTGAATATAGCAGTGAATCAGCTAAAAGGCTACATTTTCCAAGCCCTCCTTGCAGGTAGGTGTTGTCAAGAAACTAAATTCTGGCCAAGGAGATATAACTGGAAGTTTTTTGTGTAACTTCCAAGAAACCTTTAAAAGACTGCAGCTCATGCCTTTTGACTTCTTCTTCCCCTTTCCTCTTTCACTGCTTGGAATTGTTAATAACGAAAGATCTAGCAGCCAACCTAAGCTAAAGAGATAACAACCCTAGGAAGAGCTGCTCGCACCTACCCACAGGGTAAAATATTAGATAGAGCCCTACCATTCCTTGACTGCCCATCTCCACACTTCCTCCACACACAAGAGAAATATGCTTCTACCTTATTTAGACCACTATTTTGGAGCTCTTCTGTAACTCATAGCGGAAGCTAATCTTACCTTCTTTGCAATGTCGTTTATAGTTATTATAGGTTGGAAACCTAAATGTCCATCTAAATGAGACTGGAATACTATGCTACCATTGAAACAGATGACCCAGAACTGAGCTGGGCAATAGGGCAGGCACTCACCACCTGTGCCTACTGACACTTGAAATGTGACCAGTCTAAACTGAGATGTGCTATTTAAGTGTAAAATACACACTAGAATTTGAAGACTTAGCATTAAAAAAAAAGAAAGGATTTTAAAATATTGATTATACGTTAAAATGAGATAATATGTTTGATATATTGGATAAAATAAATTATTAAAAATAATGTCACCGGGCTTCCCTGGTGGTGCAGTGGTTAAGAATCCGTCTGTCAATGCAGGCGACACGGGTTCGATCCCTGGTCCAGGAAGATCCCACATACCGCGGAGCAACTAAGCTCGTGTGCCACAACTACTGAGCCTGCGCTCTAGAGCCTGCAAGCCACAACTACTGAGCCCGTGTGCCACAACTACTGAAGCCTGCGTGCCTAGAGCCTGTGCTCCGCAACAAGAGAAGCCACTGCAGTGAGAAGCCCGCACACCGCAATGAAGAGTAGCCCCCACTCGCCACAACTAAAGAAAGCCCGTGCGCAGCAATGAAGACCCAACACAGCCAAAAATAAACAAATTAACTAAAAAAAAAATTAATAATGTCACCTGTTTCCCTTTACTTTTAAAAAATGTGTGTGGTATAATAAAAATGCATATTTGGTCTTTATGCCAGTCCTTGGCACAGAGTTCCTAAAACTCTTAGAATTTCCTGAGTAACAGGAGTGTCTTCTGTTATTCATAACAAGCCCCTTTCAAACATACTTGAGTTTATGCTCATGAGGTCATGGCTTGGGGAGGGGTGGGTGCTGGTGGCCAGAGGAACCAGTGATTAGAAGGTGTAAACTTTTAGTGCCCCCCACCCCCTCACCTTCAGGGAGGGAAAAGGAGCTAGAGATTGAATTTAATCACTGACGGCCAATGATTCGATCAATCGTGTCTATGTAATGAAACCTCCCAAAAATCCCTAAAAGACAGGGTTTAGGGAGCTTGTGGGTTGGCCATCACTTGAAGTGCTGGCAGGGTGGTTCCAGGAGCACATGGAAGAACCAGGTCCCACTCCCTCCCTCTCCCAATACCTTGCCCTGTGCACCTCTTCCATTTGGCTGTTCCTGAACTATATCCTTTATAATGAACTGGGAAGCAAAAGTGAGGTGTTTCCTGAGATCTGTGGTCCCTCTAGCAAATTATTGAACCTGAGGAAAGGTGTGGGAACTTCCAAGTTTAGAGCCGGTCACACAGAAGCACAGCTAGCCCCGGGGACTTGTGACGGGCATCTGAAGTGGGGCAGTCTTACGGGACTGAGCCCTTACCTTGTGGAGGTCTGTGCTAACTCCAGGAGCTAGTGTCAGAATTGAACTGAATTGTTGGATACCTGGTTGGTTTCAAAGAATCAGTGTGGAAAAACAACATGTATTTGGTGTCAGAAAAGAAACACACAGTTGCTGTTAGAAGTGGTGCGAAGAAAAACAAGACAGCTCAGTGTCGTTACTAGAAAATTTTAAATTACATTTGTGGTTTGCATTATATTTCTATTGGACAGCACTGATCTATATATATTGGCACAGAAAATGACCATGCTATATTATGAAATGTGAAAGAAATAGGCCATAAACATGCATATATAGTATGTCCACATCTTAGTAAAGGATCATATATTTGTGGAAGTTAACACAAAGTTAACTGTGGTTTTGTTTCACAACAAATAATAAATACCTATTAATTTTTATGATCAACATTAATCCACAGAACATCTTCATTGTGGGATAACATTCTAGGGCTCAGCTACATAAGAGCACTTCACAGGTCTCCAGAACTATAATACACAGTATTTTTCCTATGCTCTGTCCCTCTAAAATTGAGGCAAATTCTATATCCTAAGTCATTCACTAGTCAATTGATCAAAGATTACATCTTAGTGTTTTCTTATAAATGAAAAAACGTCTTGAAGAAGAAAAAGGAAAGAATAAACAAAAAAGACTAACCTCCAAGTACGTTCTGGGAATAAGACCTTTGTTTCCTTTGGCATTCTTAGCCATCCACCAGCCATCAGGGTTTTTTTCAATTATAAGGAGAATTTCCCCTTTCTTAAAGAAAATAAAAGTAAAAATTTTTAAATTAAAATTTACCCCTAAATTCAGAATTATCAACATGAAAACTATTTTCAAAAACAGAAGAGCGTCTACTCTTTTTACCATTTTACTACCAGGTAACTTTGATAACAGAATTTCGCCTGACTACCGCTTGTAAATCTTAATTATCACTTATTTTATTTAAACAGATTGAGTCTTTAAAAAGTTAATACCAGGAATATCTAATCCAGGAATACAGGTAGAGTTTTCTTACTACGTTAGGTACGAAAATGTATCCTTCAGTTAGCTTCCAGTCTGTTTCTACTACCTTAAATGTAAGGTCTCCGACTTGCTGAGCCATAAAATCTCCAATAGCAACGTATTCTCCACTTGCGGCCTCTTCATCTTCTTCTTCTTCTTCTTCTTCTTCTTCATCTTCTTCAGCAGAACTGTCATCGTCCTCTCCTTCAGTAAGCGCCGCAGTTCTGCAAAAAATAATTCTTTGACAAGGGTCACCTGAAATAACGTATAAGAACAGATCCAGATCGAGTACGAGTATAACTTCTACATATAGAACTGGCCTATATTTGGAAGTGGCAAATAAAGGGAAAGTGCACCTAAGTTTCTACCATCTGGCAAAGGATATGTGACCGAGGAACTGGGAGTGATGAGGAGTTAATATACCTGAGGAACGTACGTGACCTGGTGAAGCATGTGCTGGACTGGAGGCCAAGAGACTTGCACTGAAATCTTGGATTCATCCGTTCAGCAGACACTGCTTGAGCATTATTGTGCACTGATTAGAGCACGGGCTCGGGGTTTAAGTTCTGGTTCTCTCTCCTTCTCACTGAGTGACCTTGGATAGGTTTCTTTTAATCTCGCCATTTCTCATTGGTAAAGTGGAGATAATAAGAGAACCTGCCTCATAAGGTCATCATGAAGATGAGAGGAGTTACAAACTTGCCAAGTGTTTACAACAGTGTCTGCAGGCTTTCAATAAAAGTCGGCGATGATTGATGACGATATATGTCAGGTTCCATGTCAGACACAGTAGATACAGAGAAAAACGAGACACAATTCCCTGTCCTCAAGGAGGACAATGAAACAATCTATCAGACGGATAAGTACTATATAGTTCAACAGATAAGTACTATATAGTTCAACAGTTTACCTGCAGTAGAGGTAAACACAGGATACTAAGGAAGCACACAAGAGAGACACCTAACCTCGACTGCATGGGTGGAGATCAGAAAGCCTTAGAATTAGGTCTTGAGGGATGAGTTGGAATTAATCAGGTAAAAGGGGAGTAGAAAGATAAGGGAGTGGAGAAAGGAGGCTCAAGCTCAGGGAACCTCAAGTAGCTCACGAGTGGTAGGACGAGGCTTGGGAGAAATAAGCAAGAGATAAGATTGAAAAGAGGTGAGCAGAACGCAGCCCATGTGAGCTTTACCTCTAAAGGTGTTCCTTAAAAATGAAGGAAGGGAAAGGCATGATCTGATCTGCACTTCAGGAAGTTGATCAGGCTGTCAACGTGGGCAAGAGATTGGAAGAAGGGCTAAAGGGAAAGATGGCTGTTAACAGTGAGACATGAAACAGTTTAAACTAAGAATTAGGGATGAAGAGAAAGGTGTTTGGGAAAGATACCGAGGAGGGAAGAGAGAGGAGCTAAAATACTAGCTTGGATAAGTCGTTAAGTCTCCCTGAGCTTTATTTCTTCATTCAACATTCAGCATTTACTGGGCACCTACTGTGTGACAGACACTATGTGCTAGGGGTGTAACAATGAACAAAATAGAGGTCTTTGCTGTCCTAACGCTTACATTAGAGAAGCTTATCTTAAAATGGGATAACAGGGGCTTCCCTGGTGGCACAGTGGTTAAGAATCTTCCTGCCAATGCAGGGGACACGGGTTCGAGCCCTGGTCCAGGAAGATCCCACGTGCCGTGGAGCAACTAAGCCTGTGCGCCACAACTACTGAGCCTGTGCTCTAGAGCCTGTGAGCCACAACTACTGAAGCCCGTGCACCTAGAGCCCGTGCTCCACAAGAGAAGCCACCACAATGAGAAACCCACGCACCACAATGAAGAGTAACCCCCACTTGCCACAACTAGAGAAAGCCCACACGCAGCAACGAAGACCCAATGCAGCCAAAATCAAATAAATGAAATATATTTTTAAAAATAAGAAATAAAAAAAATAAAATGGGATAACAATACTTTGATGCAAATGGACACTGCTAACCATAAAACTAGCCAAATAGACCCAAATGGCTCTTCTTTATTATGCTAATACAGTAAATTTCAATTAGTGATTTTTCAATGTCAAATTAACCTTGCATTCTAGAATAAATCCCACTCAGTCATGATGTACTGTCATTTTTATATGCCCTGGATTCTATTTGCTAACATTTTATATTGAGTTTGTGCATTCATTCATGAAGGCCTTGTATTTTTCTTATAATACTCTTATCAGGTTTTGATATTGAAGTTATCTAGCACTCATAAAATGATTTGGGAAATGTTTCTTTTTCAATTCTCTAGAAAGATTTTATAATACTGGTATTATTTCTTACTTAAATGCAGAAATTTATCAGTGAAGCAACCTGAGAGTTTATTCTGTGGAAAGGTTTTAATTATATATTCAACTTCTTTAGTAGATATTTTGGTAGTATTATTAAGATTTTCTATTCATCTTGTGTAAATTGAGTATTTTATTTTTCAAGGAACTTATTTAAATTTTCAAATTTATTGGCATGAAGATGTTCATAGTGTCTTCATGGTACCTTTTAAATTTCTGTAGACTCTGTAGTGATTAGTTTTCTTCCCTGTTTTATTGTTGCTGTTTTCCTTCTCTTTCTCTTTTCTTAACCAGTCTTGCTTGGAATTTACCCATTTAATTAACTTTTCCAAAGAACCAACTTTGGGTTTATTGATTTTATCTACTGTATGTCTGTTTATTATTCACTGTCTTCTGCTCTTTATTATTTCCTTACTTCTATTTTTCTTGGGTTTAATTTGTTATTCTTCTTCTGGCTTCTTAGGTTGGAAACTTCAGTAATTAATTTCCAACTTTTCTAAACTATGCATTTGAAGTCATAAATTTCCCTCTAAACACTGCTTTAGCTGCAGCCCACAGTTGTATTTTATTATCATTCAGAATATTTTAAGATTTCCATTGTAATATTTCCTTTGACCCTTAGGTTACATAGAAGTATGTGACTTAATTTGCAAACATTTGGAGACTTTTTTCTGTCATTTGAGTTTTTAAAAAAATGGATATATAATTGACATATACCATTGTATTAGCTTTAGATTGTCACTGAGTTTTAATGTAATTCCAAGTCATCAGACTAGACACTACATGATATCAATCCTTTGACATTTGTTGACAATTGCTTTATGGCCCATTATGATTCATTTTGGTTAATGTTATACATGCGCTTGGAAGAGAGGTGTATTATCTAGTTGGATACAGCATTCTACAAATATATTTTTAATTAGGTAAAGGTGGTTAAGGTTTGTGGATTATATAGCTCTCCTTCAGTGCTAACAATTTTTACTTTATACGTTGTAAAGCTATGTTATTAGGTGTCTACACATTAGGGATAATTTTTTTCTATTGAATTGATGCTTTTACTATTATAAGATGTATTTATCTATTAAATTACTTTTGACCTTAAAGTCTTCTCTGCCTGATACTACTATAGCTGCATCACCTTTGTTTTCGTCAGGGTTAACATGGAATACCTTTTTCTAATCTTTTACTTGCAACCTACCTATGCTGTTTTAAATGGCCATAAAGCACAAGAAGGTTGTGATGTGCCCTAATGGAGAAAATAAGTGTGTTAGATTTCTTCAGGCATGAATTATAGGGCTGTTGGCTGTGAGTTCAATGTTAATGAATCAGTAACATACATTAAATAAGGTATCTTTAAACAGAAACACACATAAAACAAGGACATGTTTTATTCAGGTTTCAAAAAAAACTGTGACCAGAGCCTCACAGGAACCTAGCTGTGTATTTTCCCTAGAAGCCATGGTTTAGTATTCACCTATTCAGTATTTGCAGCTACTTTATGGAACATAACCACAGCAAATAATGAGAATTGACTATATATTATAAATTCTTCAATATATATTTTGCTTTACACAATCAAGTGTTCTCTAAAGACATTTAGAAAAGAAGAAATAGGCTTTTCTATTTACCCACATACTGGTGCTCTTCATTCCTTCTTGCAAATACAGGTTTCCTGTGGGATCATTTCCTTCTTGCCTAAAGGACTTCCTTTAGCAAATTTCTCAGCACTTGTTTGACAAATTTTCTCAGCTTTTGTTTGTCTGAAAATGTCTTTATTCTACTTTAATTTCTGAAAGACACTTTTGCTGTACACAGAATTCTGGGTTGATAGATTTTTTTTCTTTCAACTCTTTTATGATGTCACTGCATTATCTTCTGACCTGTATTTTTTCTAACAAGATGTCAACTTTAACTTGAACTGTTGTTTGCCTGTACATATGTTTCTTTATTTCCCTGACTGCTTTTAAGATTTTCTATTATTTTTAGTTTTCAGCAGTTTAACTCTGATGCATCTCTGATGCATCTATGTGTAGTTTTCCTTATATTTATTGTTTGGGGTTGCCTGAGGTTCTTGGACCAGTGAATTGATAACTTTTTTAGATCTCAATTTAAAAACGTATTGAAATATTTCTTGTGCTCCATTCTCTCTCTCCTCTCCTTCTGGGACTTCAATTTACACATATGCTATAACTTATGACCATGTCCCAGATCTTTCTCACATTTTGTTCTGTTCTTTTCATTCTTTTTTCTTTCTGTGCATGAGTTTGAAAGTTTTTCATTGCTCAGTCTTTGGGCTCACTGATCTTTTCCTCTATTGTATCCAGTCTTGTGTTAAACCATCCAATTTTTTTTCTTTTCATATATTGTTTTTTAGTTTCAGAATTTCCATTTTGGTCGGTATTAGTTTCCATTTCTCTGCTTAAGATTCCTCTCTAATCAAGCAATCTGCCCATCTCCCTTAACATATTGAAAATAGTTGATTTATAGCTCTGGTTTGCTAATTCTCACATCTGGGTCATCTAGACTTCCAATGATTATTTTTTCTCTTTATTATAAGACATTTTCACCTTTTTGAAGCTATATATTGAACCAGATTTAGAAAGTCCTCAGCCGTTATTCCATCAGATATTATATTTTGCAGTTGTAGAATGTTCATTTGGTTATTTTCTACATTTGAGTTCTCCTAAAATATGCCATGCTTTTTCCATTCCATCCATCTTTTCTTCTATTTTCTTCAACATATTAATCATACATATTATTCAGAAATCCTTGTCAGCTTACTCTACTATCTGGCTCAGATTTGGCTCTGCTTTTATTGACTTTCACTGCTTAATTATGATTTATTTCCCCCTTTTTTTTGCATTTCCAATCATTTTTTAAAAATTACTAGACATTGTGGATAATACATTTAGAGACTTTGGATTATGTGGTCATCCTTTAAAGAGTGTTGAATTTTGTTCTGTTATACAGTTAAATGATCTTGTTCCTGTTAAGGTCTGATTTTAGGCTTTGTTGGAAAAGATTTACTTCAGTTTTTTTTTTTGCGGTACGCGGGCCATCTCACTGCTGTGGCCTCTCCTGCTGCGGAGCACAGGCTCCGGACGTGCAGGCTCAGCAGCCATGGCTCACGGGCCCAGCCTCTCCGTGGCACGTGGGATCCTCCCGGACCGGGACACGAACCCATGTCCCCTGCATCAGCAGGCAGACTCTCAACCACTGCGCCACCAGGGAAGCCCTACTTCAGTTTTGTCTGTATTCCAAGATCACAGTTCTTAATATTAGGGTGTTTTCCTTACTCCTAGGGCATAGGCCTTATGTGATCTCCAACTAAATGCCTGAAGCATTCACCAAGGTATCTTTACTCCAGCTAGGTACAAACTCGAATATTTTTCCAGGGTTCTGTGGCCTCCAGAATCTTTTAAGCTCTCAGTCTCCCAGCAGGCGCTTTCCACCAGGCCTTCTGGAATCATGCTCTGTGTAGCCCAGGAGTCCATTTAGATTTCTGCAGTTGTCTCTCTGCAACTCTTTTCTATCTCTCCACTCTCTCCACAAGTACCAGCAGCCTTAGCAAGTCCAGAATTTTATCTCTGCCTCCTCAGCCCGGTGAGACTGCAGCTCCCTGTTTGGGATTCCTGCACCACCGCCCATAAACTAACTCCAGGAAGAGGGTCTGGGTAAATGCAGGACTCAGCTCGTGTCTCCCTGTATTAACGATATCAACCCTGCTTGGCTGATGTTCAACGAGTTCAAACAGCCATTTTGTATATTTTGTCCAGATTTTACAGTGTTTATGGTAGGAAGGGTAAGTCCAATACCAGCCACTTTTGTCATTCTCAGTACTGGAAATCAATGGAAATTCTAGAATCCTTGCATCTATATTCTTTAGCATTTTTTCCCAGGATACAGTGTAAAAGTACAGGAACAGCATTTGAAGAGTCTAAATAGTTGACTTTTTCCTTTTTTCTTCCTATGAATTGGGTTTGTTTATACTATCAAGTTTTCTTTCCATTTTACAAAGGCTATTATTAACATCCACTCCAGCAGGAAAAGAATGCATGTTTCTGCTTCCAATTTTTAAAGAATATTTATAAAAGGAGTAAATAAATATGCAAATAGACAATCCAAATAATTTTCTTTTTACACATCAACACTGACATTAAAGGCATGATCCTTATTTTCTTTTTTTAAAAAATTTTTAATAAATTTATTTATTTTTGGCTATGTTGGGTCTTTGTTGCTGTGCGTAGGCTTTCTCTAGTTGTGGCAAGCGGGGGCTACTCTTCATTGCGGTGCGTGGGCTTCTCATTGCAGTGGCTTCTCTTGTTGCGGAGCATGGGCTCTAGGTGTGCGGGCTCAGTAGTTGTGGCTTGCGGGCTCTAGAGTGCAGGCTCAGTAGTTGTGGTGCATGGGCTCAGCTGCTCCACAGCATGTGGGATCTTCCCGGACCAGGGCTCGAACCTGTGTCCCCTGCATTGGCAGGCATATTCTTAACCACTGCGCCACGAGGGAAGCCCATGATCCTTCTTTTCTTTTTTTTTTTAATCTATTTATTTAGTTTGTTTATTTTTGGCTGCACTGTGTCTTCGAGGCTGTGCATAGGCTTTTTCTAGTTGCGGTGAGCAGGGGCTACTCTTGGTTGCAGTGCGTGGGCTTCTCACTGTGGTGGCTTCTCTTGTTGCAGAGCACAGGCTCTAGGCACGCGGGCTCAGCAGTTGTGGCTCGTGGGCTCTAGAGCACAGGTTCAGTAGTTGTGGCACACGGGCTTAGTTGCTCTGCGGCATGTGGGACCTTCCCAGACCAGGGCTCGAACCCGTGTCCCCTGCATTGGCAGGCGAATTCTTTTTTTTTTTTTTTGCAGTACGCGGGCCTCTCACTGTTGTGGTCTCTCGCATTGCGGAGCACAGGCTCCGGACGCGCAGGCTCAGCGGCCATGGCTCACGGGCCTAGCTGTTCCGCGGCATGTGGGATCTTCCCGGACCGGGGCACGAACCCGTGTCCCCTGCATTGGCAGGCGGACTCTTAACCACTGCGCCACCAGGGAAGCCCTGCAGGCGGATTCTTAACCACTGCACCACCAGGGAAGCCCGATCCTTATTTTCTAACATCTGTTTATTTAGCTCTTCCGATCTCTGTTTTGTTTCCCCAACTAGCTTATAACTTACCTGAGAGCAGAGATTATGGCTTCTACTTCTTTACATCTCTCATGGGATCTCACACTTTCTATTATACACAATAAATAAATGTTGACTAATTGTACTGTTACTGCCATTTGTTTTTATCTATATATGACTTTATTCTGAGTCAAACATTAAAACTGTTGGTGACAATATCTGAAAGAAAGAAAGGAAGGAAGGGAGCATTACTCAGCGACATTTTCTCTACTTATGGACACAGCAAGTTCCTGCAGTTGGTGGGTAAGCTTATCCAAAAGATTGTGTTCCTCCTCTTTCTTCTGATTGTAACTCCCAACAGGGGCAGGTTCATCAGCCTATGAGAGAATATAAGTCTATTTCACTAAAAAAATAAAAATAAAAATTTCAGTTTCCGATTACATTTATGTTAAAAGTAAAAAACTCCAATAAGCGCTATAAGACAAAGCAAATATTGATACGAGACTATGCCTACCTTAGAGAAATAACTTTAAAAGAAATGTAGATTATTATGTTGGAATGCAAACCAAATGACAAAATAAATGTATACCTCCTATTTTTTTGTTTTGTTTTCTTGCTTGGTATTGCAGTCCCTCTATAGTCAGTAAGGGACAGGTTCCAGACAGAGGACTGAGTCGAAAACACAAGTGCCAAGTCCAAGTTCTGCCACTTACTGGCAGTGAGACACTGGGAAAGCTGCTTCACCTTTGGAAGCCTCAGTTTCCTCATTTGTGAAACAGGAATAGTCAGGTTTTCAAATTTAGGGTCAGTCTGCCTGCAGAATTACAGTTTTGTGTCACTGGAGAAATGCAGAAGAGACACTCAGTGACCCCTTGTCTCAGATGCAGTAAAGGAGATCCACATACAGGCAGGCAGATGACTTTCAAATGCCTTCCACCCTAAATGCTCTGTGAGTCTCTGGCCCGGACACCTAGCTGAAGCTCAGGCTCATATTAAAAGAGGAAATCCTGATGGGAACTGCCCAGAGTAAACTCTAGTTTGCCCTGTTTCTGCAGAGTCACCAATATCAGGGCTGCCATGTGATATAAGAAGTTTCTCTACCACTTACCCTCAGGGCCAGATTATATACTCTCCCCACAATGTAATTAAAATGAAAACAACTCTAAACTGTAAAACATAAAACTTCCACAATGCAAAAATAAAAATAGCTCCTTCCAGGTTTTTCCGAGTCCTCAATGCTGGGTGAGTTCATTAAAGCTGAACTTTTACCAGGATTTGGAGCCCTGTCTTTTCTGCTCCCAAGCACATTCAGTAAGCCCATCGGGCAGGTCAGCACTGACCACAGTTACACTTCATAACTTATGTGAACCCAGGAACTTACCCCTCTAATGAACTTCCACTTAACAAAATATTTGGGTAAAAACGGAATTTTTTTTAACATGATTAACCATAATACTTACTTTGCTTAATTTTTGAAGAGTATTTTTATTTTCATCTATTGCCTGTTTTAACTGGATACATCTAAATTTTAAAAAAGAAACAAAATATTGATTTTTTAATTGTCAGAACGAAAAGCTATTTTATAAAATCATACATAAGTCTTTAAGCAGGTAAAGCAATTTCTTTTTTTTTTTTTTTTAGCAAGCATCTGCCATTTTTTTGTTTTTTTAATTAATTTATTGATTTATTTTTGGCTGTGTGGGGTCTTCGTTTCTGTGCGAGGGCTTTCTCTAGTTGTGGCGAGCGGGGGCCACTCTTCATCGTGGTGCACGGGCCTCTCACTGTCGCAGCCTCTCTTGTTGCGGAGCACAGGCTCCAGACGCGCAGGTTCAGTACTTGTGACTCACGGGCCTAGTTGCTCTGCGGCATGTGGGATCTTCCCAGACCAGGGCTCAAACCCGTATCCCCTGCATTGGCAGGCAGATTCTCAACCACTGCGCAACCAGGGAAGCCCAGGTAAGGCAATTTCTATTGCATGAATGATGTTTAAAAATTCATGTAAATGCCTTTCCATCCATTAGCTTGGGTGATGCTCATAGTCAAGATCTCAGGTATGAGGTATGATAACCAGAACTCAGAAAACTTCAGTGACTCTGGGCTTCAGTTTCCTATCTCTAAAATAAGGAAAGCACTGGACTTTAAAAATGCTTCTCCAGCTCTAAAATTCCATAAACCTAGGATGCAACCAAGATGACAAAACTAATAATGATAATAACAGCTAAAATTTATTTTTTGCATCACAAATACTGCTAAGCATCACCTCATTTGAGTCTCATAACAATCCTCACTCCAGTTGAAGAAAGTGAGGTTCTGAAAAGTGACCAGAGCTAGTCAGAGGGAGAGTAACCATGTGAAGGCAGAGTTTAGGATTCTACAGCTGGCCTCTCCCCACAACAGCACACTCCCCTTGTGAACATGGCCCATCCATATGGGTACAGTGTTTTAGATATTTCATGGACAGCTCATATAATCTGGCTTAAGTCTTAGACACCCAAATTAGAAGTATGAAAACGACCGAGTTTGGGGTTAGTGGAGGCAAACTATTATATATAGAATGGATAAACAACAAGGTCCTACAGCATAGCACAGGGAACTATATTCAGTATCCTGAGATAAACCATAAAGGAAAAGAATATAAAGAAGAATGTATATATAGGTATAACTGAATCACTTTGCTGTACAGCAGAAATTAACACAACACTGTAACTCAACTGTACTTCAATTTAAAAAAAGAGAGAGAAAAAAATGACTGAAAATGGGCTACAGCTAGTTATGAGTTTTCAAAAACCAAATGTTTTCTCCACCAATTACCTGAAAAAGTCATTATTTTTTATGCTGAGTTATTTTTTTTTCTTCCAGAGACTCATAAAATGAAATAAGCAGTGAAAAGGGGGACAAAAATCCTTCGTGAAAGAGGCAGAAAAGACAAGTAGAAACATCAACCTGCAGCTCACCCTGCTAGTTATCTACCCCAAAGCCCTTCTGCCACCCTCCTCCATGCTGGCATGCTTGGCCTCCCACTGACACGCAAGTGATCAGCCTCCACTGCAGGTAGGGTGCGTGTATGGCCCAGCACTGGCCAATGATACATAAAAGAAATGTGTTGGGCAGTTCCTCCCATTTTATTCTCCCTGATGGAGCAGGTAAAGAACCATCATCCTTTCTGCTTTTAGGTAATGATGACTGGGGACTTTGTAATGGTACGCAGGGCTGTCACTGACAAGCTGAAGATGACCGAGCAAAATGACAGGAAGGGCTGGTCCTTGAGACCTATAAACACAACAGTAGAAGAACCCATGGCAACTCTCTAGAATAATCAGCTTAGTCCCTCATTCTTAAAAAAAAAGATAATCCAAGGACCATTGGGCATAATGAAGAAAACTAGCAACATGGAAGATAAAATTTAAGGCTAACCAAAAGTAAAAAAATCTGAGCCCAGAGGAACCAAAGACAACTCAGAGAACAGAAAAGAACTTTAAAAAAAAACACAACTCCCAATCATGGAAGTATTAATGAGATAACCTAAAAACAGGAACGCAATGCTAGAAAAAAGAAAAATTAAAGAACAAGGAAAAACACTTGTAAATTAACAATACAGCTGCTGAAATAAAACATCCACGGAAAAGTTAAAAGAAAAAGTTGGCTGCTCTCGCCTTCTGAGATGGCCCACACTCCGTGGAGTGTGTTTCTCTCTAAATAAATCCACTTCTTACCTATCACTTTGTCTCTCACTGAATTCTTTCTGCGATGAGACATCAAGAACCTGAGCTTCATTAAGTCCTGAGACCAGGTGTGTGATCTCAGTTAAAAGACCGTGGGTTCAAGTCCCAATCTGGGTTTTGGCTGGGTCTGAGACCCGGCCCATGGGTTCAAATCCCAATCTGAGTTGCACGGTTTCAGACGGTTTGAGGAAAAGGAACACTGAGAAAGGCTTGTGCAAGGTCAGGATTGGCTAAGATAAGACTGAATTTAGGGACTTCTCTGGCGGTCCAGTGGTTAGGACTCTACACTTCTACTGCAGGAGGCACGGGTTTGATCCCTGGTCAGGGAATTAAGATCCCGCAAGCCAAAAAAAAAAAAAAAAAAATGTGTCAAGAGAACCTCTCAGGCATAAACAAAAAAACAAAGAAACAAAAACTAGTGGGGGGAGACCTAGAGGAAAATTCCAGGATGTTCAATACCTGACTCAAAGGTGTTTCAGGAAGAAACAAACAGAAGTAAAAAAATTATCTTTTAGTAAAAGAAACTCTCCCAGAGCTCATGAGAGACAAGTTTTCAGACTGAAAAGACCCCTTGAGTGTTGAGAAGAATTAAAACAACACCTAAATACACCGTGACAAAATTTCAAAACACCAAGGCTGAGGAGAAAAGCCTCAAACAGAGATCAATTACAAAGGAATGACCATGAAACTTGTCAGCATCACTGGGTGTAAAGGAACCAGACAATGTCTTCAAAGGTTTAAGTAGAAAATTTTTTTACTCCATATCTACCCAATTATTAATCAAACATAAGGGCTGAATGTTTTTTCCAGACATGCAAATATCAATGTGTATTTTAAAATGACTGTGAGGGGATCTTTTTATACACAGAGAAGACTATTACTTGGGTATAAAAATAATTATTAGCTTATTAAAATAAAATTTAAAAATCTAGTTTTCCCTGGGACTTCAATTCAGCATATAACTCTTATTCTATTTTAAAATCTAGTAAAGCAAGTACAATTACCTTCCCTTTTTCTTTCATTATTGTTTGATTAATTCAACTTGAGGTAAATTCCTCAAATAATCGATCCTACTAATGAAGGTAGTTAATTAAATTCCCACATCTTAAAATTCATTTAAATTTTATTTTGCTTTTAAGCACTCTGCCTGACTTAAGTAAAATTTTTTCAAATGTTCTAATGAATCATTTAAACTAGCAGCACAAATCTCACATCCATTTGAATGTTATAAATTCTTTAAATACCTAAAGCATACAGATTATTTTAATGATGTCCTAAACTTACTACAAAAGTAATAATAGTCTAATTTGATTTAGTTCACCATGTCTATGTAATTTTAAACTCTAGTTAATTTTAAACTCTCCCAAGGATTAAAAAGAAAATTCAAAACAAAACAAAAAACAATCATCCATCATGAGAACAGTTTTCCCATCTCAAGAGAGCTAAGGTCACCATCCCAAGCAAGGCAGAATTGCTAATAGAGACTTCTGACAGGTCACAGGATCTGGGGCTACATAGGCCAAGGACTTACCACAATTTGGCCTACGCCACTGATGTTCGCTCTGAGCTGTTTTTATAGTTGCTGTCACAATAGCCAAGTCCATAACCTTCAGGCTTAGGTTGTTTGCTCTTAGACCCAAATTATAACATGACATAGTTCTTGCATTTGATTCAAATGGACCAAAGGCTGCAACTCCACTGAGACTGTAGTGAAGTTCCTTCTCTTGCTTAACTAAATTCTGCATTTCTTGGACAAGTTTCTAGAAACATACAGCCCACCAAAACGGAATCAAAAAGAGCTAGATAATTTGAACAGACCAATCACTAGAAGTGAAATAGAATCTATAATTTTAATAACTCCCTGCAAACAAAAGTCCAGGACCAAATGGCTTCACTGGGGAGTTCTACTAAGCATACAAAAAGAACTATACTGATCCTTCTCAAACTCTTCCAAAAGACTGAAGAGGAGGGAACACTCCCAAAGTCATTCTATGAAACCACCATCACCCTGATACCAAAATGAGACAAGGATAACACCAAAAAAGAAAATTACTGGCCAATATCTTTGATGAACATAGATACAAAAATTCTTAACAAAATATTAGCAAACCGAATCCAACAACACATAAAGAAGATCATACACCATGATCAAGTTGTCAGGGTCACACAGATGGTTCAACATATGCAAATCAATGTGATACACCACAACAACAAAAGAAAAGACAAAAACCACATGATCATCTCAATCGATGCAGAAAAAGCATTTGATAAAATTCAACATTCATTCATGATAAAAACTCTTACCAAGGAACTTCCCTGGTGGTGCAGTGGTTAAGAATCTACCTGCCAATGCAGGGGACATGGGCTCGATCCCTGGTCTAGGAAGATCCCACATGCTGCGGAGCAACTAAGCCCGTGCACCACAACTACTGAGCCTGAGCTCTAGAACCTGTGAGCCACAACTACAGAGCCCATGAGCTGCAACGAGTGAGCCCACATGCCACAACTACTGAGCCTGTGTGCTGCAACTACCGAAGCCTGCACGCCTAGTGCCCATGCTCCACAACAGGAGAAGCCACCAAAATGAGAAGCCCATGCACTGCAACAAAGAGTAGCCCCCCCACTCACCGCAACTAGAGAACGCCCGCACGCAGCAACGAAGACCCAACGCAGCCAAAAGTAAATAATAAATAAATAAAATTATAAAAAAACCTCTTACCAAAATGGGTATAGAGGAAACATATCTCAACATAATAAAAGCTACTTATGACAAACCCACAGCCAACATAATACTCAATGTTGAAAAGCTGACAGCCTTCCCACTAAAATCTGGAACAAGACAAGGATGCCCACTCTCACCACTTCTATTCAACTAGTATTAGAAGTCCTAGCCACAACAATCAGACAAGAAAAAGAAATAAAACGTATCCAGATTGAAAGAGGTAAAATTGCCATTATATGCAGATGACATGATATTATATATAGAAAACCTTTAAAGACTCCACACAAAAACTACTAGAACTGATAAAGAAATTCAGCAAGGTAGCAGGATACGAGATTAACATACAGAAATCAGTTGCATTTCTTTACACTAATGATGAAATATCAGAAACGGAAAATGAAAAAAATATATATATATATCAGAAAGGAAAGTAAAAAAAAAATATCCCTTTTAAAATCACATCAAAAGGGACTCCCCTGGTAGTGCAGTGGTTAAGAATCCACCTGCCAATGCAGGGCACACGGGTTTGAGCCCTGGTTCTGGAAGATCCCACATGCCACAGAGCAACTAAACCCATGCGCCACAACTACTGAGCCTGCGCTCTAGAGCCTGTGAGCCACAACTACTGAGCCCACATGCCACAACTACTGAAGCCCATGTGCCTAGAGCCCGAGCTCTGCAGCAAGAGAAGCCACCACGATGAGAAGCCTGTGCGTTGCAAAAACGAGTAGACCCCGCTCGCCACAACTAGAGAAAGCCCACGCGCACCAACGAAGACCCAATAAGGGGAAGACCCAATGCAGCCAAAAATAAATAAATAAATTTATTTTTTTTTAAAAATCACATCAAAAATATAATAAAATACTTAGGAATAAACCTGAGTAAGGAGGTGAAAGACTTATGCTGAGAACTGTAAAACACTGATAAAGGAAACTGAAGATGATTCAAAGAAATAGAAAGAATTAATGTTATTAATTGGACTGGAGGAATTAATATTGGATTAGATTGGAAGAATTACTATTATTAAAATGACCATACTACCCAAAGCAATCTACAGATTTAATGTAATTCCTATCAAATTACCTATGACGTTTTTCACAGAACTAGAACAAGTAATCCTAAAATGTATATGGAACCATAAAAGACCCAGAATTGCCAAAGCAATCCTGAGGAAAAAGAACAAAGCAGGAGGCTTAACCCTCCCAGGCTTCAGACAATACTACAAAGCTACAGTAATCAAAACAGCATGGTACTGGCACAAAAACAGACATATGGGTCAATGGAACAGAATAGAGAGCCCAGAAATAAACCCACACACCTACGGTCAATTAATCTTCAATGAAGGAGGCAAGAATATACAATGGAGAAAAGACAGTCTCTTCAGCAAGTGGTATTGGGAAAGCTGGAAAGCTGCATGTAAATCAATGAAGTTAGACCATACACTCACAATGTACACAAAAATAAACTCAAAATGGCTTAAAGACTTAAATATAAGACATAGAACCTCAAAACTCCTGGAAGAGAACATAGGCAAAACATTCTCTGACATAAATTGTAGCAATGTTTTCTTAGGTCAGTCTCCCAAGGCAATAGAAATAAAAGCAAAAATAAACAAATGGGACCTAATCAAACTTACAAGCTTTTCCACAGAAAAGGAAACCATAAACAAAACAAAATGACAGCCTATGGACTGGGAGAAAATATTTGCAAATGATGCAACCAACAAGGGCTTAATTTCCAAAATATACATACAGCTCATACAACTCAGTAACAGAAAAACAAACAACCCAATCAAAAAATGGGCAGAAGACCTAAATAGACATTTTTCCAAAGATATACAGATGGCCAACAGGCACATGAAAAGATGTTCAAAATCACTAATTATTAGAGAAATGAAAATCAAAACTACAATGAGGTACCACCTCACACTGGTCAGAATGGCCATTATTAAAAAGTCTACAAAAAAACAAATGCTGGAGAGGGTATGGAGAAAAGGGAACCCTCCTACACTGTTGGTGGGAATGTAAATTGGTGCAGCCACTATGGAAAACAGTATGGAGGTTCCTCAAAAAAGTAAAAATAAAGCTGCCCTATGATCCAGCATCCCACTCCTGGGCATATATCCAGACAAAACTCTAATTCGAAAAGATATGTGCATCCCTCTGTTCACAGCAGCACTATTTACAACAGCCAAGGCATGGAAGCAACCTAAATGTCCATCAACAGATGAATGGATACAGAAGATGTTTTATATATATATATATATATATATACACACACACACACACACACATACACACACACGCACACACACACACAGTGGAACACTACTCAGCCACAAAAAAGAATGAAATACTGCCATTTGCAGCAACATGGATGAACCTAGAGATTATCATATTAAGTAAGTCAGAAAGAGAAAGAAAAATACCATATGATAACACTTATATGTGGAATCTAAAATATAACACAAATGAACTTATCAATGAAACAGAAACTGACTCACAGCCATAGAGAACAGACTTTTGGTTGCCAAGGGAGGGGTGGGGGTGTGGGGGAGGGATGGATTGGGAGTTTGGGATTAGCAGATGCAAACTATTCTATATAGGATGGATAAACAACAAGGTCCTACTGTATAGCACAGGGAACTATATTCAATATCCTGTGATAAACCATATGGAAGAGAATATGAAAAAGAACATTATATATATATGCACACATACACATATATACGTATAACTGAACCACTTTGTTGTACACCAGTAACTAACACAACATTGTAAGTCAACTATACTTGAATTTAATTAATTAATTAATTATATCTATAAATTCTGCATTTATCTTAAAACATTTTTATTGCCTTCCCACTTTAATGTCTTATAGCTAAGTAGTGTTAGACATATTAACTAACCACTGTGAACCTTAATTTTCTCATCTATATTAATGAGTACCTCAAAATGTTATTGTAAAAATTAATTAAAAAGTTTTTATAGAGCATGGACCACACTGCTTGGTACATACAGAGTACAAAATAGATGTAAGCTGCCCCTTTTTAACATTTGTAATTCTATATTTAATCTTATCATTCCAACATTTCGACTAGGTAGACATAGATAATTGTAGGAAATACTGTAAAATACATTTTGGAAAATTTCATTCATTGTTACCTCAATATTATTTCCCATTATTATTTTGTCTTTTTAGAAATGTTATTAATTAAAAAAAGAAATAATTCCTCAATTTCTATGCTGTAAATACTGCTCACTGAAATGTAAGTACAGTCCCTACAAAGCTAACATAATTTCATATGCTTTACCTTTGGTAAATATCTCGTCTTTTACTGGCTTCTAGAGCGCCTTTCAATCGACTCTCAGAAAGCAAATCATCAACCTACAATAAATGGAGACTGTTTAAAGTATCATATTGTTAAACGCCATATAACCTTAGAAAATAAAATTTTAATTCTTTTTTCCCAATATTTTATAATGAATACTTTTAAATATACAATAAAGTTGAAAGAACTTTATAGTGAACATCCAAATACCCACCACCTAGATTCTACCATTAACATTTTACTATACTTTTATGACACATCTATTCATCAATTCATCTTATTTTTTATGTATTTCAAAGTAAACTACAATCATCAGTATATTTCCCCTTAATACACCAATGGGTATCACTAACTAGAGTTCAATATTTGGTGTAAAATTTACATACAAATGAAATGCACAAATCTTAAGTATACATTTACTGGTGTTTTGGCAAATGCATACACCCATGTAATCCAAACCCCTATCAACGTACAGAAAATTACCATTACTCCAGAAAGTTTGTACTCGTTTGTGTAATCATTTCACAAGAATGTTTTTGAGATACTTCCATATTGTTGTGTGTATCATTAGTTTATTCCTTCTTATTGCCGAGTAGTATTCATTATATGAATAAACCACAAATTTTTTAATCCTCATTCTTATATCTTACATTGTGATTTAGTAATTTCCAAACACTATGTGTAACTTTGCCAACATACCCACAAAAGAGGCACATACATCTTTTGCATTCTATAGATACTGTGGAGAAGATAAAGTGGATGAAAGAAGAGAAATAAAAATTCTCTACTCTTGCCATTTTGCATCTGTTATTTACAAAATCCACACACATGCTAACAGAGTCGGTCATCACAGGCATGATCCAGTTGGGCTCTTGATCACTTGTCCCATGGATACCAAGTTGGAAATCTGTTCCATTTTTTGCTTCAGGTGTCTTCCGTGGGGCCAGGGAAGAATGAGCTCACACTATGTCCTTCACAGACATACAGGGTATCAAAAGGCTCTGGAGCCAATTTGTCTCCGACTTGAATAATCCTGGCAATAGTTTACTTTGTTACATCTTTGTAATAATTATCATTTTTTTAGTTTACTTCTACAACATTTCCTGGTTCTCTCAATGTCCCACTAAATTTAAAATTAAATACAAAACCATATTAAGCATCTGGCCAAAGCTTAGCTTAAGTCAATGTCTCATCAAGTTTTATTTCTACCAGAAGAGTATTCTATTTTGTTGTACCACTATAATTCCACTAGAGTCCATTAAGAAACATTTATCCATCCCATCTTTTGTACTTTTTAAGTGAAAGTCCAAAAGTGAATAAAATATGAGCATTCAGTACATCTCTTACCTGCTAAAGTTTATAAAATAATTCTATTTAGTGGAAACAATATTTGGTAATAGATCAAATGAAAAATAAAAAGTAAAATTAGCAAAGTAAAATAGGAATTTCAGAAAATAAAATAACAACACATTGATTACTACTTACTTTTTTCTTACAAATTTTTTTTTTCTTGGCCATGACACGTGGCCTGTGGGATCCTAGTTCCCCGACCAGGCATTGAACCAGGGCTCTCAGCAGTGAAAGTGTGGAGTCCCAACCACTGGACCACCAGGGAATTCCCTTTCTTAATTTTTTTTTTTTACGATATCTTTTTTAAACGTGGACCGTTTTTAAAGTCTTTATTGAATTCGTTACAATATTGCTTCTGTTTTATGTTCTGTTTTTTTGGCCCCCAAGCATGTGGGATCTTAGTTCCCCGACCAGGGGTTGAACCCACACCCCCTGCACTGGAAGGCGAAGTCTTAACCAATGGACCACCAGGGAAGTCTCCCCACCCCAACCCAAAATTATAAAAATATCAAAAAGTATGAAGCGAAACATAATAGTCATTAGCATTCTGCCACATAGAGTTACCATGCTGGCATGTTTCCTTCCATCTTTTTTTCTATGTATATTACATATAAAATTTTAAAATTGAAATACTGTATATTCAATTTTATATTTTTTCTAACTTGACATTTTATCACAAATATTTTCCCTAACATGTTAAAATCTCCTTAAAATTTAAATCTCAGTATTATGTCCCAACATGTTATTTATCCATTCCCCTACTACTGATCGTTTAAGTTGCATCCAGCCTTTTGTATTATAAGTAATACTATGATGAATACCTCCATACCTCAACCTGTGTCTCAATTTTCTATTATTATGTACGGTAAATTCCTGGAAATGTAATTCCCAGCTTAGGAGCATGAATACTTGCTACATCTTGTCAAACCGCTTTCCAGAAATGCTGTGCCTTATACCCCGCAGCAGTGTAAGTGCCTGTTTCATCACAGCCTCCCCAATACCGGGTATTGTGATATTTTAAGTGTTTGTGATCTCTTACTTCCTTTGCAATTACTTGATTATCTTTTAAGTTAACTTTTCTCATATTTGTGTGTTACTAGTATTTCTCCTTTAGTTCAAGTCCTTTGCTCATTTGTCAGGTCTTATTTTTCTTATATATTAGGACTATTCCTTGACACCTATTTCGCTGGGATTCATGTGAAGCAAAAACACTCAATAGCTCCACTGGATGAGGGATAAAGGAAAGGGGGCATGGAGAGTGGAGGAGAGTGATGTTGGGCGCAGAGGTGGTTGGAATAATTACTGTTAAAAGTTTAGATTTGGAGGGCTTCCCTGGTGGCGCAGTGGTTGAGAGTCCGCCTGCCGATGCAGGGGACACGGGTTCGTGCCCCGGTCCGAGAAGATCCCACGTGCCGCGGAGCGGCTGAGCCCGTGAGCCATGGCCGCTGAGCCTGCGCGTCCGGAGCCTGTGCTCCGCAATGGGAGAGGCCACAACAGTGAGAGGCCCGCGTACCGCCAAAAAAAAAAAAAGTTTAGATTTGGCGGTGAGATGGGTTAAGGGAGTTGTTAGGTTGGAGATAGAGCCGTTAGGGTGAGATGCGTGAGAGGGCAGACCTAGTCGATGGTCCCGATTTTCTAGCCTCCCCGAGGTTGGGTTGGGAGTGTGAAGGATAGAATGAGTTTGGTGCTGGGATCAGTTTGATGCTGGGGGTGGGGTGGGTTACAACTTGGAAAGGGAAGTGGGTTGGGGAGGCTCCCAGTGTTAGGGTGCGCCCCAGAGCTCGCCCGCCGCCAGAGCCCAGGTCCCCCAATGGACAGCCAGATGATACCTGCTGCTTCAGCTCCTGATTGCGACGCTGCAGTGACTGGAGGGGATCGCGCTGCCGCCTCGCCAGCATCTCCTTCGCCTCGGAGCTCACGCCGGTCGCCAGGGAAACCAAGACGGCGGCACCGGAAGGTGACGCCATCACCGCGCGCCCGCCTCGCAGCCCGACTACCTGGTGCGGGAAGAGTGTGGGGATGATTCTCCCTCGAGGAAGCCGCTCCGCCAGCCCGCAGGTCCTGAGCTCACTGCCCAGCTACTCACCTTTTTCTCGCCAGTCCGAAAGGATTGGGGTGGAGATGAGGGGGAATGCCCCCGCGGCGTCCGAAACTACAAGTCCCATAATACCCAGTACTACCACGACATTCCTCCTGGGGTACTGGGTGTTTTGGCACTTGTTTTCTGACACCTGTTTTTCTAAACTAACCTTAAGATACAATTTAAGCATCTCAATGTCTTAAATTAACTGCAAGCATAGCTTTCCTGTATGGCCTTAATGGGATACGTGGTTCTGGCGCATACTCTCACTTCAAAAAGGCAGTTTTAAATTCTTTGCCACTTGGGATACTGCTGAAGTATCACTTCATTGTAGTTTTGCACATGGTCCATCCTGAGTTCTGGGAGGATGGTGACTCTGTTCTACAGCAATTTTGTGAGCACCTAATTATGAGCTCCATTTTACATCTCTCAGGGAGGTTGTAATAACATTTCCCCAAGTGGGACTCAGTCCTATAAATCCAATTCCCAAACTCTTTCCACTACACCGAATAAGGATGACGACCTGAGCTCACTTTTCAAAAGATGAACCACACTGATGTGTTCTTCAGTACAACACACAAGGTAATTCCACAGGCCCAACTGCCATGTTATTTGCAATACTTTTTTCTTCAATAGAGAGGAGTGAAAAGCGCCCACCGCACTGAATTTTCGGGGTGAACACACCCCCATGTAAGTAACATAACCCAGATTTGGATACAGAATGTGACCAGCACCCTAGTGGTCTTCCCCTCCTTCTAGTCCCTGCCCACCTCCACCCCCTACACCAAATGTAAACACTATCCCAATCTCTAACTGTAAAAATCTGTCTTGCCTCTTTTTTGAACTGAATAATGGAATCACACAGTGTACTGGCATCTTGTCAGGCTTCTTTCATTCAACCTGTTTGTGCAATGAATCTATATCATCGTGTGGGTTGTAGTTTGTTCATTCTCATTGCTCTCTGATGTTTCATTGTATGACATACTCTAATATACTCATCCATTCTACTCTTTTTTGTATCTCATGTCTTTACTTTTAATTAATTTCTCCATCATGGCTCATGATACTTAAAAGTTCACTTAAACAGCCATAGTTTTTCCATTGAAAATCTAACAACAAATGAGGAAGTAGTAAGTACTATAAAGTATTTTTAGATGGATTAATAAATTGGTACTTCTAAGTGATCTTGTTAGAGGTAAGCAAAAAGAAAAAAACTACACTAAAGACAACCCATCATTTATGAAATCCTTATTTATTTTATATATGTCTATACAATTTTTAAAAAATAATCTACCTACTTTATAGGGATTTCCATACTTTAAATGGAAAAGTTACAGGGTCATAGAGATGGTAAAACTCTATATTGGTAAAAATAAACAAAATAAACCCCCTACACGTGTATATATGTATGAAGAAGGGTGCAAAAAAGGTTTATTACTCTTGTTCATCTCGGGTGGAAAGATGCTTTGATTTATACATTTTGGTACACGATTCAGCATGAGAAGCGTTTATTCCTTATGATTCCTGCATCAGTATCATCCATATCACCTGGGTGACTGTTAGAAATGCATATTCTCAGGCCTCACCATAGACCCACAGGATCAGAATCTAAATTTTAACAATACCCCAGTGTTTCACGTGCACCTTCAAGTTTGAGAAATACCGCTTAGGTATTCACCACGCCGTAAGGAGTGAGATTACTCAGCTAGCTGCCTTCTTTTTCATTAACTTACATTTCTTTTGACTTGTAATGCTCAGTATAGTCGCTTTAGCACTAGTCACTGCTTCTGTTGTCATCCCTTGATGCCATTACGAAAATCAGAGTAACCTACAAGACCGTTTTGAAGTGAGGTAGCCGAAACCAAAGCAAACCATGGCCATTGCTTCTCCCGAGAACAAGCTATTTCATAAAACTCGTTATGATTTTCTTCCATCAGTGTGTTACAATGTATATCAACTCTGTGTTACAATGTATATCAACTTTGGACCACTGTCTCACAGGAGATACTGAAAAAGAATTTAACAGCTTCCAGACTAGTGGTTAACATGGAAAATGTAACATCTCCATGTAAGCCAATAGTTTCAGGGAAAAAACCAAACACATTTAAGTAGGGCAAGGGGTAGACAGCTAGAGGTGAAACAGTGAGAGGCAATGTCGGGGGGAATTGTCCACCACAGGGATGGGAACACATGGGCACAGTGTAAAGAGGCAGTAGGCAGAAAACGAGGGGCAGACTGAGTGGTGTAGGGTGGCTGAAAACCGCATAAGGACTAGACAGGCCTCGGGGGTGAACAGCACAGGCCTAGAGGGGCAGGATGACAGAACATTGGGGTGAGACAGGAGAGGGAGACGAGTGTGTCTGGGTGCTGCACATAAGTAATGGGAAAGGAGTCACATTGGAAAGACCAGGTCCACCAGGAACGTGGCACAAGAACAGGCCCATACGGGCAGAACTGGTCATAACCTAGATGCTTAACCAGGAACATACCAACAGTCTGGAGGCACCGTGGATGTGCCATAAGAAACCTACCTTGTCTCAAAGAGCCTCAACTCTTTGACCCTCAGTGATGAATGGTGACTCAGATACTTCAGCCACCTGCAGCCCAGATGGAATGGCGCTCTAAGAACCAACATTTCAGTCCTTAAGTACTGCATTCACAGAATGCAAATGAAGTTGGAAGTAATAAAGCATAACGGCTCTCCTAAAACAGAAAAAAAAAAAAGCTCTCTGTGGAAACAACTTTCCTGAATCTTCTCATGTTAATACGGAGCTGATCCTAAATTTACTGAGAAACAAAATTAATCTTTATAGGAATGAGCAAGGGCAGTGTTCTAGAAAACACCTCTGGAAAATCAAAAATAACCTGGGACTTGGTCACTCTTGATTTTCAGACACAGTTATCCCTCGGTATCATCGGAGGGTATCATCCTGGAACCCCAGGAGCTGCCACAGATACCAAAATCCAAGGATGCTCAAGCGCCATAGTTGGCCCTTCCTATCCATATTTCCGCAGGCACAGACTCAACCAGCCATGGATAGTAAGTGGACAGTGGTCCACTTACATATAGATTTATTGAAAACAATCTACATGTAAGTGAACCTGTGCAATTCAAACCCATGTTCAAGGGTCAACTGTAGTTGGGATTTATCACTAAGGTCTATTCAATGAGGTTTCTCCTTCACATGTCTACTCCATAATGACACAAATGAAACTTCTGTCAGTAAAAACTTATACTTTGTGCTTGGAGTATGTTGTCAGCCTCAGATGTGTAAAGGTCTTACATACATTACCCTTACCTCAGTTATTTTTACATGCCGTTTGCTTTCCAGAATAGGTCCAGCAAAACTGCTAACCAAAGGGAATCATAGTGGTTCCTAGACCAACTTTGCTTTGCAGTTGTACCAAGGAACCAGCATAGATTCTTTAGAAAACAAGATATCTGACCAAAGACAGTAATTATAAGTTTTGAGGATCAAATCTCTTAATTCAGTAAGCTGCATGGGAGGCAAGATACTCCTTTTCCTTTTAATAAAAGGTTCAAATATGTTTAATTTTTTTATTTTAAAAATAAAATTAATTCATAAAGTGCAAGGAGAAACTATTTCTGTCCAGTTCTCTATATCCATCTTCAACAAGCTGTTGGAAACAGAAAAGAGAAATAAAAATTAGGAATACATAATGGTTAACTTCAAATTATTCTATTGTTTAGTTAAACCATGAACAAGAAGATCTGGTGTTACAGATAAGAAAACTGAGACCCTGTAAATTTGCAGAGCTCTGATGAAAAAGCCAGGACTAGACTCAAGGTTCCCGACTTTCAAGCCATTGCCAGCCTGCCAAGGACCTAAGAATTTAGACTGGAGATGACAAAACATGAATGCAAAGATGTACTATGGTGCTACCAAGGATATTTTAAAAAATAAATTGATGTGGGGAGGGGGGAAGGGTGTGGTAGGAACACCTCCACGGTCCTTTTTTTCATTTTCTATTCTTTCCAGTATTTTCCATTTTGAAGCTTAATGTTGCCAAGGTGCAACGACTTTGCACGCGGTTAAGACAGTCCCGTTAAACACACGCAGTGAACTGATCTACGATACCAAAATGTGAGTTATTAGGGAAAACAGAACTTCCTCCTCTTTCTGGTGCCAGGGGGTACAAGTCACCTCCTGTGGGCTCTCCAAAGACCCTCCTGTCCCAAGATATCCGGCCGTCCCCGAAGTCTCCCCTTAGAGCGCCGCTGTAAGTACTGCTCACCGACTCCGGCAAGAGCCCGGCACTGCGGGCGGAGAGAGTGAGGCGAGCCTGGCTTCGGCTGGAGCCCCGCGCCGGAGAGGCGAGGTGGCCTCGAGGTGGCCGCGCGGTGGCCGGCGGGGACCGACAGCGCGGGGATCTCAGGCCAGGTCCAGCTTCTTCTGCGTCGCCGCCAGCTTGTCTTGCAGCCTCTTCTTTCTCCAGTCCAGGTAGCGCCGCCGCAGCCGGTTTGCCTGCCAGCCCACGAGCACTCCGGAGGCGAAGGCCACCAGCACGGACAGCTGCAAAGTCCTCTCGGACACGTTCGCCATCGCGGCTCCCAGGCTTCCAGCGCGGCCTACGGCGCGGCGGCCGGGTCAAAAGGCGCAGCGCGTTTCGGGGCGGGGCGCGGGCCGTGAGAGCCCGGCGCGCCCTGCCGCGCAGCTCTTGCAATTTAAAGATTCGTCGATCTCGCCTGCTGATGAAGACTTGCCCCGCCCTTGGATAGCCCCACAGTTACGTCCTCTGAACCCCTATCATGCTTATTGTTTGGCATTCATCAGATGTTGCCTTGATTTATTATTATTAGCTGACCACGGTGGTGCGTCTTTCCAACCTCATGGTCAGCTCAACCTCTTTGTATTTTCTCTCAGCAGCAGAATGCGAGCCAAATATGTGACTTTAAATTTTCTGGGAACCCATTTAAAAAAATGCAAACAGATGAAATTATTGTTAATAACGTATTTTACTTAGCTTAATATACATAAAGGATGTTATCTTTTCAACATGTAATCAGAAAAGCTATTAATGAGATCTTTTATTCTTTTTTTATACTAAGACTTTGAAATCTGGTGTAGATGTTATAATTAACAGCACATCTCAATTTGAACACTAAATTTTCGGTGGAGAGACTTGATCAGTTTCTAGAGTTCACAAAAGTTAGTTGAAAAATTAGATTCATGTACCCACATTGTTTCAAACACATGTAAAAATTTCTCCAATATCTGAGTTGAGTATCTTTTTTAAAATAAATAAATTTATTTATTTATGGCCGCTTTGGGTCTTCATTGCTGCGTGCGGGCTTTCTCTAGTGAGCAGGGGCTACTCTTTGTTGTGGTGTGTGAGCTTCTCATTTCAGTGGCTTCTCTTGTTGGGGAGCATGGGCTCTAGGCACGCGGGCTTCAATAGTTGTGGCACGCGGGCTCCAGAGCGCAGGCTCAGTAGTTGTGGCACATGGGCTTAGTTGCTCCACGGCATGTGGGATCTTCCTGGACCAGGGATCAAACCTGTGTCCCCTGCATTGGCAGGCGGATTCATAACCACTGTGTCACCAGGGAAGTCCGAGTACTGGTTTTTAAACTAAATTTTATTAAGTTGTTTTTAAAAATTCAGAAATCAGTTCTTCAGCCACACTAGTCACATAAGGGGCTAGTGGCTACCATATTGGACAGCAAGGTCTAGAGATCCATTCTATTCCACAACTAACACTGGGTCAGAGTTGTGGGGATAGAGGGAAAACAAATTCTAATGATGAAATTCATTCTGGTGGACAGACCCTAAGGTAACCCCCAACAATTTCCACTCCTGAAGTTCATGTCTTAACTCCTTCTTCTAGAGTATGGGCTGATCTGTGATTTGCTGGGAGGTCACTCCTTATGTGATATACCTTATGTGATATAAAACTTCTTAACAGACTGAAGACTCCCGTTGTGGGCTTGATGAAGTAAGCAAACATGTTGGAGAAGCTTATATAGTAAAGAAATATGGGTAGCCTCTAGGAACAGCAGCATGCCTCCAGCCAACAGCCAGCAAAAAGCTAGAGGACTCAGTCCTACAACCACAAGGAAATTAACTTTGCCTGTAACATGAATAGGCTTGGAAGCAGATTCTTCCCCAGTGCAGCCTCCAGATGAGATTACAGCTTGGCTGATGCTTTGATTGTAGCCTTGTGAGACCCTAACAGAGGACCCATGTGCCTGGACCCCTAACCCATGGAAAGTTGAGATTATAAATGTGTGTTGTGGTAATTTGTTACACAGCAATAGAAAACAGATACAGTCACGAAAGGGAGACCAGCACGTGGAGCCTGAACTCTTTTAGAGCACGGGCCTGACCTAGCCTCTCTATAGATATCAGCAATTGGACTTTCATACTTGAGATGAAACCTATCTTACTAGGGTGATGATAAAGACAGTATCGGGTCCAATGTGAATTCAAGTCTGCCATGCCTAATGATCATTTACTTAGCAAATATTTCTTGAATGTTGCAGTAGGTATTGGGAATGTAGAGGTGAATATGGCACAACAGCTGCCCTCAGACAGCTTAGTGCAGAGTGAAAGAGATGGAAAAAAATAATTATGACACACTCTGATGAATTGGAGTATACAGTTAAGTATGTAGCTTAGCCTTTAAAAAAGAAAAAAACCCATCAGAAACCTTCTCTTTCTTTCATATTCCGTTCAACCTATTAGTCAATCCTGCAGGTTCTAGTGGAAGAAATCTTCACATATTGAGGTACAGGGAAGTCATTCTGGCTTATACGTGACGCGCCTTGAACTTTCTGCTAACTAAAACAGCCTGTCTTATGGCCTGTCAACATACATCTGCATTAACCATTAAAGAAACTGCCCACCATCTAGTAATACAAAGGGATAAGTAGCAACCCACTGCAGTTGCCCACCTAGCGTACCCCCTGAGGGAAATTCAGGAAAAAAAAATGGATGGGTCATTCTGTGATTTGAATAGATGGCCCTTAGGTAGTTAAAATGCATACCTCAGCAAGAATTTCAATGACCCCAGATTTTTGCATCTTCTCTTACATAGAAAGGCACTAAAATCATTAAGTTGTGATACGTGTTCTTTGTGATTGGCAGTAACCTTGTACCAAGATGTATGCTTGACTACGTGTATTTCCTAGCCAAAAAAAAAATCATGTATATATACTCCTCCCCTACCCCTTCAGAGCAGTCCCTCAGAGCTACTGAGAGGCTGTTTCCCAGGTTATAGTACTCAGTTTGGCTCAAATAAAACTCTCTTCTATTCTTATTATAGATTGTTCATTGATTATTTGCATCAACATTTCTACTTTCAAAATATGACCAGAATTAAACTTCTTCTCACCTTACTGCTACCACTGCACCCAAGCTACCATCATCTCTTACCTGAGATACTGCAATAGCCCCTATCAGGTTTCTGTGCTTCCATATCTGTCCACGACATTCTATTCTCAATACAGCAGCCAGAGTGAGCCTTTGAAATCAGAAGGTGGACCATGCAACGCCTCTGCTCCAACTCTGCAGTGCCCAAAGCCCCTGCATGGTCAGCTCTCCTCTACCTCTTACATCTCACTGGCCTGCTCACTGTTTCATTTGTTTTTCGGCTCATTGTTTGTTTTTTTTTTAAGATTTTTTTTTTCGATGTGGACCATTTTTAAAGTCTTTATTGAATTTGTTACATTATTGCTTCTGTTTTATGTTTTTGGTGTTTTGGCCGCGACGCTTTTGGGATCTTAGCTCCCCGACCAGAGATCGAACCGGCACCCCCCGCATTGGAAGGTGAAGTCTCAACCACTGGACCGCCAGGGAAGTCCCTGCTCATTGTTTCTTGAGCTCACAAGGTTCGGTGCTACTTAAGAACATTTGCGTGTGCAGTTCCCCTGGCTGGCATACTCTTCCCCCAGGTACCTGCATGACTAACTCCTTCACCTCCTTTTTGATTCTCCTCTCTGAGCTTCTGTTTCCTTAACTCTAAAGTGGGGATGGTAACCAATACCTGTTATGGGCCTAATCGTGTCCCCCCCATACCAAATTCATGTGCTGAAGTCCTAATACCCCAGCACCTCAAAACGTGGCCCTATGTGGAGTTACGGTTTTCACAAAGGTAATTAAGTTAAAATGAGGTCATTAGGGTGAATATTTGTCAAGCATCTGATACAGTGTCTGGAAAATAAAAGGTTTCCAATAAGTATTTGTTGAATGGAAATTTCTGGAAGTGGTGTGGAATGGTTTCCATCAATACCTTGCAAGTAACCACTGGTGTCCTTATAAGAAAGGGAAGCTTGGACACGGACATGCACAGAGGGAAACCTATGTGAAGACACACGGAGAAGAAGACATCCATCTACAAGCCAAAGGGAGAGGCCTCCGAAGAAACCAACCTGCCAACACCTTGAGCTTGAACTTCTAGCTTCCAGGACTGTGAGAAAACAGATTTCTGTTGTTTAAGCCCCTCAGTCTGTAGCACTTTGTTACGGCCACCCTAGCAAACCAATACTGTACCTCAAAGGGTTGTAATAGGGTGTGCTTTGTGTTAACTGGCCTCTAAAGGTTGTGCTTTCTAAATCGGATTCCTTCTCACCCTGCGGAGGTGTGTTGTCCCCACCAGCAGAGACGCTGCCAGGAACAGGCGTTTTCAGACATAAGGACCAGAGTTGTAATTTTTTCCATTACAGAAAATATTTTTTTCATGAAACAGACAAAATTGCTGATTAAATTCCATCCCACATCCCTGTTGATCTTACCATGCGTGAACACATAAAAGTAAGATAGAAATACAGTGAAAAATGAAACCTTATAAAAAAGTATAAAATAAGAGGAAAAAGTCCCTCTCCCTTCATGTTTCTACCCCTTGTTGTTTCAGCTGTGTGCTCGAAGGTAAACGCTGATTATCCTTCCAGATATTTATTTATCAGAAAATATAGTTATGTGCATCCTTTAAAAAATGTATACGAAAGACATCAAACTCCATGCAGGGTACTACCACCATGTACTATGTTGCAGATTTTTTCCTGTCAGCCATACAGATCTACCACATTCTGTCTCCTGAGTCCTATAATATACCTCACATAATTCTCAGTGCAAAGGTTAGACAGTTCTAAGGATGGAAGTACCAAAAAGGAGCCTCCTCCCAAGGCCCTCAGTGACCTGGATATTTGCATCTCTCTGCTCTGCCATCCTCAGAATCATCCTTACCCAAGGCTGGCTGCAAGATCGTTGCCAGGGGCCATTAGGAATACATGTCTTTTGGGTTTTTACATTTATAGGAGAAGGGGAGGGGAGAGAGAAAAAGAAACCTTTCTTCTTAAGCCCATTGCTTCTTTTCAGTCAGGTTGAGCTACCTTAAGTCGCATACTCTCCTTGGTAACTGTTGCCAGGAAAACACCCCGTTTGGATTCGCCTAAACCAGACAGAATTATCCTCTAGTGAGAGATGGGTGGAGGCCTGGCCTGATTCTGGGTTCCTGGGTAGGAAGGATGTAGATAGAAGGTCAAGGTCAGCAGCGTCTGCAGGGTGGGATATAATCTCATTTGCACAGAGCTGCATACATGTGTGTTAAAGTGTGAGCAGGTAGAGAGATGTGGAGAAGGATGCTCACCTAAACTCACTGACCACGATTATCTTTGATTAGCTGTTTCTACTCTTTACAATGCACACATTTACACTGTATCGAAGAAAAGCCATTTGAAAAGACCCCACTGTGAAACAACCATTCCGTAAGTCACGACTTTGGATAGAAATAGAATCATTGTCTTTTCTCAAGAACATGCAGAGAGCTTTAGGGTAATCCACACAATAAACAGTTATAAGAAGTAATTATTTCAGACACCCTGTAGACATGGGTCACTGGCTACAAGCTCGTATGAACTCTGCTTTTGGATTTCATGTACCTACCACGTGCTTGCTCTGTGCTAGGAGCTGGGGATTCAAAGATGAAGGTTTCCTGCCTCACCTCTGCCAGGTGCTTGTGGCCCAGTGGGGCAGGACAGCATGTATAAATAGAGGAACTGAGGTACCATGTGGTTGTTTTCATGAAGAGCGTGGGGCCACAAAGAGGGAGTGATCCACTGGCTGGGAGAAGTTGAGGAAGGGCCTCCCAGAGGGTGTGATGTTGGAATTGAGAGGGAACAACCAGAGGAGGTGGATGGTGGCAAATGCAATGCCTGGCATGCCTACTAAGGAACTGGGGCCACCTGACCTTCTCGTTGTAGGCCAGCCTCACTGCAAGAACTTGAATCTGGCATTGAAAGGCCAGTGTCCTGTATTCATTTTCTCTTGCCGTGTAACCAAGTGCCACAAACTTAGGGGCTTAAACGAACATCCATTTAGCTCTGAGTCTATGCTCTGAGTCTCAAACCGCTGAAATAAAGGCACTGTGTTCTCTTCTGGAGGCTCTGGGAAGAATTCCCTTCCAGGCTCATTCAAACTGATGACAGATTCAGTTTGATAGCAGATTCAGTTCCTTGTAGTTCCCCTCGTCTTCAAGGCAGTAGCATTCCCACTAGGCACACTGAGTCCTTCCCGGAGTTTCATCTCTCACCACCCCTTCTGCCTTCCTCTTCTTTTTTTTTTTTAATTTTTATTTATTTATTTATGGCTGTGTTGTGTCTTCGTTTCTGTGTGAGGGCTTTCTCTAGTTGCGGCAAGCAGGGGCCACTCTTCATCGCGGTGCACGGGCCTCTCACTCTCGCGGCCTCTCTTGTTGCAGAGCACAGGCTCCAGATGCGCAGGCTCAGTAGTTGTGGCTTACTGGCCCAGTTGCTCCGCAGCATGTAGGGATCTTCCCAGACCAGGGCTCAAACCCGTGTCTCCTGCATTAGCAGGCGGACTCGCAACCACTGCGCCACCAGGGAAAGCCTTCCTCGTCTACTTGTAAGGGCTCATGTGATTTCACTGGGTCAATTTAGATCATCCAGGATAATCACTCTTTTAAGGTCAACTCATTAGTAACCTGAATTACAGCTGTAAAGTCTCTGTAGAGGAATAAAGTAGCAGATTCACAATCCTGGGGGTTAGGATGTGGAATTTTTTTGGGGGGGGCAGGGGAGATAATTCTGCCTGCCACAGTGCTGGACCTGGACCTTGGCATCCAACAGAACAAAGCACAGGGTTCTAATGAACCCAGAGGGACACCATGCCTCCTGTTCGGTGACCAGGGCCAGTCCCCGCCCTGCCTGGCTTCTTCGTCCTCTGGGAGGTGTCAGTGAAGCTCGTTGGTACAGGAGCTGAGGACCACCTGCCCTCCAGGCCAAAGCCCATCTGAGAACTGGCTTGCAAGTGTTTATTATCATCATTTTAAATTCATGACCAACATTAATAAAAATCAGGAACATCCTCATGAAAATCTAGATTTCTGCTTTCTTTCAAAAATTCAGCAGCTCTGTAACCCCAAGTTCCTGTCCAGGCTGGGACTGGGGGAAGGGAGGAGGGTTTGCAAGCCCCTCCCCGGAGGCATCTGCGCCAGGTGTCTTCTCTCTGGGTCCACACCCAGCTCTCCAAGGGGTTCTACTAGGACTGGGAGGAAACCATCATTTACTGGGCACCTGCCAGTGGCAGCCACTAAATATATTAACTCATTTAATTCTCGAAACAACCCTGGGAGGACGGTCTTGTTCCTATTTTATTGATACAGAAACCCGGGCTCAGTGACACGCCCGGGGCACACGGCTGGGACCCTTTGCCAGCTTGGCCTCTAACCCCCTGCGCCTCGGGCACCCCGGATCCGCGTCCCGCCCCCGACCGCGGCTGGACCAAGTCCCCGCCCCCGGCTCCAGCAAGAACCCGGAGGCCGGGGGGGAAGGGCCCAGAGCCCGGGACCCGCCGCGCCCGCCCCGAGTCCTCCGTCCGCGGGGCCCCACCGCGGTCACGTGAAGGGCCGAGCGGAGCGCGCCGAGCCCGGGCCTGCTGCCGCCCGAGGGCAGAGTCCGCTGCCCGCGGCCCCAACGCTCCCCCATTCCCGCTCCGCGCGCCGCCGCCGCGATGCCCGGGGCCCACCGAGACGCTGGGCTGGATCGCCCACACCCGTCGTCCCTCGAGGAGCCGCCGGCCCAGGAGGTAAGGGCGCCCGGAGGGCTGGTTGCCGCGCGCCGACGGCAGAGTACCCCGGCTCCGCGCCCACCGTCCCCGGGACTCCTGGGTGGAGAGCGACCCCGGGCCCAGCCAGCGCCGGCTGGGGGAACGAGGGCCCCGGGGCGGGGATGCGGGTGCGGAGCCCCTCCGCCCCCGGGCTTCCTCAGTTCTCTGGGTCCCCCCGGTCCTCTGGGCGCTCCGGGTGCGGGAAGCGCAACGCCGCTGGAGCGCAGAGGCGCCCTGCCCCAGGCCGCAACCCCGCACGTTAGGGTCGTTACGGGAGCTGTCAAGCCTGCACCCAGAGGCCCGCCCGGAGCCGCCTCCCCCGGACGGGGGCCAAGCCGGAATCGGGGCCCGGGCTGCGTGTTGGGGGTCCTGTCCCCGTGTGGCGCGCCTCCGGGTCTGGGTGGCCCGTGCCCGCCGCACGGCGCTCCATGGCGGCAGGAAAACAAGCGAGGGTCTCGCTGCAGGGAAACGCCCGGGAAGAAGGCTGCAGAATGTGGCGCTGGGAGAGTTGATGCAGCCTTGGCTCTAACGATCCCTGCGGGCCAAGCAGATGCGCTACACAAGTCGCTCAGCTCTGCCTTCCCTCCGACAGCCTGAGCTTTGGAAGGCTTGGGGTTTTCAAGAGGCCTTGTTGGGTTGTTCCCTTTCGCTGGATAAGAACTCAGAGAGTGGAGAGGGAGGCAAGGCTCCAATGGAAAGAGCCTCGGCTCTGATTCAGGAAATTTTAGCTGTGAATTGCAAGACGCTGAAAGCCTCTGGCGATGATAAATCACTCCCATCTCGGAGGAGTCTCGAAGACCGTGTCCCTCAGGCCCAGGACACGGTGCCTGGCACACGTAGGCTTTTCATGTGTGCTGCATTTCCTTTGGTTGTGCTAGGGGGTGGGAGCTGAAGGGTGTTTTAGCTCTGTCTTCCTCTCCTTGAGTGGCCCCTTCAGCTCTGGGCTGCTGTGCCATTATGGCCCCTGCAGCCTGCTCGGGACGGTCCACAGGGCAGGTGGGGTGTAAAAGCCCTGCCCCGGTCATTGCTGCCTGGCCTGCTGGCATCCCAAAGGGACTTGGCCACTTCCAACAGGTGGATTCTACCATGTCCCCGTCCCTTAAGGGAACAAGCAGGGCAGAGCAGTTCAAGGAGAGAAGGGAAAGGATTCTTGGTCCCCAGCTCTGACCCAACCCAGGTCTTGCTCCCCTCATTCTGCAAAATGATGGAACTGACAGTGATCACCCATCTTCTATGGCAAGAAAATCTTTTTTAGCTTGAGACTGTCCATCTCTCTCTGTGTGTGTGTACTTAATGCTTCTTTCTCAAAATAAGAGAAGAATGTAAAAAACTAATAATTTGAGACCTCAAGAAATGCGAGGTCTGAAAACAGCCGAGAGTCCTGGCTGAGTCCTGTGTGAGGCATTGGCTTAATGCATGCCTGCAAGGGCCAGCTATTTATGTCTCAGTATCTTTCAAAGACCTCCCCCAGGGGAGCAGGCATAACAGGTGAAGAGCCTGGTACCAACGGGTAGTTCTCAGCAGAGCAGTGATAATTGAGTCACTAAACTGAAGCTCTGACCTCAGACACTGGGTAGCCAGTATGACCTGGCTAACCTTTTTAAAAGTTAGTTTGGGGTCACTTCATAAGAAACTGCCTAGTCACCTGAAATGCATTTCCACCCTCTCCTTTCAAGCAGCTTTTTTAGAACCCTTTTCTGCCTGGAGTTTCTTTTGGCTGCTACTAAGATGGCCACCCATTCTGGTACTTTGACCAACGCTTTCAGCTTTGAAAAAGAAATAATCCAATGCTAGTGATTCTTAGCCTTACTGTTGGTCAGAATTACCTGCTTTTAGAAATGTAGCTACCCTGAGATTCTGATTTAATTGGTCTGGGTGTGGACCAGGCAACAGCAATTTTAAAGCTACCAAGGATTGAAAGTGCAGCCAGGGCTGAGAGCCGGTGCCCTGTGCTGTTTCTTTGTGACTGTATGTGATCACCTCTTGATACTTCCTGTGCTTCTTTTTGAATGTTCTTATTCTTAAACCTGTTCATCCAACTCTTAGATCACCCTGTTTTGGGGCTCTTGGGACTGTGTGATGCACATGGCCAAGATGTGTGAGTGCAGCTGTTCCAGACCATCTAGCCCCAGATGACCATAGAGACCAGCTAAGTTGGCCTGGACCAGAACGACTTCCCGGCTGACCCACAGAATTAGGGAAAATAATAAGCGTTTGCTCAGGAGACTGAGTATCAGGGTGCATTGCAAAAACTTACTGCAATACAAGCCAACATGGCCAGATGTTATGATCTTTTGAAGAGAAACCAGAAGTTCACATTTTTGTGTCTGCTCCAGTTTTAAAAAAATTTGACTCAGTAGCCAGCATCCAGAAAGCGCTCTCTGGGCCAAAGAAAACACATGTTCAGGCTGCCCTTGGCCGGGAGGTTGTCGCTTTCTGCACAGAGGGACATGAAGTGCTTATACCCACACCGAGTGGCGCCCTATTTTCTCACGCTTCCTGCCTCAGCTGCCGTGCCCAGCTTACCCTCAGCCATTTCCTTGTGTGGAATGCTCACCATATACTTCACAAGCTTCCCTTGGCCGGTCTTCCCATATGGAAATGGAAGCTGCTGGTATGGGCAGCCCTCGTGGAGAGAGTGAAATTTGAGATGGGTCCCCATGCATGGAAATGGAAAGGATGTTCCTGGTTTTAGGCGAGCAAGGGATCAGGTGTGGGAGTGGGATAGTCAGTCCACCAATCTGGGCCAGAGAAGGGGGTTCCTGCAGGGAAAGTGAGGGATCCAAGACAGAGGGGAGATTGTGAGGCCCCTAAGTGCTAAGCCAGGGGGTTGACATCTGATTCCGTGGGCACTCCAGGCAAAGAGAAGTCTCCTGAAGCTTTTGAATGGGGGTGCATGGGAAAGCAATAACCTACTGCATTCTGGACATCAGAGTGCCCATAACCTATGGGAGGAAAGAGGGAGGCAGAGACAGACAGACAGACAGAAGGTATAGTGCTTGTAATGACACAGGGAAAAACTGAGACAGGGAAGAGTTTTTTTACTTGAAATTTATGGTAACTTCTCTTTACCTTATGTTAATTTTCTTCTATATCTAAGCAAGTCATATTGGCTTTTTGCAAAGCACTTCTATCAACAACTTCAGTTTTGTCAAGGTTCCTGTTGCCTGATTTAAAGGTATCCTACACTTCATTGCTGTCCGCCAGAGCTTCTGGAATCCATTTTTCCCTCCCTCTTAAATCCCTCTCACCCAGAGGGATTTAAGTTATTCACCTTCCTCAGACTGAAGGCATACAAAGTGGGGAGGGTGGGAGGAGAAAACACAAACATCTTAAATACGTTTTTAAGTCTTGGGGAGCGGAAAGGAAATGTCACGGCCCTGAGAAAAGGAGAGAAAGAAAATCAGGAGAAGTCAAGTATTGTCAGGGTGCCAAGAAAATACAAAACCTATGAGAAGCAGTCGTAAAATGGCCATGTTTAGACCAGTGATGTTTCAATCTTGACTGCACGTTGCAATCACCCGGGAACTTTAAAAATTCAATCCTGGGTCCCACCTCCCAGAGATTCTGATGCAACTGGTCTGGGCAACAGGATCTTTACAAGCAAAACGTCTGAAGGTGATTGTATTCTGCCTCAGAGGTGAGATCTACTGTCCAGGGGGTCAGCAGGGCCTCCCCTAGGGTGGGGCTGCTGTTTTGAAGTACGAAGCCACTTATCCGCTGCATCTGGGGAAACGCCTGATATCCGGTCTTTGCCATTTTCATGGTAGACATGGGCAGTGGTTCTCATGTAAACTTGAAAAGTACGTGCAGTTTTGGAACGGCATGTCTAACATAAGCCACATTCTTGGGGTGGATGAAAAAAATTCATTTTATGGGAAGATACAAATGGCCTTAATACAAGTGAGAATGCTCATTTACCATAAGTTTGCCTGTTGAGAGTACTTCTTCCCAAGCAAAAATGGGTAGGAGACTTAGAAGTTGTACACAAGTGGGATGGAGGGAGGGAAGACAAGAAGAACCAGAAGTTAGAGCAGATGAGATCTTAAAAGGAGACAGACTGTCAGAAACGTAATAGCAGTTAAGAATGGGAACACTTTGAAACGTTACTGTAAAGGTAAGTTAGCTATTATGAAAGTGTCAGTGTATTTAAACATGACAGGCATAAGTTCAGCCGGCAAGGGGGCAATTGGATGGGGTGCCGTGGTGCTTGTAGATTCAATGCCGGGAGTCTGGGTGGGGTCTGAGGGAGGTAACCCCCAGGGCCCGGCTGGCTGAGGGATTGCTGGTGAGCATGTTTTTCCTGTTCGTGTTTGTGGACAAACTGTTTTGCTGGGTCTGTTATACCCATCTTTGGGGGTAGATATTAGTACCATCATATTTTTTTTTGCTTTTTTTGTTTTCTGGCTGCACCATGCGCCTTATGGGATCTTAGTTCCCTGACCAGTGATCGAACCCGTGTGCCCTCGGCAGTGAAAGCAGGAGTCCTAACCACTGGACTGGCAGGGAATCCCCTCGTCATCTTTTAAAATTGGGAACCGTAGTGCCTTTGAGACATTTTGCTTTAAATATTCCTTTTAAAAAACTTTGATATCAGAATTCTTTGCTGTCCCAGTATGATCTTTTTGAGGCTTAATGAAACTTTCTTAAAATTAACATGTGTTCATTAAAAAAAAAATCAACTCTTGCTGATGCTAGGCATTTTATACCTAAAATAGATTTCTAAGCATATCCTGGGGAACTCTGGTGTTCCTCAATGTTCAAGATGTTCCATGGAAAAATAATTGATATTAGATTTTCTACTATATTTCTAAAATATTTTTGTAAATATGTAAAAGAAAATGTGTGATAAGTGTTTAACACATTTACATGATGCTTCTTCGGTTTTAATAAACTGCCCTTAAGAATTGCCCTGAGAATGCACATGAACCAGAGGGTGATGGGTTCTTACAGCAGTTAATTCACCTGTGGGGTTATTGTTCCACATCAGTTTTTAATGCAAACCGTTATCTTTTTTGGAGGGCAATTTTTAAAGCTTTATTAAGCTATAATTGATATGTACTAAACCACACATTTAAAGTCTATAGTTTGATGAGCCTTGGTGTATAAATACACTTGTGATATTAACATGACATTCAAGGTGATGAATGTATCCATCACCCCCAAAAGTTTCTTCATGCCTCATCTCTCTGTCCCAAGTGCCCCATCCCCAGGCAACGGATCTGGTTTCTGGAACTATAGATTGGTTTGCATTTTCTAGAATTTTATATAGATAGACTCATATAGTAGGTACTCTTTTTGAGGGGGAGGGGTTGGCCTCTTTCACTCAGCACAATTATTTTGAGATTCATCCATTTTGTTATGTTTATCAGTAATTCATTCCTTTTAATTCCTGAGTAATATTCCCTGGTACAGATATATCACATTTTGTTTATCCATTCACCTGTTTGTAGAGCATTATGGTTGTTTCCAGTATTTGGCTATTAAGCTGCTATGAACATTTGTATACCAGTGCAACTTTGGAATGGCATGTCTAACATAAGCCACATTCTTGGGCTGGATGTACAAGTCTTTGTGTGGACATATGCTTTCTTTCTCTTTGGTAAATACTTAGGAGTGGAATGGCCAAGAAAGCACCAAACTGTTTTCCAAAGTAAATGCACTGTTTTCCAGCCCTACCAACAAGAGTTTTAGTTGCTCCACAACCTTGTCAACACTTGGTGTGGTCAGTGTTTATTTTTAGCCATTCCAGTGGGTATGTAGTAGTATCTCATTGTGGCTTAAATTTGCTTTTTCCTAATGACTAAAGATGTTGAGCACCTTTTCATGTGCTTATTTACTATCCTTATGTCTTTGGTGAAATGTCTATTAAAAAGACATAATAACGAATGTTTGTGTTTTTAATGCAATAGAACTTATTTTTTAAAGTGTTGCAATATGAAATAAATTTAGGAAACACAGTTCTACTATGTGTACAAATATCTACTATGTGTGTTTGATATGGAAATTAAATATAAAATTTGGAATCTTTTGACCTCTCTGAATACTTCATGCATTTTCAAAATTAACTTTCTTGACCAGTAAGAGATTTCCATACCAGTCCAGGCAGGAAGATGTCCTCTATTTTGAGGAGGTAACGCCGGTAATCAGTTGGATAATCAGGTTGTGTTTACTTCTGAAGTACATAAGGAGGTCTAAATAGCTAGTCTGTTTGTATGTATTCTTTATCTAATTTATATAGAATCAGAAGTGTGAGCCATCACCAACGGGGCTTAGCTGTACGGGTCATGGACAAATTAAACTAAATCTCAAGATGCCCCTTTGGTTGATTGGATGTTATCAACCATTTAAAATCATATTAATGTTGGCGAAAAGTAGGAAAACATGTATATTCATGTGCTTTTTTTTTTTTTTTTTTGGTACGTGGGCCTCTCACTGTTGTGGCCGCTCCCGTTGCGGAGCACAGGCTCCGGATGCGCAGGCTCAGTGGCCATGGCTCACGGGCCCAGCTGCTCTACGGCATGTGGGATCCTCTCGGACCAGAGCACGACCCCGTGTCCCCTCCATCGGCAGGTGGACTCTCAACCACTGCGCCACCAGGGAAGCCCTCATGTGCTATTTTGAGGCGTATAAAATGCGTAACTTTGGGGTAGACAATTTGGTCGTACCTATCAAAATAGAAAATGACATACCTTCCATCCACAAGTTATACTCTATCCTACAGAAACACTCCTATGGTACAAAAGTACGTGTGTGTAATAAATATATATTAAAATATTCAATATAATTGTGTTCAAAATATATTGAAAAAGGGAAACTACCTAAAAGAAGAGGCATTTGTTAAAAAGGATGGGTTAGATCTATAAGTATTGTCATGAAAAAAAAGTCCAGAATATATTGAGTGAAAAAATAAGCTTTGTGTCATATGAAAACAATTTTATTCTTTTAAAATTATGTGTATGTATAGAATGAGGTCATACCTTGAGAAGGAGTTAAGTTCAAAAATTGTCAAGAAAGGCAATAATTTACTTGTCAAAATTAAATTTGAAAATCCCTCTAACCAACTATCAAGTAGCCTAAATATAATTTTATGTTTATATATATGTGTGTGTATATATATATATATATAATTTGTGTATATAGCCCTATATATGTATGTATAAATTCACCATTTAAGTACGTGTATATATCCTGTTCAGTGCTTTCTTGTTTTCGTTTCCTCCTCTGAGAACCTACATTTAAATTCAGGAAAGTTAAGCATGCCTGTGCCTCAGCCCCACTGCAGGACTCTCATTGCTCAGAAAAACATCTGGAGGTGAACATACAGTACCATTAATGCTGGTTCTGTCTGGCGAGAGTGGGGACCAGGGGAGAGGTGAAGAGGAGTTTCCTTTTATACTCAATAAATACTTATCAACGAAAAAGCAAAGTATCTTTTCCGACTCTGACTGTTGTTCTCCCCTTACTTTCTCCCAATGAGGACCTTCTCCTGGCAGCTGCCTATGTTTCTGACGCTCAGTTCAACAGAAACGTTCCATTTGAAACATCTCCTCAGGCTGTCAGGTAATTAAAGTGTTAAACTATCCCCTAGAATCACCTCTCCTTTAGTGCTTCATATGCTTGAAGTTGAACCCAAACTGAAGGCATTGTTTCCACAAATATTTTGAGAAGTATATAGGGTATGACACACAGAGTTGGGTAAATCCTATCCTTTTTTTTTTTTTTGGTTCTAATGGCATGGTACCTCACAGGTAGGGAAGCATTCAACAGATATACTAAGAACAGATAAATGAGTAAATAACACCCAGGACAGGAGATAAAGCATCCAAATTAAAAACATGTCATCATCTTTCCCTCCTAGATATAGTTGTCCACTTAGAGGTGCCTAAATGAAAAGAAGACTTGTCCTTTTCCTTTCTGTTGCCTTTTGACGCGACTTACACGTTTGTTCTTTTCATGGGAATTCAGCTTTTTCTCCCTAACCCCCTAGGGGTTGAACTAAAACCAAAGATATGGCTCAAGATAAGAAAAAAAAAAATTCTTATCATCAGGACTGAGTGTCAGTGCCTGAAAGGCCGCAGTGAATACCTCACGCCTGGATGCTGGGGCACTGTCGCCCTGATGGGAAGAGACCCGTGTGACCGCGAGATCTCTCTGAGTCCACCATGCCCTGATAGGCTGAAGCACATTAGAAATCGGTTAGGCTCCTGTGGCACGTAATAACAGGTCACTCTAATGCGGGTTTGTTCTACATCAGTCCTCTAAAAGTACGTCCTAGGGTCACCACCTACCCACGGGGAGCGTGCTGATCCTAGCTGGAGACTGTTAAGAGAATGTGCTTTGAGATATGATCATATCCCTGATTTTTTCTGTTAGCGTTTTATAGTGTGCGCTCAATTGAATGCTACCCCTCACTCTCTAGAATTGAAAGGAAAGGTGGCCAGAGAGGGGACTTTGTGTTTTACCTCCCACTACGCTTCTTCTGATGGGATTTGGGGGTGCTGTTTAACTCCTGCTCGTTGTTTATAACCTTCTTTAATTCTTCTCTGCTCCAGACTTTACCATTTCTATAACCACTGGACAATGCGGGCGGCCACCTACTTCTTCATTTGGGGGGACCTCGCTCTTGCCCTCTTTGAGGAACCGGCCCTGTTCCCGCTGCCTTTCTTGGTAAGCATTCAGCACAGAATGGCTAACCAGACTTTGTGAGAGATGAGTTGGGTCCCATGCCTCTTCCTTTTTTTCCCCTCAAGTTTCAATAAGTATGGATTTGGTTTTATTTTTCTTGCTGGGGAGGTTGGAAGAATTCTGCCTACTCGCCGAGCTGATGCTTTCATCAGTAGGCATTGGCAAGGGAGTGGCAGTTTTTGGTCTTCTGTGCCTACAGGGACAAACTGGACAGACAAGTGATGTTTTAAAAGCGTATTTATCTAACGCTGGGTAGACAATGTCATAATATAGTGTAATATATGACTTGTACTTGCCACATTTCCAGCTTTTTTCATAGTCATAAATCATTATTTACAGGTGCTTTTAAGTAATACATGAAATTACCCAGCTACTCCAGATGAGTCTAAGTAATAAGTTGATGACCTGCTCACATTAATTCTTGACTCAACGGCTCTTGCCTCTCAGAGTAGTCGTGTCAGAGACTATATGACTTGCAGAGCGTAAAATATTACTGTCTGGTCCTTTGACAGATAGAGTTCCTTGACCTCTTGCCTTAAAGAACAGCCTTTTATTATCTCCCATGATTCTGCAGGTGACTGGGCTCAACTGGGCAGATTTTCATGTTGGCTAGGGTGGTAGATGTCTGGCTGGCAGCTGGGAGCTCACCTGGCTGGAGCTGTGCTCCCCTCCACACGGCCACTCCACATGGCCTGGGCTTCTCCCAGTGGGTGGGTGGGGTCCAAGAAAGAGCATCCCAGGGAGCAAGCACCATCTACCTCCTCACACACCACACTTGCTGATGTCCCAAAGCCAAAGCCCATCACATGCCCGAGCCCTGAGTCAACAGGGGAGGACACTGCACAAGGGGGTGAAAACCAGAAGCGTGGTTCTTTGGGGGATCAGAGATGGCGGTCTTCCACACATCCGTTTGATGAAGATGTCCCGATTAATGAAGTCTCTGGGTAGAAAACTTTTAGCCCAGTGACTTTTGAAACAAACACCAAGTCTGCAGAAGCAGAGCTGTGCATTCACAAACCTGGACAGGGTCGGTCCCCCTTACCCCCCTGCCCTCCCCATGGCACTGGCCGGGGTGAGAGGTCCACAGGGTCTCTTCTCAGCCCATTGCCTCCCTCTGAGTCCTCACCTTTCTGTTTGTTATTGGTCACATGCAGCGTGGGCTTGGCTGCCTGAGTTCCAGAGTGTTCCTTCAGCCAGCGTTTGTACTTCAAGCCTCTAAAATCCAATGTATTATGGTGGGGGCGGCGGGGGGGGGCAGCTTTGGCCAGATTCAGCATTACCAAGAAAATCTTATCTTGAGCAAGGGTGTCCTGGGATTGCCCCAGGCCCTTTTGCAAGCCTGGCCTTGACAGGGAGTCTTAATAGCCCCTGAAAGGTGAACAGGCTGAGAGCTAGAAAGTTTGAAGGAGCTGCAGCCTATATCGGAGCCCAGACCTCATGAGGGCTGGGGTGGGGATGGGGGAATTGTGCCACCTGCTGCTTTCAGGGCCCAGCCCCAGCCCCTTCCTCCTGTCCCTTAGGAAGTTCATTCCCTCCATCCTCAGCCCAGACCTTTCCATCTTCCTCGCCTGAGCCAAACCGTCCCTTTCCCCATCTTGTCCTACTTTGCCATACTCCTCTCCCCATGAATGGAGGAAAATGCTCTTGTTCAGGAGGATTTACTGTCTCCTGGCAATCGCAGGCAAAGCATGGGCCGCACACACAGCCTGCAAATCTAGCTGCCTGCGGGGAGTTTGGAATTGATGCCCTGAAGCCCACGGAGGAGATGGTCAGGACTTTGCAGTGGGCCCAGGGGCCTCCGTTCTCTCCTCTAACCAACCACATACAGGCAGTGGCACAGCAGTGGCAGCGATGTCTAAGGAACGACCTGGCATTTCGAAACACATCTTTGGAGCGTTATTATTAGAGAAACTGAACTTCTAGGTGTCTATTCTGAGTATGAATGTGGGGAATTTGAGAGCATAGTGGATGCCTCTGCTTCTGCCATCCCTGAACGCCCCCCCTCATTTTCTGAGGAAATGCCTTCCGGGGTTCCTCTGCCTGCTGATTCAGACCCCACCCCAAGGAAGCCCTGCCAGCTGGGTCATGGGATTTGTGGTTCAAGGGCAGGTTTCCTCTCAAGAAAAAGGAACCATTCCAACCAGCAAGGAATTTTGCTGCAACTTTCAGTAAAATTAAGGGACGTTGCTAATTCTCACAGGGTGGTGTCAGGGGGATCGGAGGTCGGAGTGGTAAGAGAGAATTAAGCCATGCCGCTGAGCGGCAGGGCGCTGGCTCCCTCTCTCTCTTCTGTCACAGGCTACCTCGATAGCAGAAGTACTCTGTCTCACTGCATTCTCTGGGAGACTTGTACACTTTGCGAAAGTCACTCCTCAGATGGTTTTCTGGAAGGATACGAAAAACATCTGCATCGTGGTAACCATAGTGGTGAGTGTTCATGACAGTGCCTTTGAGAGTTTGTGGTCAAAGGTAGAAACTATGAAGAGAAAACTATGAAGAGAAACTCAGTAGGTTTGGGGTGGTTCAAGAAATAATGACAGGGCTTCCCTGGAGGCGCAGTGGTTAAGAATCCGCCTGCCAATGCAGGGGACACGGGTTCGAGCCCTGGTCTGGGAAGATCCCACATGCCGCGGAGCAACTAAGCCGGCGAGCCACAACTACTGAGCCCGTGTGCCACAACTACTGAAGCCCGCGTGCCTAGAGCCCATGCTCTGCAACAAGAGAAGCCACCGCAGTGAGAAGCCCGCGCACCACAACAAAGAGTAGCCCCCGCTCGCCGCATCTAGAGAAAGCTCGCGCACAGCGACAAAGACCCAATGCAGCCAAAAATAAATAAATTAAATAAATTAAAAAAAAAAGAAATAATGACAATGTTTGTACAGCAAACACCATCAGCACAACTGCCAGCGTATCACAATGACTGAAGCACAAATTAGGGAAAATGTGACAGTGTGACTATTTAACATATCAAGAGCACTTCCAAATTAAAGAAAAAAGAGACAGAAACTGCAATAAAAAATGTGCTCAAAATCAGTGAAAGCATCTCATAAAAGAAGACATAAATAATTGCATATATGAAAAAATTTTTTTTTTTTTTTTTTTGCAGTACGCGGGCCTCTCACTGCTGTGGCCTCTCCCGTTGCGGAGCACAGGCTCCGGACGCGCAGGCTCAGCGGCCATGGCTCATGGGCCCAGCCGCTCCGCGGCATGTGGGATCATTCCCGGACCGGGGCACGAACCCGCGTCCCCTGCATCGGCAGGCGGACTCTCCACCACTGCGCCACCAGGGAAGCCCAGGAAAAAATGTTTAACTTTAAAAACTACATATGAAAGCAGCAATAAAATACCTTGTGTTTGCCTATAAAACAATGTTACCAAGATTGACAACAGAACCTGGCACACTCTACTCGAGGGAGGAATAAGCGGTCTTTCTGGAAGGCTGGTTGGCAGTTCTTTTCGAAAAGCCTTAGGTGTGCATGTGCTTGCTCCCAGATTTCCAATCCTGGGACTTGGTCTTTAGGAAAAAAAGGATGTGTTCAAAGATTTAGCCACAAGATTGGTCATGGCTGAGTTGTTCATAGTATTGGAAAATTGGAAACAACTGGATTTCCTGACAATAGGAAATAAATAAAACCTGGTACATCCACATCTGTTAAAATGGCCTTAAATGCACCTACGTGTCTATTCTCAAGGAGACATGCTTATGGTCCATTAAGCCAAAAGAGCAGGTTACAGTACAGTTGGAGCACATCTTTGTTAAAAGAAAAGAGGAAGGAGTGTTAGAGATCCATAGAAAAATCTAGAAGGACATATGCTATGACGTTATGCCAAGTGAGGCAGGGGTAATGTGCTCTGAAATGCTGCTGTGATGAGAGAGGGGCCCGGGCAGTGATTAGCTGAGGGTACTTTATAATTAGCATCTCAGCACAGCAGGCAGCCTGCCCGAACCACAGTTCTTCCCAGTTAACCCCCCTCAGAGTCCTCGTCTCTGCTCTTTCTACTTGATGTTCTTTCCCTGGAGGGCCATCCATTCTCAGAGCTTCCACGAACAGTTGGTGGGTAGGGGTCCCCAGGCTGTAGCTGATACTGGTTTCCCCTCTGAGTTTCTTCACTCTGTGGCCACCTACTTCCTGTTTCCCCATCAGTGTTTCAACTCAAGCTCAAAGGGACCAAACCCACCCTTTTCGTCCCACGACTCCCATAGCTGTTTTTCATCGGTCTGTGGTGCTTTATCTCCCATCACTCACTCCAAGTCCTCCTTGTCAAGATTCCCTCCGTTCTCTCTCATCCCCGTCTTCCCCAAACCCCCTCAGGATGCCTCTTGAACCGTTTCCCCCTCTCCCCACTGGGACCATTGCCGTGGTCTGATGTGGCCGCGCGTTATCTCTCTGCTGCACGCCATTCTGTTCTCACAGTGTGGTCCAGAGCCCTGTCTCTCCTTTCAGGAACTCCCATACTCACCTCAACCTCAGATCCCTGATACATGCATTTGAGATGCCACTGCTGGGTTAATTCTCAGAAGCACACCTCAGATCACGACCCTCCCTTGCTCAGAAAAACTCTGTGAGCCTCACAGACTGTTGAGCCCTCCGACCCACCCATCCTGCAAACGTGCCTCACGCGGTCCCCTCCACTCCAGCCGCCGGAGCTGCCTGCTGCCCTGCATGCTCTTCCTCTGTGTGCAGTGTCTCTTGGGCCCAGAATGTCCACTGTCTTTTCTCGCCCTTTCTCTTTTTTTTTTTCGACTTCCCTTCACACGTCTGCTGAATGCCGAGAATACACAGAGTATCTGTCTGGTCTTATTTTTTAGAAATATCTTCACTTTCTATTATTAAAAAACCAATGCAAGGACACTCAATCTGGGATGAGACCTGTGACCACAGCTTAGATTCAGTCCAGAAAACAGTGTTACCTGACACAAGAAGGTGGAGGATGAGATGGGTGGGAAAACTGTAAAAAAAAAAAAAAAAAAAAAGTGCAGGGAGAGGTTATTTTTGGAAGAAAGAGAAATCCAAACAATAAAGAGTATATAAAATAGAAAAAGGCACCCCTTCTCTTCGTCCGGGGGAGCGGGTACCTCTTTTGTGGCCCTTTTTGCTACACGGCCCCCTCCTAGGACAGGGTCGGAGGTCCCTCCGCACCTCCTAAGACGCCCAGCGTGCAGCCTAGAAGATGATGGGCTCACACGTGCGTTTCAAGCCCAAGTCCTAAGGCCGGTCAGCGTGCTCCCTGCTTCAGATCATTCAGCGATTTCCCATATCCCATCAGAAAAAAGCCCAAGTCCTCGTCGCGGCTGAAGCTCTGTGTCCCTCCCCACCCCCAGGTCTCCTTCCTCCCTGTGCTGCTCGGTTGCCCCTCCCCGTACGTCCTCAGCCCCTTGCCTCACCTAGGTTTTCTCCAGAGCAGGTCCCGCCACCTGCCAGAGAGCATACTTAACATCAATGCTGCTCTTTCCTGCTGGAGGACGCACCCCTCGAGGGCAGGCACTCTTTAGCTAGCTCTTTGCTCTCTCTCTGGAGCTAGAACAATACCCTGCACGTAAGAGGCGCTCCGTAAAGGTGTATGGAATGAACTGGATGAGGAGACACGGGTGCCCCGTCCAGATCTGTCCTGCATCTGTTACCGGGGGGGGTCTCACTCCTTTGCCTCCATCACCCTTATTTGAAAGACTTTCTGGATTCCCTAGGCCCTGGGAATAAGACTTAGCTTTTTAGCCTGGCCCTCAAAGCCACCTGCCCTCGGTCTGGGGTCTGGTCACTTTCTGCTCTCCTCTGCCCCCACCCCCAGGACCCTCTGCTTCCCGAGAGTCCCTTTACTGTCTGCCTGCCATGGCTCTTGACTTCTCTGAGTTTTATCCTTTTAAAGTTTCTTCTTTGCTTTAAGATTACGTCAGGGACTGCCTTCTCCAGGAAGCCCCCTCAGATACCATAACCCTTGGTGATCTGTCCATCCATGCTGGCCTGGGACAGTCACCCTGGTTCCCTCCAGTGGGTACGCAGTGCAGCAGCCAGCACCAGCATCTTTCTGTGTCTCTGTCCTTTCTCTCCCCTGCGCTGGCTCTCTCTCAATCCTCTATGCCTTGACACCAAAGGGACTGAGCTAACACTTTTGATGACAGTAGATTATTCTTTTTTAACTTATATTTTTCTAAACTGCACTGGGTCCTTCTTCTTTTGCCTGTCCTCAGGATCAGAAACTGACCTTAATAAGGAATGATAAAAATTTTCTGTAGTCTAGATATTTCTACCCCATTGCTAGGCTAGAAAACCTATCTCATATGCAGAATTGAAGAGAAGTTAACGTCAACTACAATATAGTGTGGGTGCATGTAGGTAACCATGTGTGGGTAACTGCTGGGGCTCTGACGCCAGACTACCTGGGTTCCAGTCCCAGGTCTGCCCCTCGTATTGGCTGTGTGTCCGGGGCCACGTGATCTCCCTCACTGTGCCTCAAGCATTTCCATCCAGGAATGGTGCCCACTTTAGGGGTGTGGTGAGATAAACGGAATAATCTATGGAAAGCTTATTAGAGGGCATGGCACATAGTAAAGTCTCAAACGACAGCTGCTACTAACGTTCTATTATGAAACCAGATTATGCTGTTCATGAAACGTGCCTTTTTCCATGACGTATCGTGACCGTCCTTCTGGGTCAGTGAACATGCATCCACACGGTCACTTCCTCTGTCCTCTGGCAGCACCAACACCTCTGTCCCGTGTCTCTCACAGCTGACCTTGATTGATCTGATTACCTATGGGTCCCTGGAGGCTGTTAACATCCACGGAGTTCGATGGTCAAGGGCCTTGAGGCGTCTTCCTAATTAATTTCCCTGAAAGTCGTCAGGTAAGGATATGATTTAGGATACCAAAGGGCGTGTTTTTTTAAACTTATTTTTTACTGAAGTATAGTTGAATTACAATGTTGTGTTAATGACTGCTGTACAGCAAAGCGACTCAGTTATACACATATATATATACATTCTTTTTCATATTATTTTCCACTGTGGTTTATCCCAGGATATTGAATATAGTTCCCTGTGCTATACGGTAGGACCTTGTGGTTTATCCATTCTCGATATACCCGTTTGCATCTGCTAGGGGGGTGTGTGGTTTTTGTTTTTGCAGAAAATTAGCTGATTGCCCGTAAACGAAATGAAATGTTGTCTTCACAGATCCGAAGGGCTTTTCGAAGCAACCGGAACACTCTGCCTGATATCCTCTACGTCTTCCTCTTGTTCATCTTCAGCATGTTGATATTCTCCCTCATGGCCTTGAAGCTTTTCGGGGATAGGTGAGCAGGCTGCTCTGCAAGTTTCTGCCTGAGAATTCTCCCACGACTGAGTTCAGCCCGTTCGTGGCAGAATCGGTCACTAGATGCTATCTTCCTCGTTCAGGCACTCCAGGAGGGTTCTCGAAAGGGGAAAAGTGTGTCGGAAACTGCAGCTTCATTTATGTCTGTGGGTTTTTTTCACTCTGTGTTGCTGGTTCCTTTTTAGGGGTCTCAGAACAGTGGAAGGATCGCCCTACTTCACCAACATCCTGGACATAGCATTTGAGCTCTACGTGCTGGTCACTACCGCAAACAGCCCCGATGTCATGTACGTGAGCCCCCAATTCATGTTCACGGGCATCTGTTACCGTAACAGAATTCACTTTCTTAAAAGCAACTGTAAGAAAAACAAAGTGATTTTCTGTTTATTCATATTCACTGTAAAATGTTTGTGTACTATTTTTTTCCTTTTTTTTTTTTTGGCCACACTGCAGCATGCAGGATCTTAGTTCCCTGGGGTTCCCTGACCAGGGATCGAACCCATGCCCCCTGCAGTGGAAGCACGGAGTCTTAACCACTGGACCGCCAGGGAAGTCCCTTGTAAAGTTTTTTTTTTTTTTTTGGTTTTTTTTGTGGTACGCGAGCCTCTCACTGTTGTGGCCTCTCCCGTTGCGGAGCACAGGCTCCGACGCGCAGGCTCAGCGGCCATGGCTCACCGGCGCAGCCGCTCCGCGGCATGTGGGATCTTCTCGGACCAGTGCACGAACCCGCGTCCCCTGCATCGGCAGGCGGACTCCCAACCACTGCGCCACGAGGGAAGCACCCCCTTGTAAACTTTTTGAAGAGTGCAAAGTGTTGGCACTAACGATAGCCTACCCACTTTATTGAAAACTAAATTTAGATGAATGTTTTAAAAAATGAAAGCAACAGGAGACATCTCTGGAGATACAACTTAAATATTTGAGCCCACTTTCTATTCTGGAATCTTCTTTGAGTCTTGAGTTGAAACGCCTAAGCCATTTTTGTAAAGGAATCATGGCTTGTTCTCCTAAGCATTGAGGTGGTTTTCTGGCTAAATGAAACAGGAAAGAAAATTCTCCACGCATGTGGACATTATTTAGGAGAAAAACATTAGGGTTTTTTTCCCCCTAATGTCCTGTATATTATGGATTTGCCTTGTTCATGGAGGTAAGATTATTTACCAGTGCTACCCTGAGTAGGTAGCTCTTGGGGTTCTAGAGTGTAGATAGAATTCTAACTGCAAATGTCAACCCCATCTCCTCCCATACTGCACTGTGGGAGAGGGGCGGGCTTTCTGTTGTCTAGTTGTGTGTAGGATCATCACGTCAACTTGTTCTGGGTTCCTGCTCATTCTTGGGCCTGGCTCTGGCAAAAAGTGAGCAAGGTGAAGTTCCTGGCCCTCCTTGTGTTTTCTTGGATCTTCCCCATAAACATTAGGCTGCCCCCCTCAACATCCCCTCCTGCACAAAATCGAGTTTCCATTAAAGGTGGCGTGAGCATGCATCCCCATTTATGCCTTTTGTCCCGGCACCATTATTAATGGTGCGCCTTTCATTCTCATTGTCCCAATGTGGACAGAAAATGATCTGCTCCCCAGCAAGGCAGTCTGGTGTCCCTGAAGAGCCTTGAGTATAACTCCAGGCCATAGTTCAGATTCTTTTTGTAATTCTGGGCAAGTGACTCTCCTTCTGGGCTTTGATTTTCTCATTGTGAAGGAAAGGATGGGGGGATCTCCAAGGTCCTGCCTGCTTTGAAAGTTGACACCTCTCTAAGGCAATAAGAATTTCAGAAGGCAGTCTGGAGCGAGCTCTTTAGCACTGACGATGGTTATGGCCTTGAGGCCCCATAGCACAGTTTGAGGGAGAGTTAGAGTCAGAGAATGTTTTCCTGTGCCTCGAGCATGTGAATTGTCCATGTGGGATGTCACCTACGGTCAGCCTTCTATGCACTGTGGACCCAGGGCCCGGGAAACCATGAAAGATAATTATTTCCTTCTAGGATGCCTGCCTATGAGTTCAATTGGTGGTATTCTCTGTACTTTATAACCTACGTCATCACCAACACCTACATCTTCATGTCCGTCTTTCTGGCCGTCGTCTACAACAATTATAGGAAGCACTTAAAGGTAACATGCATGAACCGGGGGTCAGGGTGCCTGGCTGGGTGCAGTAGCAGGGAGGCTGGCAAATGCATTTGCCAAATATTTGAATGTGTCCATTTACCTTTGGCTTTGGTGAATCTGAAGGCTCGTTTGGTGCCTTGCTGTCCTCTGCTGGGCCAGGCGGTTCTTTGCCAGTCTGCAATGGGTCTGACGGTGTGTCCCAGCCTCACGTGCAGGAGGAGGTCCTGGTTTTGCTCCTCGCTTTTATTTATTTTTTTAAATTTTTACTGGAGTATAGTTGATTTACAACTTTGTGTTACTTTCTGCTGTACAGCAAAGTGAATCAGTTATACATATACATATATCCACTCTTTTTTAGATTCTTTTCCCGTATAGGTCATTATAGAGTATTGAATAGAGTTCCCTGTGCTATACAGTAGGTTCTTATTAGTTATCTATTGTATATATAGTAGTGTGTATATGTCAATCCCAATCTCCCAATTTATCCCTTCCCCCTTCCACCCAGTAACCATAAGATTATTTTCTACATCTGTAACTTTATTTCTGTTTTATAAATAAGTTCATTTGTACCATTTTTTAACATTCCACATATAAGTGATATCATACAATATTTGTCCTGCTCTTTCTGACTTACTTCACTCAGTAGGACAATCTCTAGGTCCATCCATGTTGCTGCAAATGGCATTATTTAGTTCTTTTTTATGGCCGAGTAACATTCCATTGTATATATGGACCACATCTTCTTTATCCATTCTTCGTCACTCTTAATGCATCTAATAGTTCATGGCTCCTGGAAATGTTTTGTGTATCATTGGGGTTGGGGATATTCTCCAAGCTCCTTTCCCCACCTCTAACAGAAGCAAAAATACCTTAAAGCCAATAGTTTCTGCCCTGGTGCCTTCTTCTTTGATTAATGTCTGGAGAATTCCTGGAGGTGTTGCATGGGCAGAGGCTTCTGAGGGCTTGGGGCGCAGCATGTTTTATTTCTGGAATCTGCCAGGATACCTGGGTCATCTCACTTGCGGGCCCCACTGTCACCCACCTGAGCACGCCTCTCATTGGCTATTTTCTAGGATTGTAAAACTAATTGCACAGAGATACATTTCATCCAAGGGTCATTTTCTTTAAGGGGAGATATAGCCTTTTGAGTTAGATCCTTTTGGTTCTGTTATGAATTTTTCTTTGCTTAGGGATGTTCCCACCAGGGCGCAAGTAGAAAGTCGGGGAGAACTTAAATGTTCGCAGCTAAGGAGAAGTGGGTGGTAGGCTGAGTCTGAGATTCGGCCAACCTCCCTTTGAAGGTGTCTGGCCTGTCCAGGCTCTGAGAAGTCTGTGCATTGTGGGCACCTCAGCTGCTCCCGACCCCAAGGCCAGGCCTCCCAGTAACCCTCCTCCTCTGACTCCCTCCTCCTGAGCAGGAAGAGGCATTCCCAGAGGGTCTGGTGCGCTGGACACAACTGTGGCTCCCCCTCCCCCAAGAAGTGTTTCTTTTAGTTAACACTTCTCGAAAATTAATTTTCTGCCACATGGATCAGTCAGCAAGCGTATCTTAAATGTGTTTTTTGTGCCCAACACCAAAGTTCTGAGGAGTCAAAGGCGATGAAGACACAGCTGTACCATTAAGAATGTAAGGTCTATAAATAACAAATGCTGGAGGGTGTGGAGAAAAGGGAGCCCTCCTACACTGCTGCTGGGAATGTAAACTGGTGCAGCCACTATGGAAAACAGTATGAAGGTTCCATAAAAAACTAAAAATAGAGTTACCATACGACCCGGCAATCCCTCTCCTGGGCATATACCTAGAGAAAACTCTAATTCAAAAGGACACGTGTACCCCATGATCATAGCAGCACTATTCACAATAGCCAAGACATGGAAGCCACCTAAATGTCCATCAACAGATGAATGGGTAAAGACGATGTGGTACATATGTACAAAGGAATACCACTCAGCCATAAAAGAGAATGAAATAATGTCATTTTAGCAACGTGGATGGACCTAGAGATGACCATACTCAGTGAAGTAAGCCAGACAGAGAAAGACAAATATCATAGGATATCGCTTATATGTGGAATCTAAAATGTGTTACAGGGCTTCCCTGGTGGCGCAGTGGTTGAGAGTCCGCCTGCCGATGCAGGGGACGTGGGTTCGTGCCCCGGTCCGGGAAGATCCCACATGCCGCGGGGCGGCTGGGCCCGTGAGCCGTGGCCGCTGAGCCTGCGCGTCCGGAGCCTGTGCTCCGCAACAGGAGAGGCCACAGCAGTGAGAGGCCCGCGTACCGCAAAAAAAAAAAAAAAAAAAAAAGTGATACAAATGAACTTACTTACAAAACAGAAACAGACTCTCAGACATAGAAAACAAACTTATGATTACTGAAGGAGAAAGGGGGACAGGGATTGGTTAGGAGTTTGATATTAGCAGATACAAACTACTATATATAAAATAGATAAACGACAAGGTCCTGCTGTATGGCACAGAGGACTTTATTAAATATCTTGCAATAAACTATAATGGAAAAGAATATATATATATGTAAAACTGAATCACTTTGCTGTACACCTGAAACTAGCACAACATTGTAAGTCAACTCTACTTCAATTTAAAAAAAGAATTTAAGGTCTAGCCATGTAATCAGCTTAAAGGGAGCAGTAGGGGTGGGCATCGACATGGCCGATTGTAACATGAGGGGGGTTCTCCTTGTCTGGAAGACTCCCTGTGCACAGTCAAGCCGGATGGCAGCTCCTGGCAAACCCTCGCTGACCCTCCTGCCCTGGACCTCTTCCTTCTGACCACTTCTAGCCTGGTTTCACGTCCCTGCATTTCTTCCCCCTCCGCCTCTCTTTCTTGATTGACTTAATGGTAGATCTGTCTTCTCCCTCTCCTGCATCTCCCTGTCTCTCTCCCTCTCTTCTTTTCTGGAATCTTCCTTCCTCCTGGGCAGCGCGGAGTTTGGACCTGTCTGCCTCCTGGTGCTCTGTTTCTCACCACACAGGTTATCCTTCCTGGGTTCCCTCACTTGCACTTGGTAAGCTGAGTCCTGTTTCTGCAGGTGGGGGTTAGCTACCCATCCCTGGAGCCGGGGAGGGGTTTGGTACCTGTGAATCAGCAGAACCATGGTGACTCTCTTTGCAGTTTCCTCCTGTAGCGTGAATTCCTGAGTCACTCTTACAAGATAGGCTGTTGTAAACCCAGGAGTGGGGGCTTGGAGGACTTTTTGTCAAGCATGCTGAGGCCTTTACACTTGGGTATCTTCTGCTCATCCAGAAAAATGCACATGGTCCCCAGGACACACTCAGATGAACTTTTCCATTGCCTTGAAATGTTTAAGGTGGAAAATCAAGACTTTCTTGAATCTTCCTTTTAAAAAAACACACTTCTGTTTTTTCAAGAATGAGATTCGCACACTGGCATACCTGAAGCGTCACAAAATGATAGAGGCTTTCAACATTCTGAAAGTCAAGGTGGGCACAGAGTTTGTGGTGAAGGAGGCCCAGTGGAGGCAGCTGGCCAAGATCGTGGCGCCAGACATCAGCAGTTCCCACCTGGAGCTCCTTTTGAGGATCTCCGACGAGGGACAGAAGGGTGATGTGGGTAAGAAGCCTTGGCCGCTGAAATTCCTCTTCCCCGTGCATCAGAAAGTGGGGTGGGGGGGCTCCTAAAAGTGATGGGATGCTTGTTCATTTTCTTAAGTTTGCAACTGAGAATGTATATTGGCTGAGAATGTGTGTTGTCAGCATGTGAGGCGGCTTCCAGAAGCCCTTCACCTTGTAACACGCTCATTCCCCTCCCAGGATTCTGCTTTAGGGAGCTCATCTAAAATATGGAAAAGGGCTGTATAAATAAACGTCTGAATTGCGTTTAGCATTTGAAAAGTTGAAAGTCACCTAAATACTCATGTATTAGTGGTCGATAGTTGTTATCAATAATGTTTCATATTGGTGGCATGCTTGCCACGCATGAGACACTGTCATGGTTGTTGTGTGTATGTGATCTTCCCCAGACTCACCGAGGTGTAGGTCTTGTTATCCTCATCTGTCAATATGGAAACTGAGACTCAAAGAGATTTGGTCGGCTGCCCAGAGCCACACAGCTGCAGTGTGGTACAGGCCATCTGACTCCAAGGCCCCTGCTTTTTATCATTACTCTGAGCTGCCCCAGATTCTGAGGGTCACGTAACGGGAAATTTTGGTGACATTAAAAATGACTGTGAAGATGAGGTAACAGTGGGGAAAGATGTGAGATGACTAAAATACACCCCAAACTGTAGGGCACACACATTTCTCTAGTTTCAAGAAAAGTCTAGATGGACACACACCCAAATGGAGTGGGAGGTCTGAAAGAATGTAAATTTACGTGAGACGAAGACTCTCAAACTAGTCCAGCAGAGCCATGGGCTTTTTAGGACTCGGTGCCTGTGTGAGAAGAAGGAAATGACAGTGATTGTCTGGAACTTACATGAGTGTCCAGGGAAAAGAGAGCTGTGTGGCAAGACACTGTTAAATGGGTGATGCCAACATCTGCCAATGAGGGTTTTGGATCCAAGATGGAAGGTCAGCAGGGTTTGACAGGTGCCTTCCATTGAGCCCTGGGCATGTCCCTTCAGCCACCCAGCTCAATGGCTCAGGATCCAGGTTTCTCAGACCCTGAAGAGATGGCTTTGGTGCCCCCATTAGGGATTGGTGGTGATGCACTGTGAGAGCCTCATGTCAGGGTTAGGGTTCTGCTAACGGTGGGGGAAGGGCAGCTGGGCAACCCTTGAGCACCGTGCTTCCCAAGCTCTTTGGGAAGTGCAGTGAAGCTTTTAAATTGCTAGCCTGTCATGCAGCTGTACCCTTGGGTAAAATACAACAAAAATGAATAACTACAAAAATGAAATCAAAAAAACATGTAAAATTCAAGTCCCAATTTTTCATTATTAGAGTCAACAGACATGAAATGATCCTGTCAATTGTTCTATACGTTTCTAAATTTTCAGGGCTGATCTCATGGGGGTGAGTCGGGGAGCATGAGGACAGGACCAGCCGTGGCCCAGGGACCACACTCCTCCTCCAGGGAGGAGTGCTGCTATAGGACTTGGAGGAGAGGTCGGGACCTGGGCCCCCTTGGATCTCCCACTCCAAGAACTGGGGTGGGATGGTGGCCCATGTCGGTCCAGGATTTCTAGACCTCACTCCCTCTGTTTTTGAGAATTCTCTTTTGATCATTTAATACCTCTGCTGCTTCTAGAGAATTGAGACTCTGAAGATGTTGATGAAGCTTTAGGGCTTTATAAACTCTCTGCGATTCCTCCTGTAGCGTGAATTCCTGGGTTGCTCTTACAAGATGAGCTGTTGCAAACCCAGAAGCAGGGGCTTTTAGGAGTCTTTGTCGGGCTTGGTGAGGGCTTCATACTTGGGTATCTCCTGCTGATCCAGAAAAGATACACATGGTCCCCAGGACACACTCAGATGAACAGTGTTTCTTTGTTTATAAGGTCAGTCTAACTATTGACACTTGGGTGTCATGAAGAACAAACATATTAACACGTGGGGACATAGCATCTTAATTTCTTTGGAAACTTCTTTGGTAATTTCCTTATGTCTTTAGGTAAATACAAGTTATTGACTATTTATCTCAATATGCATTAGGCCAATGCCCCGAACTCAATTAGTAATTTTAGAAAATATGTTTAAGAAATCATGGGTAGTTGATTCCCTGTTGACACCAAGGATTTGTCAGAGAAGCGTGAAACTCTGGACACTGTATCCATATAGTTTAAGCGAGTTACCCTATAGGGCCTTTTGGTTTACAATATCGTGTGATTTACACAAGCCAGTTGATAAAGATATGAGTTTTTAAATCACAACACAGTTTGAATCATGCCGCTTGGTTCCGGCCTATGTTTAGGTTTAAAGACACCTAAATGTTAGCTGAGATCATGATACCAATTGACCCATAAGATAAGGGGGGGGGAAATGTTAGAAGTTCCAACCATTTTGCCTCTTTAGAAAACAAAGTTTGCATGAACTAAAACTCTATATTTGCACTTTGTATTTACATTGGATAAAATCAGGAAGAAGATGCGAAGCCACATTTTAAACCCTAAATCACAAAACAATTTATTAGTTTTCCTTTCCTGGGAGCATTAAATACATTTGAATTCAAATTTTAACTTATTTTACTTTGATTTATAAAGTAATTTTAGAACATTTTAATTTTTGGTCAGAAGTCCTTAGATTTTAAGTGTGTAACCAGATCTTTAAAATGTGTCCTTTTTACCAAAAAAAAAAAAAAAAAAAGCTTGTTTTTTCCCCCAGTGGCCTTTTTACAACTACTAATTGCTGGTCTATTGTTAACTTGCATATCTTAAAAAATTTTTTTTTAATTAGGTAGAGACACTAAGAACATTAAATGAAGTTAGAATTCCCTGGTTCCCATCTGATTTTCTTAAGAAATTAGAATATAGAAATACTGTTTACATGAATATTTGGTTGTTTTACATATTTTATACTTGTGGGGGCCAGACTTTATAAACTGATTTGTTAGTTCAAGTTTTTATCTGGAAGGCGCCTGTGTCAAGGAGAAAATCATTTTAAGACTAGTTTCTTTAGCATTTTAATACGTTTGTGCAAAAGCCGCGAGTCTGTCAGAGACTTTGTTAAAAGAAAAAAGGTGATCATTAAGCTTGAAATTCCTTTTTTCCTCCACCCTAGTGAGGCTTTTTGTTTGTTATGTTTGTTTGGTTTATCTATTTTTTTTTTTTTTAGGGGGTAGCACATTTAAAGCATAAAGAAGTTTTCCTTCATTTCTTACTCCGGGAGGACCTTTAAGTCTCCATTCAGAATTTAAGGAACGCATAGTGTTCACTTTAAAATAATCCATTTAACAATTCATTGAGAAATCGTTGCTTGTATCGGTTTGCTTGGGCTGCCATAACAAAGTCTCACACACTGGGGGGACTTAGACAACAGAAATCTATTTTCTCACAATTCTGGAGGCAGGAAGTGCAGGATCAAGGTGTTGTCTGGCAGTCCTGTGTCCTTGGCTCCTAAATGATTGTGTTCTGTGTCTTCACACCATCTTCCTTCCTTGCGTGTCTGTGTACAAATCTCCTCTTCTTATGAGGGCACCAGTCATACAGGATTAGGGCCCACCTAATGACCTCCTTTTAGTCTAATTATCTCTTCAGAGGCTCCATCTCCAAAATACAGGCACACTTAGAGGTGCTGGGGGTTAAGCCTTCAACATATGAAATTTCTGGGAACACAGGCCAGCCCATAACTCCTGTTTTAGGGGTTCTGTCCTTAGACTGTTGCCTTCTCTAGAGCTTTCTTCTATGGTTTACTGTCCCCCCACACCCCTATACTACTCATCTTCGAAAGTCATATTTATATTATTAGTTTATCAAAATCTCAAACTTGAACATTTACGCCAAATGCACAGAACCGCCATGGTTCTGGTTCAGCTGCTGCCCTTTCCCCTTCACACGATGCGACTCCACCTGGTCTGAGGCTGCAAAGCCACAGCAGGACGACAGTGACAAACCTCACCTGTGCAGTACTCTTACTTTCTAATGCCCTGGGGACATTGAGCCAAAGTAGCTCTTGACCTTCTGAGCAGGTGAAAGGGGGCAAAGGAGGTCAGCAGATGCCCTTGAGACACACCCATGACCTTGGCTGCCATTGGCTGGCTCGTCACTGGAGTCCACAGGTCTGGGTCCCCCGCCCTGAGCCCTGCTCAGTTTTGCCACCTGGGTCGTCATCCTATTTGTAAATTAAATGAGCCCAGGACTCATCTAGTTTGAAAAAAGGAATCCATCCGAGTCGCAGATGTGGCAAGAAGGCGCCCGTGAACTCATGGCTTAGCAGACTTCCCCAGTATTTTACCTTTTACAGAACAGCGATGTCAATTTAAATACCGTTACCAGGGCAAACACATCTCTAGGGAAGACAGCCAATCAGATTTGTTGGCTTTTAGGGATCGCAGGTTATCTTTTATAGGAGATAGCGGTCATTTCTGATGTCTGGGTGTCCAAAGACTCCTTTGTTTAACCAACACTTTCAAAGACAGTTTTAATAACAGAAAGCCAAACGGAATTTCATGCTTCACGACAGGCAGGGAGATCGCTAGTTCTGTGAACATGCTCGCTTTCCCCCTTGATCGGCAGTTATGGGCAGGTGTGGTTTCCAAGACTAAGCACTGGGATTCTATTAGTGCCAAAAGTGTTAAAGACTTAAATCTAGTGTTAAACTGAGAAACATGAAACTTACAGATGTGGAAAGAAAAGGGTTGCATAGAATTATTAACAAAGAATATGGAGAATAATATGTCTACAGCATATTAGGGTTGATACACAATGGTCCACAGGCTAAATGTGGCCACTGCCTCTTTTTCTAAAGTTTTACTGGAATACAGCCATGCTTATTCATTTGTGTATTGTTTATGGCTGCTTTCATGCTATAATGGCAGAATTGAATAGTTGAAATGGAGACCATATTGTCCACAAAACCTAACTCTCTGGCCCTTTACATTAAAAGTTTGCTGACCCCTGATCTCCAACATAAAGTACCAGATGGGTACAAATTCCTTCTTGACACAAAATCACCATGCTTTTGATTCTCTTTGTCCTTTCTTGTTCTATAGAATCTTCTGGATGAAAAGATGTGAGCCCTGTGATAGTGATGGATTCTCCGTTGGTTGAGGTTAGTTGATGGCTGAAGTTTTGGCTGGATTCTTGTCAGTAGGTCCCCCCAAACCCTATTTGTGGTTGTCACATCAGTGTCTCCCTACCTTCTGAGGGTGGAGCTCACGTAGCCCAGGTCCTGGATCCAAGTCATCACATCATCTAATTCTCTAAGGCTGCCCTTCCCCCTCAGCGGGCGCTACACGTCTTGGCTATTAAGACATGTCTGTGCATTTTGCTTCTAACTCTAAAGACCCAGGAACTAAGATATCCTAAGTCATATGAGAGTGTTTTTCATCCAACTTGATGGGCTCATGTTCTTTCATGTTCTTAGGACCATCTGACTCTTGAGGAAAATAGCAACGTGAATGTTTAATGTCACTCAGGGTTTTGTCTGATTCAGGCTCCTCACTCAGATGAGGGCACACTTCTGACGAGGCTGAGGCTTTCTCTTTGCCTGGGTGTCTGTTGATGGCAGTTCCCCATCATCTTTCTTGCATAAACCACTATGGTGGCACCTGTAGAACCACGATTCATTGTTTACTTCTGAAAACTCGAAATGGAGACCTACTTATTTCCAGGCCTCTAAATGAGACGCATTATAGGATTTAAAAACTCCACCCTGGGACTTCCCTGGTGGCGCAGTAGTTAAGAATCTGCCTGCCAATGCAGGGGACACGTGTTCGATCCCTGGTCCGGGAAGATCCCACATGCCGTGGAGCAATTAAGCCCGTGCACCGCAACTACTGAGCCTGCGCTCTAGAGCCCGCGAGCCACAACTACTGAGCCCACTAGCCATAACTACTGAAGCTCGCGCGCCTAGAGCCTGTGCTCCGCGACAAGAGAAGCCACCGCAATAAGCCCGTGCACCGCAACGAAGCGTAGCCCCTGCTCTCTGCAACTAGAGAAAGCCCACGCAGCAACGAAGACCCAAGGCAGCCAAAAATAAATAAATAAATAAATTAATTAAAAAAACAACTGCCTTCAGAAAAAAAAAATGCCCAAAAAAACTCCACCCCAGTCTTTAACAGCTGTCTCAGCTATACCTGATTTGTACCTGCAACTTATTACACACATTTCTTTAAAGTTTGCAAAGCATTCAACTTGGTTTTCAAAGGAGCAGTAACACTCTGTGTACAATCTGATTTCATCCATTGATGTGATTGATATTTCTCTAAGTTGTATGTAACAGGAGGTTCACGCATAAACAGATTTGAGAACCAGCCCAGTGGATGCGTGGTCAGCATCCTGGTGAGGGAGAGGCGCATGGGGTGATGGAGAATAGCCTGCTGGCTCCGGGCATTCAGCAGATCAAGAGCATCACCTCCGCAGTTGGGTGGGTCCAGGCTGTCAAGAAAGTGCCCACTGTACTTTGGCCCAGGGTGATGGGCCAACTTGTATGGAGGCTGTTGTTTTGAGTGAGTCCCTGAGAAGGGGCAGAGAGGGAGGGTAGGCAGAGAAGAACACAGGGTTTCAAGGGGAAGGGTATGGATTATGCCTACCTTGGAGGCTTTGTGAGAAGGAAGAGGAGGTTGGGTTGAGCCTGGAAAGGTAGGTCAGGCAGACACTGAAAGCAGTGATGGCTGAGTGAGGTGGAAGGCAGGGAGTGAGGCAGTGGTGTCTGTGAGCTAGCGAAGTCACATGCTTGGGTTGGCTGCCTTGGGCTGGCTCAGGGTCTGAGTGAGGACAAGCGGGAGGCTGTGCCACTCACTGTCCCCTTGGCCTTGGGCCTTCATCCTTTGAGGCTTCATATCTTCACCTGTGAAACGCAGATCCAAGAGTCTGTGCTGGCTTTGTTTCACCCGTTGAACCCTAGTGTCACAGCAGCCATGTATTTGGGGGTCCTTTTTTCATTGCAGACAAAATGAACTTTCTACGCTTGGCTGACCTCAACATCCAGGTGGTCACCATCAACATCAAGAGACACCCGCTGGAAGCCTGGATGCCTCGGGTATACCAGTCGTCCCCAAGCCTCTTGGTTCAGAAGACGGTTCGGCACAGGCAAGTGAGACGGGGCCGGTTTTCTCCCAAATTGCTTTGAAAATAGAGGAATCTGTTAATGCTGTCTGGACTGCATGTGTTTCATCACTGAAGCTATAAACCATTCCCCTGCTCACTGCTTCTGGTTTCTTGGGAAGGCATGGAAATGGTTCTGCTATGTTTAACCTTAGCCAGAGGACAGGTTTCTAGATTATGCTTCCTTCTTCGGTGTTTTTTGTTTTTTGTTTTTTAATGCTCAAGGGCCACAGACTGGCTGTGCTTTCTGAGCCAGGGAAGCTGACCACTCTCTGATTTCAGGAAGTTCCTGCCCCATCAGAGTCATTAGGAAGTTGATGTCAAATATGGCACTTTGTTAAGTATCTGGTAAGTAGACATGAGTTAGAGTTACTGGAATGACCGTTAAGAATGCCAGTTAGGGCTTCCCTGGTGGCGCAGTGGTTGAGAGTCCGCCTGCCGATGCAGGGGACACGGGTTCGTGCCCCGGCCTGGGAAGATCCCACATGCCACGGAGCGGCTGGACCTGTGAGCCATGGCCGCTGAGGCTGTGCGTCTGTAGCCTGTGCTCTGCAACGGGAGAGGCCACGGCGGTGAGGGGCCCGTGTACCGCCAAAAAAAAAAAAAAAAAGAAGAATGCCAATTAATTCTTTTATTCCCAAGTAGATGGACTCCAGAAGAGTCCTTTATCCTGGTTGGAGAGTTTATTTTTACTATGTGTGGCCTGGAACACCCCTATCAGCAGAGGCTCCCCTCTTGCCTTCTTTGAATTTAATGTTTCATAAAAGTGAATGGTTCACTTGGGAGATTGGGAGTGACATGTACACACTGATGTGTATAAAATGGATGACTAATAAGAACCTGCTGAATAAAAAAATAAATAAAATAACATTCAAAAATTAAAAAAAAAAAAAAAGTGAATGGTATAGAAGTCCTTGAAAGTAGCCCAGCCTATGATGTATGTAAATATCCCTTTTAGCTCCCATATTGTATATTTACGAAGGCCCTTGATGTAGAGGCTCCTTTCCATTCATCTCAATATTGAACTACTGGTGTGTTTCACACAGTGGATGTTTGTGTAACCACATGTGGCATCGAGGGCTGAGACCTAGAGTCTGCAGTTTCCCCAGGACAATAGGGTAGGAGCCCCCGCTCCCCTGCTTCCCATGGCCACGCCCAGGGTTCACCCAGGATTCTCTGGAGCACAGAGCACAGATGCCTGTGAGGGGCAGCCTGCTCTGTAATTAAAAAGTTGAGTCAGAGCCCAACTGTCATATTTTTTTCACCCCTTTTCACCCCAGACTTGGTGAGAAAGTGGGGCACGTCAGTCCCCTGGAAGACTTGTGTGCAATAGGAGTAAAGAGTTTTTCAGAAGCTTTCTGAGTTAAGGATGTTAATTTTCCAGGGTCAAGTAGTCAAGGTGTAATGGTCCTGGGCTAAGCCCTAAACCTTCTCCTTGCCCCCTGATTCTACCCAGCTTTTCATCTGATCCAGGTACCATGCCCAAAAGGTGAAGCTGGGAAAACTAGGCCTCTGTTCTTCCCCCTCACTCTGTCTTCATTTTCTCCTTGGTGGGAAAGGCTATACCAGGGTACCAGTGTCAGTGAGAGGCAGGTGAATTTCAGAGCCCTAACCATGGTGGAACCTTTCCTTCCATGTTGAGTGAGTATGTGTGTGTGTGTGTGTTGGTGGGATGGGGGGTGGTGAGTATCTCATATTCATCACACTGACAGGAAACACAGTAGTTCCTGCAGGGCTCTGAACCTGCTTTTTTTTTTTTTTTTTACTGAAATGTATGGTAACAGAATCTTCTTTTTTCCCTCCTGGCAGGATTTTTGTCTGGGTTTATGATGTCATCATTCTAATAAATGCCATATTCATTGCTTTGGATGAGAAAAACCCCTTAATTTCCTATGCAGAATGGCTTTTCCTTTCTCTCTATATTATTGAAATTCTCCTGAAATTGTACACGTACAAACCCAGAGCCTATTTTGGAAGGAAGCAGCTCTGGAACTGGTGAGTCTGTGTTTTGGGGAGGAGGCCGTGGGTGAAGAGAGGGGCTTTCTGTCACACTTTGGGGAATAAAGTTGTGGAGTGTTTCAAGCTCCATCTGCCTAGTTTTCAGGCTTCTTTTATTTTTTTTTTTATAAATTTATTTATTTATTTTTGGCTGTGTTGGGTCTTCGTTGCTGCACGTGGGCTTTCTCTAGCTGTGGCAAGCGGGGGCTACTCTTCGTTGCAGTGCGTGAGCTTCTCATTGCAGTGGCTTCCCTTGTTGCGGAGCACGGGCTCTAGACATGCAGGCTTCAGTAGTTGTGGCACGTGGGCTCAGTAGTTGTGGCTCGTGAGCTCTAGAGCGCAGGCTCAGTAGTTGTGGCGCACAGGCTCAGTTGCTCCGCGGCACGTGGGATCTTCCCGGACCAGGGCTCGAACCCGTGTCCCCTGCATTGGCAGGCGGATTCTTAACCACTGCGCCACCAGGGAAGCCCGAGGCTTCTTACAATGAAATCTTGAGGGCAGGGGAACATCTGGTTGTCAAAGCTGTCATTTAGGATGTCAGTTTGAATGACTGGCTAAAATTAGAATCACAGATCACGGCATCTTGAATTTGGAAAGGATCTTAGAATGTCGCACCCAATGAGACAATTCCATGGTTGCCCGGCCCACTCCCTACTCTTGTTATTGGAAAACTTGGCCTGCGTGGCTGGACGATGAGGACCCTTAGCAAGTTCTTTCCCGGGCTGGATGTTTCTCCTGTGACCTTCTCTGCTCCAGGCTCTGTACCTCCTGGTCTTAAACCATCACCCACATGCTGCAAACCGTCTTGAGTACCACTGAATGTCAGCCATCACGGGTAGTGCACAGCTCAGCAGGGTTGGATCTCTGTGGTCACCGCTCCCAGTGCCAAGAAACTCACTCAGGTGTGCGTGTGGCCAGCTGACCAGTGTTATCCAAGGCAGTGGCACCGTTGTGAGAAAAGTCACGGCATGATGAATTTCCCCTTTAATTAAAAAGTTGCAGGGAATTCCCTGGCACTTCAGCAGTTAGGACTCTGTGCTTTCACTGTCAGGTGTGTGGGTTCAATCCCTGGTAGGGGAACTAAGATCCCCCAAGCCGCATGGCATGGCCAGATAAATAAAAAAATAAAATAATAAAATAAATAAATAAATAAAGTTGCAATGCATTTAGTAAGATGAATACCGAGAAAGATTACACTATGTATTCTGAAAATGTGTCAAAGTATTCTTGCAAGTATATAGTTATGTTGGAAGACAGAGTGATATGAATTAGCTGGTTCCTTCGATGTTTCCTTCGATGGTTCATTGGAGCAGCCAGTAAATGATCAAACACAGTGTTTCTTGCTTTGTACCTGCTGTCCTAAAAATTATGGAAATCAATTTGACGGCTGGATCGTTGCTTTGCATAAGAGATTGGATTCAGAGTTTTCTCAGGATTCACTGTATCCCGAGCTTGACAGACCTTTCCCTTGACTCCTCACTGACGTTGCTTCTCCACCAAATCTTAGGTTTGATACACTGATCATCATTGCAGCCCTGGTGGCCACTGTGGCCAACACCACCATTCAGTCAGGTCAGTGTCACCGGCCCTCAGCTTCCCCGCCTCCCGGGAGCGGGTGTTCAATCAGTAAACTTTGTAGAACATCCATGGTGTACCATTAGGGTGTTTGGGGCGAGGCAGTGGGGACACAGGAGAATTAGTAAAACTATTCCACTTTCTGGAGAGGGATGGTAGCTTTGTTTGTGTCTGGTTGTATGGTAGAGATTTCATTTGTAGGTATCACCACACCAAGCACTCAGCTGGTCATCTCTCCAAACTGCCCTTGATCTCAGGGCTCATCCTTGACCCTCTGCCCATGTTGGCCCCCAACCCAGGGTCCAGCTGTAGCAGGAACTCTTCATCAGCCTCTGCTCACCACCCCCTCCTTTCTACCCTCCTCTGGCTCCTCTACATGTGCTGCCACTGCCCTGCACACTGCTTCCTGTAGATGGCAGAGGGGATTATTAGAGATAGAGAAGCTTCTTAACATGACTATGAAATGAATGCTGGGGGGAGGAACGGCTTGCTGAAATGCGTTCTGTAGACCGGGATCCACAGTCAGTTCTTGATTATGGTCTGAAGTCTGTTCCTACACTCATGCTTCTTAGTTTTAGGGCTGGAGGGGATGCTCAGCTTGGTGCTGATTTGCCGGGGGAGTTACTGGTTGAAGGCAGTCCTCACTTCCTCATCGCTCAGAGCCATCACCCTGTTCTTGAAGTGAAGTGCATAGTTCCCCAGGACCCACAGAGTCTCAGAGCTCACTGCATAAAAGGGACAAGTCAGAGGCGCTCCGAAACCGGAATGTTAGTTGGTTGTGTTCTTTTTCCAGCGAGAAAATACAACAGTCAGCAGATACTGGATATTGTCTTGATTTTGAGAATACTCCGGCTCTTACGGATCATTGTCAGTGTTCAGAGGTAAAGATGAAGCCATGGGAAACAGCTGCACCCGGGCAGTTCCCTATATTCGGGCTTGACAGAAACCACCCTGCCTGGGAACTATAAACACGCCCAGCTGTGAACCCAGGATATAACCTGTATAGAGGACCTGGGTTCTCTGGGGGCGGTGGGGAGGGGCAGGGAGCCCGAGAAGGTGGTCAAGAGCCCCGAAGTGCAGCTCTCTGAGGGCAGGGATTCTGTCCGTCACTTTCAACCCTGCGACGTGGTCCCTCAACTGTGCCTGCAGCCTGGTGACTGGACAGTGGTCATGATGGCAGCTAATGCTAACGGAGTGTGCTAACCATTGCTAACAACCCTTGATGTAGGGGCTTTAATGATCTTTAGTTCCTGGGTGATGACAATGAAGCTCAGAGAGGTTAAGTAGTTCCCCCAGTGGTGCACAGCTAGAAAGAGGCAGAACTAGGATGCAAACCTAGGAGTCTGATCCCTAAACCCGGAAAAACCCACCCTGTTTTGGATAGGCCAGGTTCCTTTCAAGGAGTGTGTGGGGTGCCTCCATCTGAGGACTGGCATGCTCCCCCACAAAATAAGTAGGGGAGCAGGCCGGGTCAGCTAAGTCTCCAGGTCAGCTTTAATACAGGCTGAATTTTTTTTTTTTTTTTTTTGCGGTACGCGGGCCTCTCACTGTTGTGGCCTCTCCCGTTGCGGAGCACAGGCTCCGGACGCACAGGCTCAGCGGCCATGGCTCACGGGCCCAGCCGCTCCGCGGCACGTGGGATCTTCCCGGACCGGGGCACGAACCCGCGTCCCCTGCATCGGCAGGCGGACTCTCCACCACTGCGCCACCAGGGGAGCCCCGGGCTGAATTTTTGATGAAGAAAAAGGTTGGGGGAAGAAAGCAGATGAAGGTGGATGGTTTTTCAGCCTCAATACCCACCTGTGTCCTACTAGGGAAACTCTCTGGGATTACCTCTCTTATGTTTTTAAAAACGGTCTTGCTTTGTTTTGCTTCAGGGGAAACTCAAGTTAACTCCCCCCTCAGTTCAGCAGATGGACTGATGCTGACAAAATTGTAAAGGCAGATTCCTGACAGCATTTACAGCACAGATCCAGGACTGGGGGGAGGGGCATTAAACCAAACATGCTAGTGTGGTGTCAGTTTTACTTACATCTTCCCTTTGCCTTGTGTCCGAAACTTTGTTTTATCCCAGATTCCGGGTGATCGTGACCACCTTAATTAACATCGGCCCCACGATGCTGACGTTTGGCGGTCTGGTCTTGGTGAGTGTTCTGTTCCTATTGTATGTGAAGCAAGCGATAAGATGTTCACTCTTAACAGGTCTCTGTGAGCCTTATTTTAAGTGAGGGAAAGAAAGGGAGATGAAGTCAATGAGATTCAAGGGGTTCCTAGGAGCTATTTTTAGAAATATCAAGTGTGTAGAAACATGGGGCATATAGCCGTCCAGGTACACTGGCTGCTGTAATAAACCCAACCTCAGTGGGTTCATCTCGTCAAAGTGTGTTTCTCACCCACGGTCCAGGGGGGTATTCCTAGCCAACAGGTGGGTCTCAGGGGTGTAGGCTCCTTCCAGAGCATGGCTCTGCCGCCCTGGCCTCAGATCCTTCTTTGTTCTGCTCAGAAGAAAGCCCACCTGCTCCTCCAGAAGCCCAGTGGTAAGAACGTAGCCACGCAAGGCTGTGAGGGGACTGGGCCCCCCACCGAGGAGTGATTCCATGCTATGGGTGAGGAAGCTTGAATATCTGATACCGGGTACTTATTTTCTATTCTGTTAAAGTGGTAAAAAAACAAAACGAAACAATTCAATTAGTACAGAAGAATGAAAGCTGGACTGCAGGTCGCGCATTCTCATCCGCCACGTGCCTCTTTCCCAGAGGCAACCATTATTAAGAGCTTCTCGTTACGCTTCCTAAACATTTCCATCCATACAACAGGCATGTCATTTCCAGATGTGTGTGTATCCAGTTTATTGTTGTGTCAAATGGGATCATCTGTACCAAACATTGCACAACTTTTTTCTATCCAATGTCTTCCCAATGTCTTTGTCCCATGTCCTGGAGGACACATGCACCCATGTGAGTTCTGCTCTGATGAAAAGTGTCCCACTGAGGGACCACTAGAGATTTCACTTCTTTGCCATCACAGATGATGGGGTGAAGCCCATCTTGTGTGTGTCTTTGCTTTCGTGAGTGTTTCTGTTGGGTACATTCCTAGCAGTGGGACTGCTAGGTCACAAGGTAAATGTGTCCACAGTTTGGATCAGTGGTGGCGAATTGCCTTCCAAAAGATGTGCTCCCTGTGTATTCCAAATGCCAGTGTGTGCGGCATCTGTTTCTCTGCACCCCTCACAGCTGGGTTTATTAAACATTTCCATACTCTCCAATCTGATGGGTGAGAAAATGGCACTGTGTCCCTTTGATGTGCATTTCTTTAGTTATTCCAGAGGCTGAGTGTGTTTTCCATGTTCTTTGGGCCACTTATGCTTGTTTTTTTTTATAAGCAGCTTAATTCATATCCTTGGTCCATTTTTCTATTAGTTGTATTTTTTTTTATATGATTTGAAGGAGCGTTTTGCCGATCAGGGAAATAAGCCCTTGGTATGTTGTATACAGAGTAGTTATTTTTCCTCATCCATCACTTGTTTGTTTTTGTTTTTCCTAAATAAAGGCTTTCTGTTGTATTTTTTCGGCTGTCTGAAAGTTTAAATTAATTACGTTGATGTTTTATTTTACAGTTTTATATCATGCTTATAAGGCTTTTCTCTACTTGATTTTTTTCCTAGCTCCTTTATAGTTTGGTTTTTACATTTAACTCTTTGACACCTTTGGAATTTATTTTGATATAAGAAACGAGGTAAACGGGACTTCCCTGGCAGTCCAGTGGTTAAGACTCCACGCTTCCACTGCGGGGGGCATGGGTTTGATCCCTGGTCGGGGCACTAAGATCCTATATGCCACGTGGCACAGCCAAAAAATTCCAAAAAAACAACAAAACAAATGAAGTAAATATCCAAATTTATTATTTTTTTCTCTAGAGGTCTAACTATTGATATTATTTATTGAGTATTTAACCCACTAATTTGCTAACAGCATCATTTTGTCTTTGTAAACTGAGACCACAGCAGAGGTCAAGGTGTGGTCCAGCTGGCCGTGCCCCCTGTCCCTGAACAGCCCAGTGGCCAGTGGGCTGACCCATCCCACCCTGTTCCTGATGCTGCTGGAACTTGTGGCCGTGGGGAAAGCCATCCCCAGAATGAGGGTCGCAGCCCTTTCTGCCGGCCGTTGTCACAGGCTGACCCGTGTCTGCGTCCTCCTGCCTCCCCTCATCCCACCTGCCCACTCGTGCCCGGTGCCGCCCGCCCTAGGTGGTCTACTACATGTTTGCCATCGTCGGGATGGAAGTGTTCCACGGCAAAGTCCACTTCTTTGACCCCAGTTCCACCAGTCCTGATGCCCTGGTGTGTGGGAACCCAGCCCTAAAAGACTCAGCGTTTGCCCGAGGCAGGTACTGCAGGAACAACTTCAATGACCTGGCTGCTTCTCTCATCCTGCTGACAGAGCTCACCGTGGTTAACCAGTGGCACGATATCCTTTCCGAGGAGGCGGGTGTGGCGGGGGATGCTGCGAGCACCTTCCGGGAAGATTAGGTCTCGGCTCCTTGAACGCTTGTTTCCTTAGCTTCCCACTCCTCGCAGATGGCTTTGCCCTCGTGACTCACCAGGCGTCAAAGCTGTATTTCATCGGCTTCCACGTCGTGGTCGTCATCCTCATTGTTAAGTGAGTTTGCTCCTGCCGGGTGGGCCATTCCAGATCCCCCCTCTCAGATCTACAGCTGCTCGCACCTCCCTCCTCCCTGGCGCCACCCTTGAGTACATTGTGGGTGGGTCCCATCTCCCCTGCTAGATGCTAAGGCACCAGAAGGGAGGCATCTTACTTTTGTTCACGTCTGTGTTCTTCAGTGTCAGCCAGCCGTGCACGTCAGTATATAGTATACATCTCATAGCCTCGCCAATTGTTTGGGTCAGAAGGGCTCTGGGGTCCTGGCCGGTCTCCCTACCCTTCGCCGGTGGGATAAATCACCTTTAGAACATCCTTGTGAATTGTGTCCACCCTTTGCTGAAATCTGCACAACTCCTGGGACTCATTAGAACCTATACGAGTGAATTTCCTTGTCATCCAGCTCTGGTCCTCACCTGTCCTTGCACAGGTAGAATGGAAATGTGCTTACTGGTTAATTTTCTTCATTGGTTCCAGTTCTGTCCTGACTTCTCTTCCGGGGAAAACTCAGGCACCGTTTGAAAGCTGCTATGACATCTCACCATTCCAGAGGGCTTTCCTTCCTGCTTATCAATCTCTGATTCTAGCTCCCCTGTTCCTTGTGGGACCTGAATTTGAGTCCCTTTATCCCTGTTTTTCTTCCCCCCCGAGAGATGTTTTCTGGTTGTCGTATCCCTCTTAGAGCCCGGGGCCCACAATTCTTGGGGTGACAGCCCAGGCCCGGGCCTTCCTTATCATATCAGAGCTGCTTTGGCCACCATCCTGTTGATTTTGGCTCAAGAACGTCCCAGCAGAGGGAGGGGAGGGGAAGAACTGCTCAGGGCTGCTTGTCCTGCACCGTCTGAATGGAATATGTAGTGGGAACGAGAGAGGAATGCTTCTGAGTGATTCTTAGAGAGGTTTCCAGAATGCTGGGATAGGCCGAGGCAACGGGAAAAGCTGTAGGGGTTTTTCAGCTCTTCCCCCCAAAGCATGCGAGTATGGTGACATCCCTGGGCTCCGTCAGCATCATGTTAGGTCAGAAGTGGTGAAGGAACTGGGATTCCCTACTCACAAGTCGCAGGTCAGTGTGCGTGTACATCATGTGTATATACTGACAAAGTGTGATGCCTTGGGTCCGAGACAAAGATAGTTTATTCCTCATGGCAGAAGCTGCCGCCAGAGCGATACTTGGGGCAGCTCCCTGAGCCCTAATCCCCACTGCACCAGGAGGTGAGGGCCAGTTGGATGGGCTGCATTGCAGGAGAGGAACTCCAAAATGAGGAAACCCCGGTCTGTGTAGCTGGGGAGACCTGCCCATCCTCCCCTCTGGAAAGAGAGAGAAAAAGAGAAAGACCTTATTTTTACTCTTGAATGTAAGCAAGTCTCCGGGGAGGGCAAAATGAAGTCTTTGTTACCCTAGTGGTCGCTGGGGAGGAGACAGTAAGTAACAGTAAGCTTTACTATTGTGGAGCATATCTGGAGACACACATATCGTGTGGACCAAAAAGTTCGTTTGGGTTTTTCCATGTCACAGACCACCCGAACGATCTTTTTGGGCCAGCCCTATATATCCCTAAATTGGCTGTCAGTGCCTTTGCTCAGAGGACCTAGACTGTGCATTAACACAAGATATTCATGGAGAATTGTCTACCAACAATTATGTGGCCTAAGCTTCCCCTTAAAATAAACTGTATTTTCAAGCTCACTTTGGTAGCACATACACTAAAACTGTACAGAGAAGATTAACGTGGCCCCTGTACAAGGATGACATGCAAATTGGTGAGGCATTCCATATTTTCGCAATATAGGGGGAGGGGATTAAGAGGTACAAACTGTTAGGTATAAAATAAGCTGCAAGGATATATTGTACAGCACCGGGAATATAACCAATATTTTACAATAACTATAAATGGAGGAAACCTTTAAAAATTGTGAATCAGAACCCCACCCCCTCTATTTTCTTCTTAATAGTCACTGTTTAAAAACGATGTAGAGGAAGAATGATTTTCCGAATGAAAGAAAGTTGTGCCTGATGCTTGAGAGACATTTTGTTGTTTCTTCCCCATGTTGTGTTTTCTTTGCAAAGATGGGCGGCCTTTTTATTTGGGCTTGAACACTCTTTGGAGCTATGATTTCCCATCACCTAGACCATGGCTGACTCGATGTAAAACCCTCTGCCTTTTACTTTTTCTCAGTATTTTCATAGCGTTCATCTTGGAAGCGTTTTTTGTGGCATATTCATTAGAAAAAAGTGAAGTGGAAACTGCCATTGAGAAGAAGATTCAAGAGCTTGGAGTTGGGGTCCAAGAGTGAGTAGCATTTCCCGACGCGGCTCATGGACTTTGGAAGCAGGATGTTCATGGCGGGGTGGGTCCTGATCACATTTAACCCCCGAGACCCCATGGCAGCCAGCCTGGTCCTGGGTGCCAGTTCTCAGGGACCCTTGCTGGCTACATGGGTGACATGGGGCCATGGCTGGGAGGACAGAGGGGAACTCAGCTGAGGGACCCGGCTGTGCTCACACCATCTCTTCCTCCCCGAAGGGAAGAAGTGCAGGATGGGAAGCTCATTGACAATGTGGACGCCAAGGACAGTGGCTTCAGTGGGGACGATGGAGACAACAAAAGGAGGGCCTTGAAAGGACTGTACTTTAGAATTGCATCAAAAAGTAAGTTTTAACCCAACTTGAAACTTCCTCCAATCCATCCTCCTCACAGCAGTCAGTGAGATGTTTCCAGGGTGCAAATCCGACCTTCAGGGGCTTCCCGTGTCTCAAGGGCACCTGCCGTGGCCTCTAGGGGCCACATGCATGGTTCCCTCAATACCTCAGCCCGTCGTCCTTCCCCCAGGACCCCCCATGCCTCTGCCCTTTAGCCCTGCTGTCCCTTTACTTCTTTGGCTCCCCTGCTCCATCCTGCCACAGGGCCTTTGCACATGCTGCTCTCTCCCCTTACTCTCACCTCACCTTGCAAAATCAAGGCTCTTCCTCCTGCAGGCCTCTGCTCAGGCAGCACTTCCTCAGGGAAGCCCTCCGGGCTCCCCGAGAAGTCAGGTGCTCCTGTGCACCCCACCCCACCCCCGCCCCCCAGCTCTCCTTCCCTGCCTTTCAGCACCTGTCAGCTGTACATTGATCACTGAGTGACTGTCTGGTCACCGTCTGTCTTCCCTGCAGACTCGAAGCTCCACATGTGCGGGGCCATGTCTTTTTTGTTCTCCATTGTGTTCCCAAGGGCCTCACCATGTGCCCGGGACATGCGGGCCTTAATAACTGTTTAAGTACTTTATTAATTCTCAATGAATTAACGATTGACTGAGTAAACCCAAACCTGTCTGAATCTCAGCTGGGCCTTTGGTGGGGACACCGTATGGTACACTTAGACACAGCACAGCAGAGATGGCGTGTGTGTGTGTGTGTGTGTGTGTGTGTGTGTGTGTGTGGGCATGCCACCCCAGAGGCGGCCATCCTCCCCCATCCTTCAAGGAGGACCTTCTCCTTGGTCTCCAGAGCCTGCGGGGTCTGGGGAGCTCAGTGGGGTGGGCTCAGAGACCCTCCTTCAGGAAAGCCGAGCTCTGCGGGGCTGGGTGCTTCCCTCCGACCCACACGGGCAGGTCCCATGTGCCCCTCTCCTTCCTCCCAGAGTACAAGACCGTGGATGCTTTGCCGCAGCAGATGTTTGAGTCTGAAATAGCTCCAGAGGATGAAGGCCCTTCCTTGGAGGAGATTCTGAACTTCTCACCCAGTGACATACCTCCCAAGAGTCCCAGTTTTGAAAACAGTGCCTGACCCTGGGCCTGTAAGGGCCACAGGCATCCACAACTGGAAACCAAGATAAGCTGTCCTCAGTGTTTGCAGATGCTACCTAGAGGTTACTTTCCCAGCCCAGGTTCTCTTCTGTGTTCTGATAAGACTGTGAATCGGCCTCCCCTGCCCTGAGTGGTCAGCTCTGTGTGCTCTCCTGAGGTCATGCTTAGGGCTGACCATAGAGGTGAGGAAAGGAAAATCCACAAGGAGACTGTGGAGAGAGCACTTACAAGTGTTTGTACGTGTGTAAATCCTCTCAGTGGGTGTATAAAAGCTTTCATTTATTTTTATATGATATTTTGCTACTTTATTAAGTGAATACTGTGCTACAGTGTTACTTAAATGAATTTAAAATATCTTAACATGCTAAAGGAACATGTTCTAGTACGGTAGCTTTTGATGCAGTGTTTATTCGAAATGAAGACAAATATGAATGTGAAGATCAAATTCTGTCACAATTGCTTCTTTTTTGGGGGAGGCTCTCAAAGTTTCTTCTGTTTTATGTTTTGGTTTTTTGGCCGTGAGTCATGTGGGATCTTAGCTCCCCGAGCAGGGATCGAACCCACACCCCCTGCCTTGGAAGTGCGGAGTCTTAACCACTGGACCACCTGGGAAGTCCCTCAAAGTTTCTTTAATTAAATTACAATTATAGCAAGATTTTGAGTAAGTTGCTCCCTGAGGTCACTTTCCGCAGATGAAAATCTCTCAGTACAGCGACCTACTCCTGGGAAATTAAAGGGATTTATTTTATTTTATTCTATTTTATTTAAAACATTTCATTGTGGTAAAATATACAACATAAAATTTACTATTGTAACTATTTCTAAGTGTACAGTTCAGTAGTTTTATGTACAGTCACATTTTAGGTACATTCAACAGACCTCCAGGGCTTTTCATCACCCCAGATGAAGCTCTGTACCATTCAACAGTAACTCCCTAACCCCCCTTCCTTCCAGCTCCTGGCGGCCACCATTCTACTTTCTGTCTCTGTGAATTTGGCTACTCCTGATCACAGCTGCATTGTGAGCAAGTGAATCCTTTCCAGAGTTGTCAGGGTAGGTACGACTCCTCCGTCTTCTGCACCTCATCGCAGGCCCTACCCTGAGCAGGGGAATCGGGGGTGGGAACCAAGTCTTCCTGACCTGAGGGCTCTGAGTGCAGTGAGGCCGAGTCACGTGTCATGTCATGTGTCACATGTCAGCGTGGCAACCGAACCTGGCCTGGGAGGGCCCTTTCCTTGGTCTGAGGGCGACCCCTGGTGTCGAAGCAAAGCAAACGCTTCAGGGCTGGGACTCGGGGGCCAGGCTGGTTTCATGCCTGACTCCCCACTGACCATGCCACCTCTGGGCCCTACTTCCTCACCTGCAAACTCGGGGCAGATGGC